>NC_042618.1:479570583-479870583 GCF_901001135.1 Rhinatrema bivittatum
TCTCTGATTGGGACATAAATTGTACCAGTAAGGTAGCTCTGCTTTCAATTTTAGATTCATAAGATTTCTCTAGGAAATCAGTCAGGTTAAAAGTTTCTTCAGCCTTTGCATTTTTATCCACTTTAGCCTGTTGTAAATAATAAGCCTTAGATAGTTTAGGCAAGGAATTATCTGAATATTTTAGAATATTCTTAAGATAACTATTAAACAAATCCCCTGGAGTAACCAGATGAACTTGTGGAAAATTTAATATTCTTAAATTCAGTTTTCTACTCATGTTCTCTATCATTTCTAATCTCCCCTCATGTTCTTGTATAGATTTTATTACATTAACCTGTGTTTTCTGTATTCCCCCAATTTTTTCAACAGCAGTATTAACATTCTTCTCCAATATCTCTACCTTCCCTTGCACAGATGCATTTTTTTTAAAACTTCTTGCACATTTAAGTTAACTTATTGATTGACTTCTGCATCTTCATAATCATTAATCCCAATTCCTCCAAAGTTAATTTTTTGGGAATTATCTCTAATATATCTTGTCCCATGTTTCCCGAATCACCCTCCCCTGGCTTTTGAGAACTACCATTTCCTCCCAAAATGTCCGAGCCTTCTCCAATCTCCCAGGACTTTGGATCTTCAGTGTCCATTGAGATTTTAGTTGGAATCCCAACATCTCTAGAGAGATTGAGTGGGCCTCCTGATGTCATTTTGGCACACTCGTAATCCATAATGGGAGGAGCCGGTTTCTCTGGGGCACCGGGGGTAAGAGATAGTTCATTAGCCAGGGCGGCAGACTCCTGCTCCTGAGTCATGCCGCTAGCGGCTCCAGCCGTGTTTTAATGAAGAAGTTTGAAAGCAATCAGGAATAGTTCTTGATGTGATTTTACTGGTGTTGATGTTGCAGATAATTCTCTGATTTTTGCTTTTCTTTTCGAGTGGGGCATGGCACACTTCACCAGGTAATACTATCAAGCCTTTTACACTTCTTAAAGAAAATAGTCAAATGAATGCTTTCAATTTTAACCCAAGAAGAATTTTAATTTTACTTATCTTGTCGCCGTTTTCTAAGGCCGCCCTTTCTTCAGAGACAAATTTGTTCGCCCAATGCCGGCCCAATCCGGATGAAGCCGGACTAAGCCGAGCGCGCCCCTTGACCGCGCGCAGCTTAACCGTCGCGCCGGCGGCGTCGCGCCGGAGTAGACAGAGTTTTATTGTCTACCGGCTCCTCCTTCTCCGACGTCACCAGCAGCGCCAAATCCGGAACAGGTAAGGAACGTAGCAAATGGGCCTCTCAGCAAGCAAGCAGACCCCGAAGAATAGTGCGGCGACGTCTACCCGAGTAGACAGAGTTTTATTGTCTACCGGCTCCTCCTTCTCCGACGTCACCAGCAGCGCCAAATCCGGAACAGGTAAGGAATGTAGCAAACGGGCCTCTCAGCAAGCAAGCAGACCCCGAAGAATAGTGCGGCGACGTCTACCCGAGTAGACAGAGTTTTATTGTCTACCGGCTCCTCCTTCTCCGACGTCACCAGCAGCGCCAAATCCGGAACAGGTAAGGAACGTAGCAAATGGGCCTCTCAGCAAGCAAGCAGACCCCGAAGAATAGTGCGGCGACGTCTACCCGAGTAGACAGATTTTTTTGTCTACCGGCTCCTCCTTCTCCGACGTCACCAGCAGCGCCAAATCCGGAACAGGTAAGGAATGTAGCAAACGGGCCTCTCAGCAAGCAAGCAGACCCCGAAGAATAGTGCGGCGACGTCTACCCGAGTAGACAGAGTTTATTGTCTACCGGCTCCTCCTTCTCCGACGTCACCAGCAGCGCCAAATCCGGAACAGGTAAGGAACGTAGCAAACGGGCCTCTCAGCAAGCAAGCAGACCCCGAAGAATAGTGCGGCCGGAATGTAGCAAACGGGCCTTCTTTCCATTTTTATATTTCTTTGAGTGGGAAGATAGCGTATCCGAGCCTCTTTGGGTTTGTCTTTGAGGCAAGAAAACCCTGTTCTACTATTTTTCTGGCCTTGAGATTCCCTAGAAGCGCTCTGTAAGTCCACGGCGGTGTCCTGCACCAAACATTTTTTGTGGAGAAGACGTTGTATGTTCACTAATGCAGTTGGCACCCTAGTAAGCACCGGGCACTGAAATCCAACAGGAGTGAGGAGACAGAGCCAGCCAGGCACTAGGCAGGAAGAGGGAGAGAGTCAGCCAGGCGCTAGGCAGGAAGAGGGAGAGTCAGCCAGGCGCTAGGCAGGAAGAGGGAGAGAGTCAGCCAGGTGCTAGGCAGGAAGAGGGAGAGAGTCAGCCAGGCGCTAGGCAGGAAGAGGGAGAGAGTCAGCCAGGCGCTAGGCAGGAAGAGGGAGAGAGTCAGCCAGGCACTAGGCAGGAAGAGGGAGAGAGTCAGCCCCAGAGAAGCTCCTGACCAGTGGCGCCAGAGGAGGGGGCAGAGAAGTCCGGGATCACCCGAGGAGGACCCTTTCATTTCTTTCCTTCTTCTGGGGGGTTTTCAAAAATGTATTGTTTATTTCAGTTTGGCAAATGAGCCAAACAAATAAACCAAAACCCCAAAATAAAAAAATGAACCAAAACAAACATCCCCCCGCACATCCCCAATTTCCATTGTCTTTTAAGAAAACCGCAGGATCATAGAATTGTGACTTTTATACGATAAAACATTTATTCAGTCAAGAAAGTGCACTTGGAATATTACTGAGAAAACTGGCATTCTGAGCAGACAAGATAGAAATTTAAATATCCAAAGTGTTTTGTTTCCACCTTAATATTGTTTGTGAGACTGAAATGCAAATTAAGTGGTTAAAACTCTTTCATCTTAGGTCATTAAAAATCCAATTCCTGACTTCCTGCCCATAGCTACATCTTTTTCCAGAACTGTCACTCCTCTGATTTCAGCAGTTAGCTCCCTTCTAATGAATGAATTGGCGTTCATTGCCTTATTATCCTACGAAGTAAAATGCACACTCACTGGCGCTAATGCTAATTTCTCATTAAAAGAGGACATTATCGATCCGGGTGCTACCTGGGCCACCAGCCTTTCACATCTGGGCCTGAAGAATTAAAGGAAAATCACATTTGACAGCAGTAAATTCACAGGCACAATCGTGTTGCCCAATTTATATGCAAAATGAAATGCTTTATGAAAATCTCCCGGATTTCCGCCCCGAGATACAGGGGAGAAGACTTCACGAGACGAGGCTGGTACCTAATATGCCCCCACTCACCTATTAGTCTGCAGCACTGCCGACTCCCTTTGATGTATAACTAATCACCTTAAATTACAAGCAGCAAGAAGGACCAGGGCTCTGCCATTCTTATTTTGCCAAAGTACTTTCTACTCTGGAGGGTCAGATTTCCCCCGACAAATTCTTAATTACTGTGGTGCAACAGAAGCAGGAGTCTGCATAAATCTTGGAAAAATCCCACGTGGCAAGGAACTAATATTACCAAACATTTTACGTGGCTCTGCGCACTGAACTCCATAATTAGATAATATTTTTCATGGTGGTGCACTTGAAGACTTAATCGATTTAATTTTTTATGAGGTTTTTTTTTTTTTTTTTTTAATTTGAACAGGAGTATTGCCAGTGACCATTGCCTATTTTAAAATCATTAAAATTCTGTCCACGGCATTAATAAAGATTAAAGATTACTAATACGGCATTCATAACCTTGCTGGTTTTCCAGAAAACCAGCGCTTTAAGGTAAATGCTAAGGGTCATTTAATATATTGGTCACTAATTACAAGCTGGGCTAATAGCTTCCTTTTCTAATTATTCTGGTGGAAAAGTTGTGCTATTTGGGATTTGTGCTTCTGATTTTCCTATTTGACTTTTCTGACACGGTGAGTAATCTTAGAATTAAGCTTCTGAGCCCTGGTGGGCAGCACTAATTCTCGCTGATTAGCTGGATAAAAGTGTGCAGACTACTTTGCCTTGATGTTACTCGCCCCAAAGCTACAGCGCCTACCTTCCGTTGATGTACAATGTTTTTTCCCCGCCTTGGATGAGTGGCTTTTTTATTTCCGTTCAAACACTGGGCAGTAAAGGCGATACCATCTTAGCTGGAGCTCTGCTGACATCTTCAGAAGAAAGAGGCAAAATCCTGAAAGCAAAGAAGTGGATCCAAGCTTTCGTCTAATTACTTTTATTAATCGTTCATACGATGGGTTACCCGTGAATTCTGCTACAGAGAATGTTGGGGTCTCCTGCTGGTTTCGCATAGATGAGCGGGTCGACAGGCTTTATTATGGATGACTGGACTGGCCTACCAGTGTATTTGTCCCAAATGCTTGGGACAAATACACAGGGCAGGGGTAGAAAACAGAGTTGAGAGGTTGGGGAAAGCATGGGGAGCTCCTGACCGCTGCACTCATCTGCCCAAGAACGGTAGATGATCAAGAGGGAAGGAGTAATAAATATCCTGCAGGTGGTGAAATGCGGTCCAGCTTACAGCTGGGATGCAGCCTTCCCTAGAGCACTGGAAGCTGGAACAGCAGAGCAGGCTGGTTGGACAATTGATCCTAAGAAGCTTCTGTTATGCAGCAACGGCAGGTGGATCCATGGTGTCTCACTAATGGGTGGGAGATCTCTGGGAGACTGGTGTTGATGCGGAGGAGTTTGACATTGAAGAGACCCTGGTAGGAGCAGTTTTCTGTCCATGCAGGTGAATGGAGAGTGGGTGATTGCCTGATTGGGGGGTGCATGAGGGAGATCAGAAAATGGGGGAAGTCCATGTCCCTCCACCATGCCCAAAGGCCATGTCCCTCCACCATGCCCAGAGTCCATGTCCCTCCACCATGCCCAAAGGCCATGTCCCTCCACCATGACCAAAGTCCACCATGCCCAGAGTCCATGTCCCACCACCATGCCCAAAGTCCATGTCCCTCCACCATGCCCAAAGTCCATGTCCCTCCACCATGCCCAGAGTCCATGTCCCTCCACCATGCCCAAAGTCCATGTCCCTCCACCATGCCCAGAGTCCATGTCCCTCCACCATGCCCAAAGTCCATGTTCCTCCACCATGCCCAGAGTCCATGTCCCTCCACCATGCCCAAAGGCCATGTCCCTCCACCATGCCCAAAGTCCACCATGCCCAGAGTCCATGTCCCTCCACCATGCCCCAGAGGTCCATGTCTCTCCACCATGCCCAGAGTCCATGTCCCTCCACCATGCCCAAAGGCCATGTCCCTCCAACCATGCCCAGGAGTCCATGTCCCTCCACCATGCCCAAAGTCCACCATGCCCAGAGTCCATGTCCCTCCACTATGCCCAGAGTCCATGTCTCTCCACCATGCCCAGAGTCCATGTCCCTCCACCATGCCCAGAGTCCATGTCCCTCCACCATGCCCATAGTCCCATGCCCATAGTCCATGTCTCTCCACCATGCCCAAAGTCCATGTCCCTCCACCATGCCCATAGTCCATGTCTCTCCACCATGCCAAAAGTCCATGTCCCTCCACCATGCCCAGAGTCCATGTCCCTCCACCATGCCCAAAGTCCCATGCCCAGAGTCCATGTCCCTCCACCATGCCCAAAGTCCATGTCCCTCCACCATGCCCAGAGTCCATGTCCCTCCACCATGCCCACAGTCCATGTCCCTCCACCATGCCCAAAGTCCATGTCCCTCCACCATGCCCAGAGTCCATGTCCCTCCACCATGCCCACAGTCCATGTCCCTCCACCATGCCCAAAGTCCATGTCCCTCCATCATGCCCAGAGTCCATGTCCCTCCACCATGCCCAAAGAGTGCTGTGGCAGTGCCCCTTGGAAGAGGATGAGGGGGGGGGCGCAGGCTCCTCCGTGGCACAGCTGCTCTCTTCTTTTGCATGGATATTTGGTGCCTTCAAAAATTTGGCGCCCTAGACAATTGCCTGTGCCTAAATCCAGGCCCGGGGGTAGGAGTCAGCCGAGGGGGGTGGCTCTCACTGGGCTCCAGGAAGGGAAAGGGCTGTTTCCTTTTCTATCCAAAGTGGGAATCCTGCGGTATCCAGATCCAAGAAGGTCTCCGTGGGACGCGAATGCCGAAAGTGCAGGAAATGAGGCAAGCAATGGTGCCCCCCTCCAGGAGTGGAGCACTTGCACCGTCACCCAGCAGCCTCTGCCCCCCGGGGTCAGCTTGAGGGGCTGGAGGAGGGTGGAGCCTGTCTCCTCGGACCTTGCACCCGACACTTCCGGGGGTTGCAGCCCTATCTGCTATCCACATGGGGCGAGGGGGTCATGGCCAAGGAGGGCCGGCCTTGACACAACCGGTTAAGTCTAAAGTTTCCCAGCTACACGAGGCTGGACAAACGTAAACCTAACCAGTCATAGTCGAAAAGTAGCCAGAGAACTTTAATGCGAGATATTCAGTATGGCGATTATTTATTTAGCTGAATAAGTTGTTTGTTCTTGGAAGAAAAGCGTTCTTGTTATGTTTTTTATTGACCGCTGCTGCTGCTGTGGAAGCCTGTGAGCCTGATAAAAATCAGGGTCTTTTAATATCCCTTGATATTTTGTGTGCTTTGCCTGCTAGAAAGAAACCCCAGCAATTATTCCAAGGTGTGGGTGCGTGAGGAGCTGGGGAGCAGTCAGAAGGGGTTACTCGTTCTTCACCTGCAGATCAGAGCCGGCTTTTCCATCAGGCAAAACGAGTGATTGCCTAGAGCAGTACAGCTGAAGGGGTGGCATCGGGGGTTTTGCTAGCTCGGATGATCCTGAATCTCAGCAGCAGCAGAGAACAACCGCCTGCTTCCTGCTCCAGCCCCTCTGATCCCAGAGAGCGTGCAGGGAACAAGAGCAGAGGAGGTGAGGCTAGAGCGGACAGAGGCCAACAGAGAGTAATCATTCTGCTCCTTAATCCAGCCCTCCTCTCCTGTTTCCCCCCTCCCCTCCTGTCTGCAGGGAACAGGAGGGGAGGGGCTGAGGCTAGAGTGGACAGCAGAGCAAAGAATGGCTCCGTTTTTGACGGCATATTTTTACTTTTCGTTTGTGATTATTTATTCTGTAAGAACATAAGAACATAAGAATTTGCCATGCTGGGTCAGACCAAGGGTCCATCAAGCCCAGCATCCTGTTTCCAACAGAGGCCAAAAACCAGGCCACAAGAACCTGGCAATTACCCAAACACTAAGAAGAACCCATGCTACTGATGCAATTAATAGCAGTGGCTATTCCCTAAGTATAATTGATTAATAGCCATTAATGGACTTCTCCTCCAAGAACTTATCCAAACCTTTTTTGAACCCAGCTACACTAACTGCACTAACCACATCCTCTGGCAACAAATTCCAGAGCTTTATTGTGCGTTGAGTAAAAAAGAACTTTCTCCGATTAGTCTTAAATGTGTTACTTGCTAACTTCATGAAATGCCCCCCTAGTCCTTCTATTATTCGAAAGTGTATATAACCGAGTCACATCTACTCGTTCAAGACCTCTCATGATCTTAAAGACCTCTATCATATCCCCCCTCAGCCGTCTCTTCTCCAAGCTGAACAGCCGTAATCTCTTCAGCCTTTCCTCATAGGGAAGCTGTTTCGTCCCCTTTATCATTTTGGTTGCCCTTCTCTGTACCTTCTCCATCGCAACTATATCTTTTTTGAGATGCGGCGACCAGAATTGTACACAGTATTCAAGGTGCGGTCTCACCATGGAGCGATACAGAGGCATTATGACATTTTCCGTTCTATTAACCAATCCCTTTTAATAATTCCTAACATTCTGTTTGCTTTTTTGACTGCTGCAGCACACTGAGCCGACGATTTCAATGTGTTATCCACTATGATGCCTAGATCTTTTTCCTGGGTGGTAACTCCTAACATGGAACCTAATATCGTGTAACTACAGCAAGGGTTATTTTTCCCTATGTGCAATACCTTGCACTTGTCCACATTAAATTTCATCTGCCATTTGGATGCCCAATCTGCAAGTCTTGCAAGGTCCTCTTTTAATGTATCACAATCCGCTTGTGATTTAACTACTCTGAATAATTTTGTATCATCCGCAAATTTGATAACCTCACTCGTCGTATTCCTTTCCAGATCATTTATATATATATTGAAAAGCACCGGTCCCAATACAGATCCCTGAGGTTCAGCACAGAGGTGTCTGCTGACATACAGTAGTTTCTCTGGTGGGATCTATAGCAGTTTGGCTTAAGGGTTTTGTGTTACTTCACAGCGTGTCTGGTGAGGAGATAAAATGGCCCTGTCGCAGTCTGAAATAAAGGTTTGGCATGGGTTGGAGGAAGAGCACCCATTCACCCAAATACATGCAAGCCCTTTTATTCACCTCTAGTGGCCCTCGGATGCAAATGAGATTCCCTCCTGTTCTAGGCTGGTGTGAGTCTGGGCCAGAGCTACTACAGCCGGGGCATTCCCATTACTTCTAGTGGAAGCAGTTTTGACAGGTTGAAAATGTCAAAATAAAACAGGAAAGCTAGCAGCCACAAGCCCTGCTCTTTTGCGCTATCACAAAACACCTCTAAAAGATCTTTTCACAAGTTCACCTTAAAACAAACAGTAGCTAAAGTTTGCAATCTACCTTGCAGAGGGTACAGATTACAGCCCTCACCTGCTTCCACATACCCCAGGGGCAGTTCCCTACACATGCATGTGACTAGGAGAGCCCCGGGCTGGGGGCAGTAAGAAAGGCAGATAAAAGCAGCAGGCCTGGCTCCTCGTGCGATCCCCCCCTCGGTTCCTGCAGACTCTACCCCGGCGAGTCGTGTGCTGGATTCGGGCTCAGGCCAGCGAGGAGCAGGCCAGTCCACAGGAAAGATCACAAGGTCCTTTTTCTCTTTTTCTCTTTGTGCTCGGCTTTCATCTGCTCGCCTTGTGTTCTGGTGTCTTTTCTCCTGCGGGATGCGGTGTTGCTGCAGAATGATAATGAGGAGAGAGGTTTTCTGTCTTTCCCAGGCAGTTACTGTCTGCTCTAGCTCACTGGTCCAAGCAAGTGATCCCCCTGTGCCAGGGAAGGTTCCCTCAGACCCCCCTCACCACTCCCCAATCCCATCCCTGAGTCCCCCAGCACACACCTAATCCCTGCGGCCCCTCTTAAGCCATGCCTGCTGCCTCCAGCTCCTGTCCTGGCCGGGCTGCAGAGGGGGATGGTCTCTCACATCCTGGGCCCCTGGGGGGGGGGGGTGCATCGAGCAGCTCTTTACCTGGCACGGGGAGGGGGAGGAGCAGCTACCTGAGGCCACGTAGAAGGGGTGTGGCTTGTGGCTATGCTGCCGGGGCGGGGCAATGCAGGGGTCCTCAGAAGTGTGGGGGTCTGGGGCAATTGATCTGGCTCCCCCTCCCCCCACCAGGATAGCATTGACTGAGGTAATGTTTTGATCATTTTTATTTATTTAAAAGTTTTATATACCACAGCCTTCAAAAAGTATTGATCAGGGCAGTTTACAAAGTCATATTCACAGTAAAAGAATATCAAATCAATTAACACATCAATAACATGCCCATTTAAAAAAAAACAAAAAAACAACAAATAAATTGACAAATCATGAAAGTTACACATTTCTAAACCGGTTCACTAGCAGTAGCTCTGCATGATTAGGTGTAGGGAGTAGTTCCGATCTGTTAATGATGTGAGACTATATTATACTAGCCCATAATGGCAAAGGCTGGTTTTTCTTAAACTTTTAGTGTTGGATATTAAACGGAGTGCATTCCAAAGAATGGGACCCGCGACTGGAAACGCACGCTTTCTCCTGAGATGGAGTCTGGCTATTTTAGCAGTGGGAATGTACAACAGGCTTTTGTTTGCAGAGCGGAGGTGCCTTCCCGGTTTATAAACACAAAGAGTTGTGCATAATCACATGGAGGCGTGCGTTATTATGGAGGAGGTTGTGCATCATGGCAAGAATTTTATAAGAAACAGGTAACCAATGTAGGGAGCAAAGAACATAAGAACATAAGAAAATGCCATACTGGGTCAGACCAAGGGTCCATCAAGCCCAGCATCCTGTTTCCAACAGTGGCCAATCCAGGCCATAAGAACCTGGCAAGTACCCAAAAACTAAGTCTATTCCATGTAACCATTGCTAATGGCAGTGGCTATTCTCTAAGTGAACTTAATAGCAGGTAATGGACTTCTCCTCCAAGAACTTATCCAATCCTTTTTTAAACACCGCTATACTAACTGCACTAACCACATCCTCTGGCAACAAATTCCAGAGTTTAATTGTGCGTTGAGTAAAAAAGAACTTTCTCCGATTAGTTTTAAATGTGCCCCATGCTAACTTCATGGAGTGCCCCCTAGTCTTTCTATTATCTGAAAGAGAGCTCTGTGTCCTCTGCGATTAGAATTAAACAAAATACACATGGCTGCACTCTGAATTAATTGCGGTGGACAGATTGCACTTGCTGGCTGGCCTGGGTTTAAGGTATTACAGTAGTCTAGACCTGTGAGAATTAAGGCTTCTAAAACTAAGCAAAAATCATTTGAATTGAGAAGAGGCTTCAAGTGTTTAAGCAGATAAATCTTATAAAATGAGAATTTAACAATTGAAGATATGTGATGAGTCATTGACAATTCTGCATGCAAAGTTACTCCGAGATTTCATGCTTTTTGAATTATAGAGATAAGGTGAGCTCGGGGGACAGGAGATGAATTTGGTGTTGCAGATGGGTGCATAATTTCAGTTTTAAGCGAGTGTGATTGTGAGGAATCAGTGCTGGTGGAAGGAGAGGCCGCAGATGATGATGAAGAAGAAGATATTAGGGATGTGAATCGTTTTCCATATCGTCTTAACGATAGAAATCGTGTGGCAGGGCAAGAAAATCGTCTTAGGCACGATTTTTTAGTTAAAAAATCATTAAAATCGTTTTTTTTCCGATTAGTGCGCACTAACTCGAGTTAGTGCGCACTAACGGGAGTTAGTGCGCACTAACTGGGAGTTAGTGCGCACTAACTGAAAATGATACAATTTGACACTTTTCAGGTCAGTTAAGGTCAGTTTAGGAATGAATATGTATTCCTATTGGCTGCCCTCTTATTTATTCATGTTACCAAGTTTCCTACTGACAGTATATGGGGGATGGGAAATGGAAACAGTTGGTAGTTTGACAAAACAAGTAATGTGATCAGTCAATGTGACTAGAACTTGTGCCCTAACCCTGATACCAGGGGTATTGTGATCTTCCTGCACACAGTGCCCTATCCCTATTAATACCAGGAGTGTTGTGATCTTCCTGCACACAGTGCCCTATCCCTAATACCAGGGGTGTTGTGATCTTCCTGCACACAGTGCCCTATTCCTGATACTGGGGGTGTTGTGATCTTCCTGCACACAGTGCCCTATTCCTGATACCGGGGGTGTTGTGATCTTCTTGCACACATCCCGATATCAGGGATAGGGCACTGCATGCAGGAAGATCACAACACTCCTGGTATTAATAGGGATAGGGCACTGCATGCAGGAAGATCACAACACCCCTGGTATCAGGGATAGGGCACTGTGTGCAGGAAGATCACAATACCCCGGAGGAGTGAGGGTCAGGCAGCTCCCCCCTGTCTGTGAAGCCAGCCTCTCACTAGTAATGCAGGGAGGGAGCTGTCTCAGACTTCACCATCCTCCCCCCCCCCCCTTACCCACACACCATTCACTAGCTGGGACATGGGGGAAGTCAGGAGTGAGGGTCAGGCAGCTCCCCCCTGTCTGTGAAGCCAGCCTCTCACTAGTAATGCAGGGAGGGAGCTGTCTCAGACTTCACCATCCACCCCCCCCACCCTCACCCACACACCATTCACTAGCTGGGACATGGGGGAAGTCAGGAGTGAGGGTCAGGCAGCTCCCCCCTGTCTGTGAAGCCAGCCTCTCACTAGTAATGCAGGGAGGGAGCTGTCTCAGACTTCACCATCCTCCCCCCCCCCCCCTCACCCACACACCATTCACTAGCTGGGACATGGGGGAAGTCAGGAGTGAGGGTCAGGCAGCTCCCCCCTGTCTGTGAAGCCAGCCTCTCACTAGTAATGCAGGGAGGGAGCTGTCTCAGACTTCACCATCCTCCCCCCCCCCCCCTCACCCACACACCATTCACTAGCTGGGACATGGGGGAAGTCAGGAGTGAGGGTCAGGCAGCTCCCCCCTGTCTGTGAAGCCAGCCTCTCACTAGTAATGCAGGGAGGGAGCTGTCTCAGACTGGTATCAGGGTTAGGGCACTGTGTGCAGGAAGATCACAACACTCCTGGTATTAATAGGGATAGGGCACTGTAAGAGATGACTGTAGTAGATTGAATAAAGATCTGATGTTTCTGCTCTCCTCACACCAAACAAAAACAACACACAAGCAGAGAAGCCCTTCTTACAAAGCTGAGCTAGTGAGTTAAGTAGGAGGAAAAGTAAACATACTGGTGCCAGTGTGGCTACTTAAAAAATACACTTACCAACAATCAATTACATATATTTGAACTGTGTACAGTTCCAGCCAGGACCACCTTTCTAAAATGCACAGTGATTGGCAAATTCAACATGCACTAGCATTTCAGGTGCCTGCTAACAAAAATAATAAACAAACAAGTTCTAGTCACGTGAGTGCTGATCATTACATTACTTTTTTTGTCAAGCTTCCAACTGTTTCCATTTCACATCCCCCCAACCATATTGGTAACATCAATAGATAAGAGCACAGCCAGCCAATAGGAATACATACATACATATTCATTCCTAAGTGACCTTTACTGACCTGGGAAGTGTGAACACTTTGTTTCATTTTCTGTTGGTGTTCGTTAGTTTCCAGTTCCATTTCCCATCCCCCCAACCATCACCTCAGTGGTAACCTTGGTAACATCAATAGATAAGAGGGCAGCCAGCCAATAGGAACACATATTCATTCCTAACTGACCTTCAGTGACCTGGAAAGTGTTTATTTGTATCATTTTCAGTTAGTGCGCACTAAATCGAGTTAGTGCGCACTAACGGGGAGTTAGTGCGCACTAACTCGATTTAGTGCGCACTAACACGATTTAACGATTTTTAACGATAAATCGTTAGAATTTCTATTGTATCGTGTTCTATAACGATTTAAGACGATATAAACATTATCGGACGATAATTTTAATCGTTGAAAAATGATTCACATCCCTAGGTACACGGTGCATTGTTTTGCTGTTGTACTCTGCTTTCTAACCCATTTTCCCCACATCTGCAAGGTCAGTTGATCAAGTGACCCAACAATCGCTGCAGCCACTAAGGAATGGGAGCCATGCTGTGGGGAAAATAACCCCGTCGTTCACTCAGCTGTTGCTCCCACTGCTTTTCACACTCTCGCCCACTTCTTTAGCTTCACACAGATATCAGCAGCTTCTCAGAGAAGCAAGCCCCACAGCCCTCAGCAGGAGTCGGGCTAGAGCAAGCTCCATTCTCCTTGCCGTCGCCAGATCCACCAATACCCCTTCTCCTCCCTTTAGTTAACTTCTCTCCTTCTGTTCCCCATTTTCGCCCAGGACCTGAGGATGAAGTCCCTGGCACACAGTGGAGCCACCTGCAGCATCTGAGGCTAGTTCTGTGGGAGCAGCACTTGCTCCTCTAGGTCGGGAGATCTCAGCTCTCAGGGCACAGAATGAGCTCAGGAAGCTGAGGGCAGGCTCGTGGGAGTGCTGCGCGGTAGGCCAGGATCCCATCGGAGGCCTCGGGACCCACGCCAGCCACCGTGACGTCGGCATGTGACTGCCTTGAGCGCCGAAAGCAGCCCCCACCGGCAGCCCCCAGCGCCGAATCGCAGGGGTCGCACAGGCGCTGTGGGCCTGTGCGCGCATTCATTCACTGCCGGGGGGGGCTGCCGAGGCAGCCCCCCCCCGGCAGTGAATGAATGCGCACCTGTGCGACCCGGCCTAGATGTAACACGCGACCACCCGCCGCCCGCCGGCCGTCTCGAACTAACGCGCGTCCACCCGCCCCCCCCCCCCCCCCCCGGGAACAAGCGCCCACCCGCCCGCGGCCTAGATTTAACACGCGACCACCCGGCTCCCGCCGCCGGCCGCCTGGACCCACGCGGCCCTCCGACAGGTATTTAAAAATAATTTTTTTTTGTACACTACGTCTTACTTTCGGGGGATGTCTTACATTAGCCGACCCCCCTAAAATTCCCACTACGTCTTACTATCAGGGGTGTCTTACTATCGGGGAAACACGGTATTAGACCTATCCTCAGCGTTCGACACGGTAAATCACTCACAACTACTAGACCAACTATCAAACATAGGAATAAAAGGCTCAGCCCTCAGTTGGTTCAAATCATTCCTATCAAACAGGTTTTACAAGGTCAGAATTAATAACAAGGAATCTGACCCCATCCTATCAGACCAAGGCGTACCTCAAGGTTCATCCCTCTCTCCCACCCTGTTCAACGTTTACCTCCTCCCCCTCTGCCATCTGCTATCACAACTCAAACTTACTCATTACCTCTATGCAGACGACATCCAGATCCTCATCCCCATCACAGAATCCATTCAAAAAACCTTCGCCTACTGGGAGAATTGTCTTCAACCAATTAAACAACTACTCTCCAGCCTGAACCTGATTCTAAACTCCAGCAAAACAGAGTTGCTACTGATTTCACACAACCCGAACACCCACCCACCTAGCCAGGCACAAACCACATCTTTAAACATGGAGCTCTCTGCTGACGTCAGGAATCTAGGAGCATGGCTTGACAACCAACTTAACCTAAAAAAATTCATAAACACAACCACTAGGGATTGCTTCTTTAAACTACAGGTCATAAAGAAACTAAAGCCACTCCTTCACTTCAATGACTTTCGCTTCGTTCTTTAATCCATTATTTTTTCGAAACTTGATTACTGCAACTCAATCTTACTTGGCCTCCCCTCCAACAGCATCAAACCCCTACAGTTGGTACAAAATGCCGCAGCCAGAATCCTAACTAACACCAATAGAAGAGACCATATTACCCCCATCTTGAGCAACCTCCACTGGCTACCCATCAAACAGAGAATCCTATATAAAACCTTAACCATCATTCACAAAGCAATTCATAACGTCGCACCTATATCTCTACAAACTCAACTTCGCCCACACTTATCTTCCAGACCCATCAGAAGCACCTACAAAGGCACATTAGTTGCAGCGCCTGCCAAATCAACACTAAGAAAAAGAGCGCTCTCCACTGCGGGACCACACCAATGGAATGCACTCCCACCAGACCTACGACTCGAACCCAATCTACCAGAGTTCAAAAAAAGGTTAAAAACTTGGCTCTTCAGGCAAGCGTTCCAATTCCCAGAGTGTAACTAGGCACCTACTCCTGACCTTCAGACCCAACCATTGCAGGATGTCACTAACACCTTGACACTTAATTTCATTCCCGTACTTGCTTATTCGGATGTCTATTTAACAGTCTTTATTCACCTTCATATAACCGCTTACTGTAGACCATATACGCTACTAAAGTTGCTTGAAAAAAGGTGAACACACACATACTTTTCAATACACGAATAAGGTTATTTGTTATTTGTTATTTGGTTAAATATTATTATTACTTTCTATGTTCCTTGTAATAATGTTCAATGGTTGATTGTTATTGTTTCAATGTTCTATGTAAAAAAAAACCCCGGTCTAACCTCCCAGACCAGGGCAACCTTCTCGTTACATGTAAACCGGATTGATTTGTATTGCATACAGGAATTCCGGTATATAAAAATTAAAAATAAATAAATAAATAAATCACAATCCACTTGTGATTTAACTACTCTGAATAATTTTGTATCATCTGCAAATTTGATTACCTCACTCGTCGTAGTCCTTTCCAGATCATTTATATATATATTGAAAAGCACCGGTCCACGTACAGATCCCTGAGGCACTCAACTGTTTACCCTTTTCCACTGAGAAAATTGACCATTTAATCCTACTCTCCGTTTCCTGTCTTTTAACCAGCTTGTAATCCACGAAAGGACATCGCCTCCTATCTCATGACTTTTTAGTTTTCTTAGAAGCCTCTCATGAGGGACTTTGTCAAACGCCTTCTGAAAATCCAAATATACCACATCTACCAGTTCACCTTTATCTACATGTTTGTTAACCCCTTCAAAAAAATGAAGCAGATTTGTGAGGTAAGACTTCCCCTGGGTAAATCCATGTTGACTGTGTTCCATTAAACCATGTCTTTCTATATGCTCTTTGGTTTTGATCTTGAGAATAGTTTCCACTATTTTTCCTGGCACTGAAGTAGGCTCACCGGTCAATAGTTTCCTGGATCACCCCTGGAGCACTTTTTAAATATTGGGGTTACATTGGCCACCCTCCAGTCTTCAGGTACAATGGATGATTTTAATGATAGATTATAAATTTTAACTAATAAATCTGAAATTTCATTTTTTAGTTCCTTCAGTACCTTAGGATGCATACCATCTGGTCCAGGTGATTTGCTATTCTTTAGTTTGTCAGTTTGACCTACTACATCTTCTAGGTTCTCAGTGATTTGGTTCAGTTCATCTGATTCATTATCTTTGAAAACCATCTCCAGAATTGGTTTCTCCCCAGCATCTCAATATTAAACATAGAAGCAAAGAATTCATTTAGTCTTTCTGCAATGGCCTTATCTTCCCTAAGAGCCCCTTTAACCCCACTGTCATCTAATGGTCCAGCCGACTCCCTCACAAGTTTCTTGCTTCGGATATATTTAAAAATGTTTTTATTATGAATTTTTGCCTCTATGCCCAACTTCATTTCAAATTCTCTCTTCGCCTGTCTTATCAATGTTTTACACTTAACTTGACAATGCTTATGTTTTATCCTGTTTTCTTCAGATGGAACCTTCTTCCAATTTTTGAAGGATTTGTTTTGGCTAAAATAGCCTCTTTCACCTCACCTTTTAACCATGACGGTAATCGATTTGCCTTCCTTCCACCTTTCTTAATGTGTGGAATACATTTGGATTTCGCTTCTAAGATTGTATTTTTAAGCAATGTCCATGCCTGTTGTACACTTTTAACCTTTGCAGCTGCATCTTTTAGTTTTTTTCTAACAATTTTTCTCATTTCATCAACGTTTCCCTTTTGAAAATTTAGTGTTTTCCAGTCATTAGTTCAAGTTTAATCATGTTATGATCACTATTGTCAAGTGGACCCACCACGTTACCTCTCTTACAAAATCCTGTGTTCCACTAAGAATTAGATCTAAAAATAACTCCCTCGCTCATTGGTTCCTGAACTAATTGCTCCATGAAGCAGTCCTTTATTCCAACAAGGAACTTTACGTCTCTAGCAAGTCCTGATGTTACATTTACCCCGTTAATATCGGGGTAATTGAAATCTCCCATTATTACTGCACTGCCACATTGGTTAGCTTCCCTGATTTCTCCTAGCATTTCATCATCTGTCTGACCATTTTGTCCAGGTGGATGGTAGTATACTCCTATCACTATACTCTTACCCAACACACATGGGGTTTCTAACCATATAGATTCTGCTGAGTCTCTTGTATGATCTTTATCCTGTTGGACTCTATGCCCTCTCAGACATAAAGTGCCACACCCCCACCAAGTTGATCCTCCCTATCATTGCGATATAATTTGTACCCTGATATAGCACTGTCCAACTGGTTATCCTCCTCCACCAGGTCTCTATGATGCCAATTATGTCAGTCTCATTATTCACTGCTATACATTCTACCTCTCCCATCTTACTTCTTAGACTTCTGGCAATGGCATGCAGACATTTCAAAGTGTGTTTTTTGTTTGTATTAACAACCTGCTTTTCAATTGATGGGGATAATTTGGAATCCTTGAACTCAGGTGATTCTTTACTCATAGGCATATGGACTACTTTTGCTTTTATTGGAACCTCTCTATTGGGATGCCCTAACTCTCCTGTTTCATTAGTATCCTTCAAAGAGACCTTCCTTTGAACCATGAATTGCTGAGCAAATGTCGGCTTTTCCTCGGCACTTGCTAAGGAACTGGCCGTAGCACACTCCAGGCAATCGTGGGGCTAAGCCCCAGCACCGGTCCTCAGTGCAGGGCCAGACTGGGGCTAGGTATCGGTGTAGTTTTTTGGCCCCTGTAGTCCAGCCAGGGCCGCTGGATGCCTTTTTTTTTAGTGGTTTTATTTTATTTATTTTGGGGGGGGGGGGTTTCTTTTTTTAATATATTATTTTCGTTTGGTAAATGAACCAAACTGAAAAGAACATTAAACGAAATAAATAAAAACTAAAACTATCCAAAATAAAAAAATAAACCAAACCAAAAATTTTGGAGCTGCACATCCCCTGTTATATTCTCTTCTACCCAAGATGATACATTACAAAGAGGTAACAGATGTGGCCATGATCGCACTCTTTGGTTGGCAGCTGGGAGGAATCCTTATCAGTGGAGACAGTGCAACTGGGAAGACTGGGGCGGAGGGGGCAAGATGATCTTTTTCTTCCAGAATGTACTATACTACCAAATCATATTCGGTTTATGCTCCAGTTACCACATCTATTGATGATGCCTTAAAAAGAATATCCACTACCTCTCGGTTTTTAAGTCTTGGTTGACTCACAATCAGCTAGTATTAACTTTTAAGAAAACCAAGCTTATTTTGTTGGCCCACTTCCCTAAGATAGTATCAGATATAAGTTTTCTAACACCTGATTTTAAATGATTTCAAATCCCAGTGAAACATCAGGTTAGGAAGCTCGGCATAATTATAGACCCTAGTTTATCTCTCTGTCCACACATCAGATCTGCTCTACAAACTTTGCTTACTTCATAACGTCAAGCCATTTGAAAGCAAAGCCAGTTTTCAATCTATAGTGCATTCAATTATAAACTCTTCAGCTGAATCTTGCAATTCCCTTCACATTGGTCTTCCTTACTCTTCTGTTTGCGCTTTACAGTTGGTACAGGATGTCGCAGCCCGAATGGCGGCAGGCGTTCCCTTGCATGATAATATTAGTCCCACGCTGACTAAGTTATATTGGCTTCCTGTTCTCTGGAGAGTTGAGTTTAAAATTCGAATCAGAATTTTTAAAGCTATTAATGGCTTAGCGCCATCCTGTGTCAATTCGGCTATGAAGATCCATCAGCCTTCTCGCCTATTCCGCTGCTCACCACAGGATTTGCAGGATGTTGATTCCCTCTGTAAAACGTTAGACTCACTGAATCCAGAGAGTGACTCGTCAGTTTTGTTGGCCTTCAGTCATGGAATGAGTTGCCAGAGTCGATAAAATCTGCTTTAACTGTCATTCAGCGTAGGAAGTCTCTGAAGACCTGGTTATTTTCTCAGTCCTTTGTAAAACTGCATCGCCCCCCCGGTGACTGATAGCCCCCCATGCTTTTGTGAAATTAATGATGATCTTTTTCTGCACTACATCCCAGCTTTGGGAACTTCTGACCAGGCTCTTTATAGTTTTGACAATCATCGTTTTCTTATGTTTTTGGATGTAGACAGTTGTTTTTGTCTATGGTATTTGTTTGTCAGGATGTTTTAAATGATTTTATGATTGTTTTTATGTAACTGACCGAGAATTGTGATTGAGCACGATAGAAATGTTTTAAATAAAATAAATAAGAACGTAGCCCACTCCAGGCAGGCCCTGGGACTAGGCCTCGGGGCCGGGCCCAGCTCAGGGCTAGGCCCTGGTGCCAGGCCCAGTCTACGGCTAGGCTTCGGTGTTGGACCTGGTTCAGAACTAGGCCTTGGTGCTGGCTGGCCCTAGCCCGGGGCTAGACCTCGACATCTGGCTGCCGGACACCTTTTTTTTTTTTTTAAATGTAACGGATATGAAAATACCCACAATATTTTTACATTTTTGTTGGAGGTTATTTTTGGTTCGTTCCATTTGGAAGAAACTGAAAATGGCTTTATTTGTTGCATTTTTATTTTTGCATTCATTGAAAACAAATGCATATCCCTAGCTTATAAGTACCCCTTTATTTCCCACAGCAACCACCTTTCCCGTGACTACATAAGTTGCTCCTGAGTCTATCCCGTTGTGGCCTTTTAGCTCTCTAAGGTAGGAGGCCCTGTGGTTAAAGGTGCAGAGTATCCCAGCAGGTGAGGGACAATCCTGCCCTTCCTCCTGCTGGCACCAGGAGTGGCGAGGAAGTGGCCGTCATCCGCCACGAGCAGCCAGACAGCTTGCAGGCCAGCTGTGCCATCTTACCGATGTGCAGGCACATCCCTGGAAGCGGAAACGTTACACATATAAATTACACATATGCGCATACGTTAGGAGGCAAAGGCATGCATATTTTATAAGCAGCAGATCCCGCCACATGGTTGATAAAATATGGGCGTACCTTTAGGCAATCCAGCGTACGTGTGTATACGTGGCAGCCTAGGCACGCCGTTGGAAACGACCCTCTTACTATCTGTGTAAAGGGCTGGCAGCCTGACAGCAGGGTGATGTAAAAACCACATTTCATTTATTGCCTTGGCCAGAAAGCTTTTGTTGGCGTGCTGGACGGTTTCTATGAACTGCTCCCTTCTCTTTCAGCTGACCTCTGAGTAAGAGAAACTTCTGCTGATGTCAGTTGACCAGCCGAGCCTCAGCAGCAGGGATCGGTGCCTGATACTGCCCCTAGGTACCTCTCCTTTGCCAAGCTGGCCGTCCTTCCCGTTGCCACTGACCTTGCAAACAGCTCCGACAAAGGTCGGAATGGATTCATTGATCAGCCAGACCAAGCGTATGACAGTCTCTGCCTTAATTGAATCCCAAAAGGGGGCAGGCTGGGTTATTATTACAGAGGCCAGCCGATAGCGCTCATTAAAAGCTCCACAGACTGTGTGGTTTACTAATTAGTTTATTATACAGACACCTTGACCATGCACAAAGTTGTCATTTTGCCCTTTATCGCACAGGGGATGTTGTTAAAAGTTTAATCAGCGAGCACTGACCAAGTTGGCTTGGCAGTTTGCAGATGGTCATTAGCGAGGTCACCCCTGCTGAAGCAGTTCTGACAGGGGCACAGCAGGAGCCTCCAAAGAGAGGAGAGCCGACGGGAACTTACTCTGCACCTGAAAAGGACCTCGGGGCTCTGCGGGGAGGGCAAAGCCTCTGGCCCCTCAGGATGAGGGAATGTCATTCGGGTTTGCCTTTCCCATGCAGCGCACGCAGGGCGACGGCGTGCCCACGGCTCGGCGGGACCACCGAAAGTTTAACATTTCTTTACACAACACCACTTTTAAGCAAATCCCATTCTCCCCCCGAATCTTTGTGACTTGGCATCCTTGTGGGCACCAGCATCACCGTCTGACACATAATTGCTGCCTTTTGAATTTGCGAGGTATTTGACATATCCTGCCTTTTTTTTTTTTTTCTATCTGAGTCCAACATCACCAGAAGAACTTTGCAAGGTCCGAAAAGGAATGGTTTTTACTTTTTGCATCAATAAACACCACCAAGTGAAAATGCCCAAAGTATATCATGAAAGAGAGTAACAAACAAATCAAAATTGTGGCAACTTAACAAACTAATAAAGCACAGCTACTTCTCTCACAGGTGCAGTTATAAAAGGCCCGGGGAGATCATTTACCTAAAGAAGAAGCAGAATCTGCAAAGTCCAGGTTAGATGTCGGGCTACCTCAGCTGAGTTTTAGCCAAAAATAACTTGCAAAAGGAAAAAAATATGAAAGCCTAACATTGAGCTTGTGCTCTTTCTGATAGGCACTATCCCTTCATGATGATGCTTACTGAGATTTAAAAAAATGTGGGTTTTTTTTCAAAACATTATGGAGGTAATTTTAAAAGGAGTTACATGCGTTAATGTTACTACTGTCGTAGCAATTATCAAAAGTCATTTATGCACGTAAAGTGCACTTACGAGAGTAAATCCTATGGACAATTCAATGGCATTAACAGGTGAATTTTCAAAAGGAGTTACGCGCTTAAATGTAACTACTATTGTAACAATTTTCAATAGCCATTTACTCGAATAAAGTGCACTTACGCAACTAAATCCTATGGGCATTTCAATGGCATATATTGTAGCAATTTTCAAAAGCCCACTTACACAGGTAAATGTAAAACCCAGTTTTACACATTAAGGGGCGGATTTTAAATGCCCTGCGCGCGCCGGCGGCCTATTTTGCATAGGCCGCCGGCGCGCGCAGAGCCCTGGGACGCGCGTAAGTCCCAGGGCTTTCTAAAAGGGGCGTGTTGGGGGCATGTCGGGGCGCGTCTAAAATGATGCAGCTTTTCGGGGGCATGACGCGGCGTTGTGGAGGCGGGCCCGGGGCGTGGCGCCGGCCCGGGGGCGTGGTCGAGGCCTCCGGACCAGCCCCCGGGTCGGGTAATGGCGCGCCAGCAGCCCGCTGGTGCGCGCAAATTTACGTCTGCTTTTAGCAGGCGTAAATCATGGAACAAAGGTAAGGAGGAGGGGTTTAGATAGGGCCGGTGAGGTGGGTTAGGTAGGGGAAGGGAGGGGAAGGTGGGGGGAGGGCGAAGGAAAGTTCCCTCCGAGGCAGCTCCGAAATCGGAGCGGCCTCGGAGGGAACAGGCAGCGCGCGCTGGGCTCGGCGCGCGCAGGTTGCACAAATGTGCACCCCCTTGCGCGTGCCGACCCCGGATTTTATAAGATACGCGCGGCTACGCGCGTATCTTATAAAATCCAGCGTACTTTTCTTTGCGCCTGCTGCGTGAACAAAAGTACGCGATCGCGCAAATTTAGAAAATCTACCCCTCAATGCTTTTGAAAATCAGGCCCAATGTGCGTAAGACATAGCATATACGCTATATGTAGATTCCATTTTTCAGGCACTTCAAAGTGGATTCCTTTCAGGTTGCCACAGATGTGAGCCTCAGGGCTGTGGTGCGACTGACGCAGCCCAGCAGGCGAAGCTGCTAGGCCCACGTCGGCAGCAGGCAGACTGACTCGCTCCTCCCGGGACTGGAGCTAGGACTCCACCTGTAGCAGAACCATTCCCCGCGGGTTGAGCCTTTGGGTTCCAAGGGCCAGCAGGGGCTTAGGCGAGAGTCCAGAGGTCAGAGCAGGAGGCGAGGAAATGATATCCAGGTCCAGGCAGGGGCCAGGGCAGGCGGCAGTCCAGGCGAGTAGAGGTCAGAACCAGGAGTCAGGCATAGAAGGGGGAGCAAGGCTCGACCAGGGCGAGGCAGGAATTGAGGCGCGGACACAACGCAACGGCAAGGCACGGGGACGATGAGCAGCAGGAGGACCTGCTGCCGAGGCAGAGTCTGGGAGCGCGGTTGGGCTTTAAATCCCCATTGAATTGACCATAGGATTAAATGTTTTTTGAAAATTGCTACAACAGCATGTTAAATTTACGTGCGTAACTCCTTTGAAAATCCACCTGTTATAGTTTTGAAATAGGTAGGAAACGTGTGCATGTTCACTTCATTGATCTATGTTCTTTCAGTGCATCGCGTGAATCCTCGCCTGTGTTGGATTTTATAAAATGCACGTACAGCGTAGGCGCAGGTTTAAAATATTACTGTAGATCCACTTGCAGCCATACATGCCATTGTTTGAAAGTCATCCTCATATTCTGGAAGCCATGACAATGAACCATAAGCTCCCCGGCGAGATGTGCTTTTACCCACTGCAGTGATTGTATGTAGAGTGCTCGGTTTGTAATATCTTTTGATAACATTTTGGAAACCTGGAAATGGCTTTCGACGGCCACTTTCAAATTGTGCACCGAAGTCAAAAGCCTGGGGGGCAGTTTTTGTCCACAGACTTTATGTCAATTTTAAAAGAAAAAACTTTCCCTTTGAAAACTGAGTCGGAAAAAAAGCAAACCCCCGGAGACCTGCACCTGCTGCTTGCGTGGGAACTTTTTCCAGCGAAGCTACGCGCGTGCGCGTGTGTGTGTGACTGTTGCCTGTATGTGCGTAAGGGCCGATCCCTCCCGGATTCTGCCCCCGCCCCCTGCGTGCAGAAAGGGTGCGCGGTTTTCAAAGAGCCCGTCCCGGCTCGTGAAATGCCTGTGAGATGTGCCTTCTTTGTACTCCCGGCCAAGGTGAACCCATCTGTGGCATTCCTGCTCCTGGGTGACGACAAGCATGATTTAAAATGTAAGAGCCGTCATAATAATCAATGAGCGGACTGTTAGGAAAGATCGATGCAATGTGTCTATTTCACAATCATTTATCGCAGTCTGTGATCAGCAGCTGGGAGGAGGACGGGAGCAGTGCTGGCGGTTTTCAGTGTCCTATGAGGTCATCCCTGCCAGGAAAGGGCCGGGATAGTTTATGAGAAGGAGCGGCATAACGTTTCCCCGTGCAGGTATTCTGAGACTGAAGGCGGAGGTGTGCACCGCACTCATCCCCCTTCTGGAAATAGAAATCGAGACGTGCACGGCCATAGAGAAAATCCTGCTAATAAAACTGAAAGCTGGCAGAAACCATTCAGTAGTAAAGCACAGGACGCAAGCAGACTCCGCTCTTTTCCCTGTGCGTGGAAAAGGCCCAGAGTCCCAAGGGAGGTCAAACTTGTGAATGTGCGTGGAGCTGTGTGGAAGGTGCCCCAGCCTTGTGCAACGCTGCTCCTAAGATGCGCAGGCCTGGAGGGTGAATATCCCTCTCCCTTTTAACTGGAATGTTTGCTAGGACCGTGCCTGCCAGCGTTTCAGCCACGTTTGTTACTGTTTCAGCTGTTCAGCTTGGATTATGCTTCATGCCCTTGTTTTAATCCTGGTTTCCGATCATTATTCTGGCAGTAAGATCCCATGGTGCGGGATGCCTGGCAGGCTGGTAGCGATGGTTCCCCAGCTCCCTACATGAACATAATCTACCAGCCAGGGCGGCTTCCCTACATAACCCAAGGCTTCGTCCGTGGAAAGAGGGGAAGGCTGCAAGCCCTGCTTCTGATGCCCGACATAAGAAAAACGTTTTTAACCTTCCTTCCGCAGATTCTCCTGGATCAATGATGGCAAACAGAAAGGAGAAAGTTCCTGAAAGAGCGTGAATGAATCGATCAGAGCAATAAGCACTGCCTTCCTTAGGACCGAGACTGCTTCGCTCTCCGTCTTATCAAAATATGCTGAAGAATAATTAGCAGCCGGCTCCGCAAACACAACAGCGAGTGCGTATGTTCCTGATCCCTGCGTTTCCAACGTCAGTCACCGCTTTTAAGCCATTCTGCACTTTCAAAGCTTACAAGATTTTCTTTTCAAATCGTGATAAAAAGTTGAACATTTAAAGCATCAAAAATATGCTTTGAATTTCACAGCACAAAAAACAGAAAAAAAGCATTCATCTGAGGCCAGATGGGTACCCTCTGTAGAGCTGTTTTATCATCTTGCACAGGAAGACTGTGCCTGGTACCCAAGTAAAAAGTGATGGCTGCAGAGTATCTGGGACCACCAGGGTGAAGGGCACAGCTACCCGATGCCCTCCTACAGCACTGCTCCCAAACAATTTCTGGCAGAGACTTGAGAAGATTATCAGGCCCAAAGCACAGTCAGCAGCCTAAATCCCAGCTCTCAGTGGCTGTTTGAGAAGCTTCGTACTGGGAATTTATCCAGGCGCAAAGCACAGTCAGCAGCCTAAATCCCAGCTCTCAGCGGGTGTTTGAGAAGCTTCATACTGGGAATTTATCCAGGCCCAAAGCACAGTCAGGCAGCCTAAATCCCAGCTCTCAGCGGGTGTTTGAGAAGCTCTGTACTGGGAATTTATCCAGGCCTCAAGCACAGTCAGGCAGCCTAAATCCCAGCTCTCAGCGGCTGTTTGAGAAGCTTCGTACTGGGAATTTATCCAGGCCCAAAGCACAGTCAGCAGCCTAAGTCCCAGCTCTCAGCGGCTCTTTGAGAAGCTTCATACTGGGAATTTATCCAGGCCCAAAGCACAGTCAGCAGCCTAAATCCCAGCTCTCAGCGGCTCTTTGAGAAGCTTCAATCCTGGGAATTTATCCAGGCCCAAAGCACAGTCAGCAGCCTAAATCCCAGCTCTCAGCGGCTCTTTGAGAAGCTTTGTACTGGGAATTTATCCAGGCCCAAAGCACAGTCAGCAGCCTAAATCCCAGCTCTCAGCGGCTCTTTGAGAAGCTTTGTACTGGGAATTTATCCAGGCCCAAAGCACAGTCAGCAGCCTAAATCCCAGCTCTCAGCGGCTCTTTGAGAAGCTTCGTACTGGGAATTTATCCAGGCCCAAAGCACAGTCAGCAGCCTAAATCCCAGCTCTCAGCGGCTGTTTAAGCTTTGTACTGGGAATTTATCCAGGCCCCAAGCACAGTCAGCAGCCTAAATCCCAGCTCTCAGCGGCTGTTTAAGCTTTGTACTGGGAATTTATCCAGGCCCCAAGCACAGTCAGCAGCCTAAATCCCAGCTCTCAGCGGCTCTTTGAGAAGCTTCAATCCTGGGAATTTATCCAGGCCCAAAGCACAGTCAGCCTAAGTCCCAGCTCTCAGCGGCTGTTTGAGAAGCTCTGTACTGGGAATTTATCCAGGCCCAAAGCACAGTCAGCAGCCTAAATCCCAGCTCTCAGTGGCTGTTTGAGAAGCTTCATACTGGGAATTTATCCAGGCCCAAAGCACAGTCAGCAGCCTAAATCCCAGCTCTCAGGGGCTGTTTGAGAAGCTTCATACTGGGAATTTATCCAGGCCCAAAGCACAGTCAGCAGCCTAAATCCCAGCTCTCAGCGGCTGTTTGAGAAGCTTCGTACTGGGAATTTATCCAGGCCCAAAGCACAGTCAGCAGCCTAAATCCCAGCTCTCAGGGGCTGTTTGAGAAGCTTCATACTGGGAATTTATCCAGGCCCAAAGCACAGTCAGCAGCCTAAATCCCAGCTCTCAGGGGCTGTTTGAGAAGCTTCATACTGGGAATTTATCCAGGCCCAAAGCACAGTCAGCAGCCTAAATCCCAGCTCTCAGGGGCTGTTTGAGAAGCTTCATACTGGGAATTTATCCAGGCCCAAAGCACAGTCAGCAGCCTAAATCCCAGCTCTCAGGGGCTGTTTGAGAAGCTTCATACTGGGAATTTATCCAGGCCCAAAGCACAGTCAGCAGCCTAAATCCCAGCTCTCAGCGGCTCTTTGAGAAGCTTCGTACTGGGAATTTATCCAGGCCCAAAGCACAGTCAGCAGCCTAAATCCCAGCTCTCAGGGGCTGTTTGAGAAGCTTCATACTGGGAATTTATCCAGGCCCAAAGCACAGTCAGCAGCCTAAATCCCAGCTCTCAGGGGCTGTTTGAGAAGCTTCATACTGGGAATTTATCCAGGCCCAAAGCACAGTCAGCAGCCTAAATCCCAGCTCTCAGGGGCTGTTTGAGAAGCTTCATACTGGGAATTTATCCAGGCCCAAAGCACAGTCAGCAGCCTAAATCCCAGCTCTCAGGGGCTGTTTGAGAAGCTTCATACTGGGAATTTATCCAGGCCCAAAGCACAGTCAGCAGCCTAAATCCCAGCTCTCAGCGGCTCTTTGAGAAGCTTCGTACTGGGAATTTATCCAGGCCCAAAGCACAGTCAGCAGCCTAAATCCCAGCTCTCAGGGGCTGTTTGAGAAGCTTCATACTGGGAATTTATCCAGGCCCAAAGCACAGTCAGCAGCCTAAATCCCAGCTCTCAGCGGCTCTTTGAGAAGCTTCGTACTGGGAATTTATCCAGGCCCAAAGCACAGTCAGCAGCCTAAATCCCAGCTCTCAGGGGCTGTTTGAGAAGCTTCATACTGGGAATTTATCCAGGCCCAAAGCACAGTCAGCAGCCTAAATCCCAGCTCTCAGGGGCTGTTTGAGAAGCTTCATACTGGGAATTTATCCAGGCCCAAAGCACAGTCAGCAGCCTAAATCCCAGCTCTCAGGGGCTGTTTGAGAAGCTTCATACTGGGAATTTATCCAGGCCCAAAGCACAGTCAGCAGCCTAAATCCCAGCTCTCAGGGGCTGTTTGAGAAGCTTCATACTGGGAATTTATCCAGGCCCAAAGCACAGTCAGCAGCCTAAATCCCAGCTCTCAGGGGCTGTTTGAGAAGCTTCATACTGGGAATTTATCCAGGCCCAAAGCACAGTCAGCAGCCTAAATCCCAGCTCTCAGCGGCTCTTTGAGAAGCTTCGTACTGGGAATTTATCCAGGCCCAAAGCACAGTCAGCAGCCTAAATCCCAGCTCTCAGGGGCTGTTTGAGAAGCTTCATATTGGGAATTTATCCAGGCCCAAAGCACAGTCAGCAGCCTAAATCCCAGCTCTCAGGGGCTGTTTGAGAAGCTTCATACTGGGAATTTATCCAGGCCCAAAGCACAGTCAGCAGCCTAAATCCCAGCTCTCAGCGGCTGTTTGAGAAGCTTCGTACTGGGAATTTATCCAGGCCCAAAGCACACTCAGCAGCCTAAATCCCAGCTCTCAGCGGCTGTTTGAGAAGCTTCGTACTGGGAATTTATCCAGGCCCAAAGCACAGTCAGCAGCCTAAATCCCAGCTCTCAGCGGCTGTTTGAGAAGCTCTGTACTGGGAATTTATCCAAGCCCAAAGCACAGTCAGCAGCCTAAATCCCAGCTCTCAGCGGCTGTTTGAGAAGCTTCATACTGGGAATTTATCCAGGCCCAAAACACAGTCAGCAGCCTAAATCCCAGCTCTCAGCGGCTGTTTGAGAAGCTTCATACTGGGAATTTATCCAAGCCCAAAGCACAGTCAGCAGCCTAAATCCCAGCTCTCAGCGGCTCTTTGAGAAGCTTTGTACTGGGAATTTATCCAGGCGCAAAGCACAGTCAGCAGCCTAAATCCCAGCTCTCAGGGGCTGTTTGAGAAGCTTCGTACTGGGAATTTATCCAGGCCCAAAGCACAGTCAGCAGCCTAAATCCCAGCTCTCAGCAGCTGTTTGAGAAGCTTCGTACTGGGAATTTATCCAGGCCCAAAGCACAGTCAGCAGCCTAAATCCCAGCTCTCAGGGGCTGTTTGAGAAGCTTCATACTGGGAATTTATCCAGGCCCAAAGCACAGTCAGCAGCCTAAGTCCCAGCTCTCACCGGCTGTTTGAGAAGCTTCGTACTGGGAATTTATCCAGGCCCAAAGCACAGTCAGCAGCCTAAATCCCAGCTCTCAGCGGCTCTTTGAGAAGCTTTGTACTGGGAATTTATCCAGGCGCAAAGCACAGTCAGCATCCTAAATCCCAGCTCTCAGCGGCTGTTTGAGAAGCTTCGTACTGGGAATTTATCCAGGCGCAAAGCACAGTCAGCAGCCTAAATCCCAGCTCTCAGGGGCTGTTTGAGAAGCTTCGTACTGGGAATTTATCCAGGCCCAAAGCACAGTCAGCAGCCTAAATCCCAGCTCTCAGCAGCTGTTTGAGAAGCTTCGTACTGGGAATTTATCCAGGCCCAAAGCACAGTCAGCAGCCTAAATCCCAGCTCTCAGCGGCTGTTTGAGAAGCTCTGTACTGGGAATTTATCCAAGCCCAAAGCACAGTCAGCAGCCTAAATCCCAGCTCTCAGCGGCTCTTTGAGAAGCTTCGTACTGGGAATTTATCCAGGCCCAAAGCACAGTCAGCAGCCTAAATCCCAGCTCTCAGCGGCTGTTTGAGAAGCTTTGTACTGGGAATTTATCCAGGCCCAAAGCACAGTCAGCAGCCTAAATCCCAGCTCTCAGCGGCTGTTTGAGAAGCTTCGTACTGGGAATTTATCCAGGTCCAAAGCACAGTCAGCAGCCTAAATCCCAGCTCTCAGCGGCTGTTTGAGAAGCTTCGTACTGGGAATTTATCCAGGCCCAAAGCACAGTCAGCAGCCTAAATCCCAGCTCTCAGCGGCTGTTTGAGAAGCTTTGTACTGGGAATTTATCCAGGCCCAAAGCACAGTCAGCAGCCTAAATCCCAGCTCTCAGCGGCTGTTTGAGAAGCTTCGTACTGGGAATTTATCCAGGCCCAAAGCACAGTCAGCAGCCTAAATCCCAGCTCTCAGCGGCTGTTTGAGAAGCTTTGTACTGGGAATTTATCCAGGCCCAAAGCACAGTCAGCAGCCTAAATCCCAGCTCTCAGGGGCTGTTTGAGAAGCTTCGTACTGGGAATTTATCCAGGCCCAAAGCACAGTCAGCAGCCTAAATCCCAGCTCTCAGCAGCTGTTTGAGAAGCTTCATACTGGGAATTTATCCAGGCCCAAAGCACAGTCAGCAGCCTAAATCCCAGCTCTCAGCGGCTCTTTGAGAAGCTTTGTACTGGGAATTTATCCAGGCCCAAAGCACAGTCAGCAGCATAAATCCCAGCTCTCAGCGGCTGTTTGAGAAGCTTTGTACTGGGAATTTATCCAGGCCCAAAGCACAGTCAGCAGCCTAAATCCCAGCTCTCAGCGGCTGTTTGAGAAGCTTCGTACTGGGAATTTATCCAGGCCCAAAGCACAGTCAGCAGCCTAAATCCCAGCTCTCAGCGGCTGTTTGAGAAGCTTCGTACTGGGAATTTATCCAGGCCCAAAGCACAGTCAGCAGCCTAAATCCCAGCTCTCAGCGGCTGTTTGAGAAGCTTCATACTGGGAATTTATCCAGGCCCAAAGCACAGTCAGCAGCCTAAATCCCAGCTCTCAGCGGCTCTTTGAGAAGCTTTCTACTGGGAATTTATCCAGGCCCAAAGCACAGTCAGCAGCCTAAATCCCAGCTCTCAGCGGCTGTTTGAGAAGCTTTCTACTGGGAATTTATCCAGGCCCAAAGTACAGTCAGCAGCCTAAATCCCAGCTCTCAGCGGCTGTTTGAGAAGCTTTGTACTGGGAATTTATCCAGGCCCAAAGTACAGTCAGCAGCCTAAATCCCAGCTCTCAGCGGCTGTTTGAGAAGCTTTGTACTGGGAATTTATCCAGGCCCAAAGCACAGTCAGCAGCCTAAATCCCAGCTCTCAGGGGCTGTTTGAGAAGCTTCGTACTGGGAATTTATCCAGGCCCAAAGTACAGTCAGCAGCCTAAATCCCAGCTCTCAGCGGCTGTTTGAGAAGCTTTGTACTGGGAATTTATCCAGGCCCAAAGTACAGTCAGCAGCCTAAATCCCAGCTCTCAGCGGCTGTTTGAGAAGCTTTGTACTGGGAATTTATCCAGGCCCAAAGCACAGTCAGCAGCCTAAATCCCAGCTCTCAGGGGCTGTTTGAGAAGCTTCGTACTGGGAATTTATCCAGGCCCAAAGCACAGTCAGCAGCCTAAATCCCAGCTCTCAGCAGCTGTTTGAGAAGCTTCATACTGGGAATTTATCCAGGCCCAAAGCACAGTCAGCAGCCTAAATCCCAGCTCTCAGCAGCTGTTTGAGAAGCTTCATACTGGGAATTTATCCAGGCCCAAAGCACAGTCAGCAGCCTAAATCCCAGCTCTCAGCAGCTGTTTGAGAAGCTTCATACTGGGAATTTATCCAGGCTCAAAGTACAGTCAGCAGCCTAAATCCCAGCTCTCAGCGGCTGTTTGAGAAGCTTTGTACTGGGAATTTATCCAGGCCCAAAGCACAGTCAGCAGCCTAAATCCCAGCTCTCAGGGGCTGTTTGAGAAGCTTTGTACTGGGAATTTATCCAGGCCCAAAGCACAGTCAGCAGCCTAAATCCAGGCTCTCAGCGGCTCTTTGAGAAGCTTTGTACTGGGAATTTATCCAGGCCCAAAGCACAGTCAGCAGCCTAAATCCCAGCTCTCAGCGGCTGTTTGAGAAGCTTCGTACTGGGAATTTATCCAAGCCGAAAGTACAGTCAGCAGCCTAAATCCCAGCTCTCAGCGGCTGTTTGAGAAGCTTTGTACTGGGAATTTATCCAGGCCCAAAGTACAGTCAGCAGCCTAAATCCCAGCTCTCAGCGGCTGTTTGAGAAGCTTCGTACTGGGAATTTATCCAGGCCCAAAGCACAGTCAGCAGCCTAAATCCCAGCTCTCAGCGGCTCTTTGAGAAGCTTCATACTGGGAATTTATCCAGGCCCAAAGCACAGTCAGCAGCCTAAATCCCAGCTCTCAGCGGCTGTTTGAGAAGCTTCGTACTGGGAATTTATCCAGGCCCAAAGCACAGTCAGCAGCCTAAATCCCAGCTCTCAGCGGCTGTTTGAGAAGCTTCGTACTGGGAATTTATCCAGGCCCAAAGCACAGTCAGCAGCCTAAATCCCAGCTCTCAGCGGCTGTTTGAGAAGCTCTGTACTGGGAATTTATCCAGGCCCAAAGCACAGTCAGCAGCCTAAATCCCAGCTCTCAGCGGCTGTTTGAGAAGCTTTGTACTGGGAATTTATCCAGGCCCAAAGCACAGTCAGCAGCCTAAATCCCAGCTCTCAGCGGCTCTTTGAGAAGCTTTGTACTGGGAATTTATCCAGGCCCAAAGCACAGTCAGCAGCCTAAATCCCAGCTCTCAGCGGCTCTTTGAGAAGCTTTGTACTGGGAATTTATCCAGGCCCAAAGCACAGTCAGCAGCCTAAATCCCAGCTCTCAGCGGCTCTTTGAGAAGCTTCGTACTGGGAATTTATCCAGGCCCAAAGCACAGTCAGCAGCCTAAATCCCAGCTCTCAGCGGCTGTTTAAGCTTTGTACTGGGAATTTATCCAGGCCCCAAGCACAGTCAGCAGCCTAAATCCCAGCTCTCAGCGGCTGTTTAAGCTTTGTACTGGGAATTTATCCAGGCCCCAAGCACAGTCAGCAGCCTAAATCCCAGCTCTCAGCGGCTCTTTGAGAAGCTTCAATCCTGGGAATTTATCCAGGCCCAAAGCACAGTCAGCCTAAGTCCCAGCTCTCAGCGGCTGTTTGAGAAGCTCTGTACTGGGAATTTATCCAGGCCCAAAGCACAGTCAGCAGCCTAAATCCCAGCTCTCAGCGGCTGTTTGAGAAGCTCTGTACTGGGAATTTATCCAGGCCCAAAGCACAGTCAGCAGCCTAAATCCCAGCTCTCAGTGGCTGTTTGAGAAGCTTCGTACTGGGAATTTATCCAGGCCCAAAGCACAGTCAGCAGCCTAAATCCCAGCTCTCAGGGCTGTTTGAGAAGCTTCATACTGGGAATTTATCCAGGCCCAAAGCACAGTCAGCAGCCTAAATCCCAGCTCTCAGGGGCTGTTTGAGAAGCTTCATACTGGGAATTTATCCAGGCCCAAAGCACAGTCAGCAGCCTAAATCCCAGCTCTCAGCGGCTGTTTGAGAAGCTTCGTACTGGGAATTTATCCAGGCCCAAAGCACACTCAGCAGCCTAAATCCCAGCTCTCAGCGGCTGTTTGAGAAGCTTCGTACTGGGAATTTATCCAGGCCCAAAGCACAGTCAGCAGCCTAAATCCCAGCTCTCAGCGGCTGTTTGAGAAGCTCTGTACTGGGAATTTATCCAAGCCCAAAGCACAGTCAGCAGCCTAAATCCCAGCTCTCAGCGGCTGTTTGAGAAGCTTCGTACTGGGAATTTATCCAGGCCCAAAACACAGTCAGCAGCCTAAATCCCAGCTCTCAGCGGCTGTTTGAGAAGCTTCATACTGGGAATTTATCCAAGCCCAAAGCACAGTCAGCAGCCTAAATCCCAGCTCTCAGCGGCTCTTTGAGAAGCTTTGTACTGGGAATTTATCCAGGCGCAAAGCACAGTCAGCAGCCTAAATCCCAGCTCTCAGGGGCTGTTTGAGAAGCTTCGTACTGGGAATTTATCCAGGCCCAAAGCACAGTCAGCAGCCTAAATCCCAGCTCTCAGCAGCTGTTTGAGAAGCTTCGTACTGGGAATTTATCCAGGCCCAAAGCACAGTCAGCAGCCTAAATCCCAGCTCTCAGGGGCTGTTTGAGAAGCTTCATACTGGGAATTTATCCAGGCCCAAAGCACAGTCAGCAGCCTAAGTCCCAGCTCTCACCGGCTGTTTGAGAAGCTTCGTACTGGGAATTTATCCAGGCCCAAAGCACAGTCAGCAGCCTAAATCCCAGCTCTCAGCGGCTCTTTGAGAAGCTTTGTACTGGGAATTTATCCAGGCGCAAAGCACAGTCAGCATCCTAAATCCCAGCTCTCAGCGGCTGTTTGAGAAGCTTCGTACTGGGAATTTATCCAGGCGCAAAGCACAGTCAGCAGCCTAAATCCCAGCTCTCAGGGGCTGTTTGAGAAGCTTCGTACTGGGAATTTATCCAGGCCCAAAGCACAGTCAGCAGCCTAAATCCCAGCTCTCAGCAGCTGTTTGAGAAGCTTCGTACTGGGAATTTATCCAGGCCCAAAGCACAGTCAGCAGCCTAAATCCCAGCTCTCAGCGGCTGTTTGAGAAGCTCTGTACTGGGAATTTATCCAAGCCCAAAGCACAGTCAGCAGCCTAAATCCCAGCTCTCAGCGGCTCTTTGAGAAGCTTCGTACTGGGAATTTATCCAGGCCCAAAGCACAGTCAGCAGCCTAAATCCCAGCTCTCAGCGGCTGTTTGAGAAGCTTTGTACTGGGAATTTATCCAGGCCCAAAGCACAGTCAGCAGCCTAAATCCCAGCTCTCAGCGGCTGTTTGAGAAGCTTCGTACTGGGAATTTATCCAGGTCCAAAGCACAGTCAGCAGCCTAAATCCCAGCTCTCAGCGGCTGTTTGAGAAGCTTCGTACTGGGAATTTATCCAGGCCCAAAGCACAGTCAGCAGCCTAAATCCCAGCTCTCAGCGGCTGTTTGAGAAGCTTTGTACTGGGAATTTATCCAGGCCCAAAGCACAGTCAGCAGCCTAAATCCCAGCTCTCAGCGGCTGTTTGAGAAGCTTCGTACTGGGAATTTATCCAGGCCCAAAGCACAGTCAGCAGCCTAAATCCCAGCTCTCAGCGGCTGTTTGAGAAGCTTTGTACTGGGAATTTATCCAGGCCCAAAGCACAGTCAGCAGCCTAAATCCCAGCTCTCAGGGGCTGTTTGAGAAGCTCCGTACTGGGAATTTATCCAGGCCCAAAGCACAGTCAGCAGCCTAAATCCCAGCTCTCAGCAGCTGTTTGAGAAGCTTCATACTGGGAATTTATCCAGGCCCAAAGCACAGTCAGCAGCCTAAATCCCAGCTCTCAGCGGCTCTTTGAGAAGCTTTGTACTGGGAATTTATCCAGGCCCAAAGCACAGTCAGCAGCATAAATCCCAGCTCTCAGCGGCTGTTTGAGAAGCTTTGTACTGGGAATTTATCCAGGCCCAAAGCACAGTCAGCAGCCTAAATCCCAGCTCTCAGCGGCTGTTTGAGAAGCTTCGTACTGGGAATTTATCCAGGCCCAAAGCACAGTCAGCAGCCTAAATCCCAGCTCTCAGCGGCTGTTTGAGAAGCTTTGTACTGGGAATTTATCCAGGCCCAAAGCACAGTCAGCAGCCTAAATCCCAGCTCTCAGCGGCTGTTTGAGAAGCTTCATACTGGGAATTTATCCAGGCCCAAAGCACAGTCAGCAGCCTAAATCCCAGCTCTCAGCGGCTGTTTGAGAAGCTTCGTACTGGGAATTTATCCAGGCCCAAAGCACACTCAGCAGCCTAAATCCCAGCTCTCAGCGGCTGTTTGAGAAGCTTCGTACTGGGAATTTATCCAGGCCCAAAGCACAGTCAGCAGCCTAAATCCCAGCTCTCAGCGGCTGTTTGAGAAGCTCTGTACTGGGAATTTATCCAAGCCCAAAGCACAGTCAGCAGCCTAAATCCCAGCTCTCAGCGGCTGTTTGAGAAGCTTCATACTGGGAATTTATCCAGGCCCAAAACACAGTCAGCAGCCTAAATCCCAGCTCTCAGCGGCTGTTTGAGAAGCTTCATACTGGGAATTTATCCAAGCCCAAAGCACAGTCAGCAGCCTAAATCCCAGCTCTCAGCGGCTCTTTGAGAAGCTTTGTACTGGGAATTTATCCAGGCGCAAAGCACAGTCAGCAGCCTAAATCCCAGCTCTCAGGGGCTGTTTGAGAAGCTTCGTACTGGGAATTTATCCAGGCCCAAAGCACAGTCAGCAGCCTAAATCCCAGCTCTCAGCAGCTGTTTGAGAAGCTTCGTACTGGGAATTTATCCAGGCCCAAAGCACAGTCAGCAGCCTAAATCCCAGCTCTCAGGGGCTGTTTGAGAAGCTTCATACTGGGAATTTATCCAGGCCCAAAGCACAGTCAGCAGCCTAAGTCCCAGCTCTCACCGGCTGTTTGAGAAGCTTCGTACTGGGAATTTATCCAGGCCCAAAGCACAGTCAGCAGCCTAAATCCCAGCTCTCAGCGGCTCTTTGAGAAGCTTTGTACTGGGAATTTATCCAGGCGCAAAGCACAGTCAGCATCCTAAATCCCAGCTCTCAGCGGCTGTTTGAGAAGCTTCGTACTGGGAATTTATCCAGGCGCAAAGCACAGTCAGCAGCGTAAATCCCAGCTCTCAGGGGCTGTTTGAGAAGCTTCGTACTGGGAATTTATCCAGGCCCAAAGCACAGTCAGCAGCCTAAATCCCAGCTCTCAGCAGCTGTTTGAGAAGCTTCGTACTGGGAATTTATCCAGGCCCAAAGCACAGTCAGCAGCCTAAATCCCAGCTCTCAGCGGCTGTTTGAGAAGCTCTGTACTGGGAATTTATCCAGGCCCAAAGCACAGTCAGCAGCCTAAATCCCAGCTCTCAGCGGCTCTTTGAGAAGCTTCGTACTGGGAATTTATCCAGGCCCAAAGCACAGTCAGCAGCCTAAATCCCAGCTCTCAGCGGCGGTTTGAGAAGCTTTGTACTGGGAATTTATCCAGGCCCAAAGCACAGTCAGCAGCCTAAATCCCAGCTCTCAGCAGCTGTTTGAGAAGCTTCGTACTGGGAATTTATCCAGGTCCAAAGCACAGTCAGCAGCCTAAATCCCAGCTCTCAGCGGCTGTTTGAGAAGCTTCGTACTGGGAATTTATCCAGGCCCAAAGCACAGTCAGCAGCCTGAATCCCAGCTCTCAGCGGCTGTTTGAGAAGCTTTGTACTGGGAATTTATCCAGGCCCAAAGCACAGTCAGCAGCCTAAATCCCAGCTCTCAGCGGCTGTTTGAGAAGCTTCGTACTGGGAATTTATCCAGGCCCAAAGCACAGTCAGCAGCCTAAATCCCAGCTCTCAGCGGCTGTTTGAGAAGCTTTGTACTGGGAATTTATCCAGGCCCAAAGCACAGTCAGCAGCCTAAATCCCAGCTCTCAGGGGCTGTTTGAGAAGCTTCGTACTGGGAATTTATCCAGGCCCAAAGCACAGTCAGCAGCCTAAATCCCAGCTCTCAGCAGCTGTTTGAGAAGCTTCATACTGGAATTTATCCAGGCCCAAAGCACAGTCAGCAGCCTAATCCCAGCTCTCAGCGGCTCTTTGAGAAGCTTTGTACTGGGAATTTATCCAGGCCCAAAGCACAGTCAGCAGCATAAATCCCAGCTCTCAGCGGCTGTTTGAGAAGCTTTGTACTGGGAATTTATCCAGGCCCAAAGCACAGTCAGCAGCCTAAATCCCAGCTCTCAGCGGCTGTTTGAGAAGCTTCGTACTGGGAATTTATCCAGGCCCAAAGCACAGTCAGCAGCCTAAATCCCAGCTCTCAGCGGCTGTTTGAGAAGCTTTGTACTGGGAATTTATCCAGGCCCAAAGCACAGTCAGCAGCCTAAATCCCAGCTCTCAGCGGCTGTTTGAGAAGCTTCATACTGGGAATTTATCCAGGCCCAAAGCACAGTCAGCAGCCTAAATCCCAGCTCTCAGCGGCTCTTTGAGAAGCTTTCTACTGGGAATTTATCCAGGCCCAAAGCACAGTCAGCAGCCTAAATCCCAGCTCTCAGCGGCTGTTTGAGAAGCTTTCTACTGGGAATTTATCCAGGCCCAAAGTACAGTCAGCAGCCTAAATCCCAGCTCTCAGCGGCTGTTTGAGAAGCTTTGTACTGGGAATTTATCCAGGCCCAAAGTACAGTCAGCAGCCTAAATCCCAGCTCTCAGCGGCTGTTTGAGAAGCTTTGTACGGGGAATTTATCCAGGCCCAAAGCACAGTCAGCAGCCTAAATCCCAGCTCTCAGGGGCTGTTTGAGAAGCTTCGTACTGGGAATTTATCCAGGCCCAAAGTACAGTCAGCAGCCTAAATCCCAGCTCTCAGCGGCTGTTTGAGAAGCTTTGTACTGGGAATTTATCCAGGCCCAAAGTACAGTCAGCAGCCTAAATCCCAGCTCTCAGCGGCTGTTTGAGAAGCTTTGTACTGGGAATTTATCCAGGCCCAAAGCACAGTCAGCAGCCTAAATCCCAGCTCTCAGGGGCTGTTTGAGAAGCTTCGTACTGGGAATTTATCCAGGCCCAAAGCACAGTCAGCAGCCTAAATCCCAGCTCTCAGCAGCTGTTTGAGAAGCTTCGTACTGGGAATTTATCCAGGCCCAAAGCACAGTCAGCAGCCTAAATCCCAGCTCTCAGGGGCTGTTTGAGAAGCTTCATACTGGGAATTTATCCAGGCCCAAAGCACAGTCAGCAGCCTAAGTCCCAGCTCTCACCGGCTGTTTGAGAAGCTTCGTACTGGGAATTTATCCAGGCCCAAAGCACAGTCAGCAGCCTAAATCCCAGCTCTCAGCGGCTCTTTGAGAAGCTTTGTACTGGGAATTTATCCAGGCGCAAAGCACAGTCAGCATCCTAAATCCCAGCTCTCAGCGGCTGTTTGAGAAGCTTCGTACTGGGAATTTATCCAGGCGCAAAGCACAGTCAGCAGCCTAAATCCCAGCTCTCAGGGGCTGTTTGAGAAGCTTCGTACTGGGAATTTATCCAGGCCCAAAGCACAGTCAGCAGCCTAAATCCCAGCTCTCAGCAGCTGTTTGAGAAGCTTCGTACTGGGAATTTATCCAGGCCCAAAGCACAGTCAGCAGCCTAAATCCCAGCTCTCAGCGGCTGTTTGAGAAGCTCTGTACTGGGAATTTATCCAAGCCCAAAGCACAGTCAGCAGCCTAAATCCCAGCTCTCAGCGGCTCTTTGAGAAGCTTCGTACTGGGAATTTATCCAGGCCCAAAGCACAGTCAGCAGCCTAAATCCCAGCTCTCAGCGGCTGTTTGAGAAGCTTTGTACTGGGAATTTATCCAGGCCCAAAGCACAGTCAGCAGCCTAAATCCCAGCTCTCAGCGGCTGTTTGAGAAGCTTCGTACTGGGAATTTATCCAGGTCCAAAGCACAGTCAGCAGCCTAAATCCCAGCTCTCAGCGGCTGTTTGAGAAGCTTTGTACTGGGAATTTATCCAGGCCCAAAGCACAGTCAGCAGCCTAAATCCCAGCTCTCAGCGGCTGTTTGAGAAGCTTTGTACTGGGAATTTATCCAGGCCCAAAGCACAGTCAGCAGCCTAAATCCCAGCTCTCAGCGGCTGTTTGAGAAGCTTCGTACTGGGAATTTATCCAGGCCCAAAGCACAGTCAGCAGCCTAAATCCCAGCTCTCAGCGGCTGTTTGAGAAGCTTTGTACTGGGAATTTATCCAGGCCCAAAGCACAGTCAGCAGCCTAAATCCCAGCTCTCAGGGGCTGTTTGAGAAGCTTCGTACTGGGAATTTATCCAGGCCCAAAGCACAGTCAGCAGCCTAAATCCCAGCTCTCAGCAGCTGTTTGAGAAGCTTCATACTGGGAATTTATCCAGGCCCAAAGCACAGTCAGCAGCCTAAATCCCAGCTCTCAGCGGCTCTTTGAGAAGCTTTGTACTGGGAATTTATCCAGGCCCAAAGCACAGTCAGCAGCATAAATCCCAGCTCTCAGCGGCTGTTTGAGAAGCTTTGTACTGGGAATTTATCCAGGCCCAAAGCACAGTCAGCAGCCTAAATCCCAGCTCTCAGCGGCTGTTTGAGAAGCTTCGTACTGGGAATTTATCCAGGCCCAAAGCACAGTCAGCAGCCTAAATCCCAGCTCTCAGCGGCTGTTTGAGAAGCTTCGTACTGGGAATTTATCCAGGCCCAAAGCACAGTCAGCAGCCTAAATCCCAGCTCTCAGCGGCTGTTTGAGAAGCTTCATACTGGGAATTTATCCAGGCCCAAAGCACAGTCAGCAGCCTAAATCCCAGCTCTCAGCGGCTCTTTGAGAAGCTTTCTACTGGGAATTTATCCAGGCCCAAAGCACAGTCAGCAGCCTAAATCCCAGCTCTCAGCGGCTGTTTGAGAAGCTTTCTACTGGGAATTTATCCAGGCCCAAAGTACAGTCAGCAGCCTAAATCCCAGCTCTCAGCGGCTGTTTGAGAAGCTTTGTACTGGGAATTTATCCAGGCCCAAAGTACAGTCAGCAGCCTAAATCCCAGCTCTCAGCGGCTGTTTGAGAAGCTTTGTACTGGGAATTTATCCAGGCCCAAAGCACAGTCAGCAGCCTAAATCCCAGCTCTCAGGGGCTGTTTGAGAAGCTTCGTACTGGGAATTTATCCAGGCCCAAAGTACAGTCAGCAGCCTAAATCCCAGCTCTCAGCGGCTGTTTGAGAAGCTTTGTACTGGGAATTTATCCAGGCCCAAAGTACAGTCAGCAGCCTAAATCCCAGCTCTCAGCGGCTGTTTGAGAAGCTTCGTACTGGGAATTTATCCAGGCCCAAAGCACAGTCAGCAGCCTAAATCCCAGCTCTCAGCGGCTGTTTGAGAAGCTTCGTACTGGGAATTTATCCAGGCCCAAAGCACAGTCAGCAGCCTAAATCCCAGCTCTCAGCAGCTGTTTGAGAAGCTTCATACTGGGAATTTATCCAGGCCCAAAGCACAGTCAGCATCCTAAATCCCAGGTCTCAGCAGCTGTTTGAGAAGCTTCATACTGGGAATTTATCCAGGCCCAAAGCACAGTCAGCAGCCTAAATCCCAGCTCTCAGCAGCTGTTTGAGAAGCTTCATACTGGGAATTTATCCAGGCTCAAAGTACAGTCAGCAGCCTAAATCCCAGCTCTCAGCGGCTGTTTGAGAAGCTTTGTACTGGGAATTTATCCAGGCCCAAAGCACAGTCAGCAGCCTAAATCCCAGCTCTCAGGGGCTGTTTGAGAAGCTTTGTACTGGGAATTTATCCAGGCCCAAAGCACAGTCAGCAGCCTAAATCCAGGCTCTCAGCGGCTCTTTGAGAAGCTTTGTACTGGGAATTTATCCAGGCCCAAAGCACAGTCAGCAGCCTAAATCCCAGCTCTCAGCGGCTGTTTGAGAAGCTTCGTACTGGGAATTTATCCAAGCCGAAAGTACAGTCAGCAGCCTAAATCCCAGCTCTCAGCGGCTGTTTGAGAAGCTTTGTACTGGGAATTTATCCAGGCCCAAAGTACAGTCAGCAGCCTAAATCCCAGCTCTCAGCGGCTGTTTGAGAAGCTTCGTACTGGGAATTTATCCAGGCCCAAAGCACAGTCAGCAGCCTAAATCCCAGCTCTCAGCAGCTGTTTGAGAAGCTTCATACTGGGAATTTATCCAGGCCCAAAGCACAGTCAGCAGCCTAAATCCCAGCTCTCAGCGGCTGTTTGAGAAGCTTCGTACTGGGAATTTATCCAGGCCCAAAGCACAGTCAGCAGCCTAAATCCCAGCTCTCAGCGGCTGTTTGAGAAGCTTCGTACTGGGAATTTATCCAGGCCCAAAGCACAGTCAGCAGCCTAAATCCCAGCTCTCAGCGGCTGTTTGAGAAGCTCTGTACTGGGAATTTATCCAGGCCCAAAGCACAGTCAGCAGCCTAAATCCCAGCTCTCAGCGGCTGTTTGAGAAGCTTTGTACTGGGAATTTATCCAGGCCCAAAGCACAGTCAGCAGCCTAAATCCCAGCTCTCAGCGGCTGTTTGAGAAGCTTCATACTGGGAATTTATCCAGGCCCAAAGCACAGTCAGCAGCCTAAATCCCAGCTCTCAGTGGCTGTTTGAGAAGCTCTGTACTGGGAATTTATCCAGGCCCAAAGCACAGTCAGCAGCCTAAATCCCAGCTCTCAGCGGCTCTTTGAGAAGCTTCGTACTGGGAATTTATCCAGGCCCAAAGCACAGTCAGCAGCCTAAATCCCAGCTCTCAGCGGCTCTTTGAGAAGCTTCGTACTGGGAATTTATAGAATGGCACTGCTTCAGAGAGCCAGATTTCCCAGTTTGTGGTCAGTTTAGGAACTGGCACAGTCTGAGATGTCCTGTGTTTCAGAGCTGCTCAGGTCTGCTGTTTCTCTGTTTAAAGTATCGTGGAAAAGCATAACCTAAGCACCAAGGAGCTTGCTAGTGTAATCATGTGCTCTGGACAGGTCATTTACTCTCGGTTAAAGGCCAAGGACGCCAGTTCAGGCCCTGTCTCTGGATATTTCGCATTTGTATTGCTTAGTTTGGTAAGTAACAATGTCTTTTTCTCTCATATCCATTAACCCACTTTCTTAAGCTATTGCCTCCCTACTCTGAACCGAACCTCTGCATTTTCTGCAGGTAAGCGGGGGTTTGAGAATGCAGCAGCGTAATATGGGGGCCACCCCTGGCGCTAGCGGGGAGACCCCCTTTGAAAGGCAGAAGCAGTAATGCCCGTGGACATGGCCTGAAAAGTTTAAAGAGGAAAAAGATGTGAGAAGGAAACTTGGAGAGAGTTCACTGCGAGATCCTTTCGTGGCCGTCTTCCTCGTACCTCGGCTGCAGGTGTAGGATAAGGCCCAAGGTCATCGATGATAAAATAAAAGCTGAAAGCAGGGGTTTGGTCCTTGTGCTCTTCACTGCCTGCAGAATGAGGGAGGGAGGCGAGCGGAGCAGACCAGCAGCCGCCCTCTGGGAGCCAGCCTGAGCGTGCCGGCCTCACCGCTGGAAAAGAGGAGGCCGCCTTTTCACATCCTGTGATCCGAAGGGACTTTTCAGCTCGGCGGAGGGTTTCTGACTCTGTTGCTCGTTCTTTCTTTCTTCTTTGTTCTCTGCTATTGTCATCTCTCCAAATGTTTGCCAGGCCCCAGCTAGCGGAGGGTGGACCCTGAGAGCAGAGTCGGGCAACAATAATTTCATAACCTGCGTGCTAGATTTGGCTACCTCGCTATTCGTTCCTAGGCCATCAAAGTTTCTTAAAATATGAAAGGAGTCTACGTCTCGCTGCTTGGCGCACATTATCCCTGTATCACTGACTCTGGCTTATTGCCTCGGCATTAGGTCTGTCTCAAAGAAAGGCGATGTGTAGATCCTCCAGCTATTTCCATAGCAAACCTTCCTTTTCTGTCTAAGCTAATTGAAAAAATAATTTATGCAGGACTAGTGGATCATTTAAATAAAGATAGAAGGCTGCATCCTTAGATAAGATCCCTATGGATGCACAGAAGGGGAATGGACTCCCTTTTCATTCAATGAGATTGATCTGCAGCGTTTCACACCTTAGATTGTGTTTTATTGCTTAGACAGCTTGACGATTTAGGAACGGGTCAGCCCCCTGGTTTATGTCTTTTTTTGAGTAAAAGAACTGGGTGTCTATCTTGGGAAGGGAAATATTCTGAAAATCACAGCCTATCTTTTGGAGTGAGAAAGCCACTGGCCTGATTTATTTAATATTAACCCGGCTCGCCCGGTGGTGGATAAAATATAATAAAATGTAACATTGATTCCCATATGAACGCAAATGATATTGAGCTGTAATCTTAATTGAATCCTGAAAAACCTACAGCGTTTTGGATTTCAAGCAAGGAACCCCCCAGCTAGCAGGCTCTATTTGGAAGCCATCTTTGAAAATAACCTATTTAATGCCTTGTTTTCTTTTTGGACCTCGGATTTCAACTATTGTTAGATCTGTCTTCTGTCAAGTACATTTACTGCATAAACTGTGAATATATCTAAAGAAATTAGATTTCATCATTTGACTCGATTATTGTAATTCACTTTATCCGTCTCTCCCAAAGGTAGCAATAGAGCATCTACAATTATTGCAGAACACTGCTGCCCAGTTAACTGTAAATATGCAAACACATAGGATTACGTGACCCCCAGTGTTGCAGGAATTTTATTGGCTTCTGGTCTCAGATTCTACCAACCCGTTAGATTTCGGAGATCCATCAAGTGAGGTTTGCTAGCAGCTCCTCCGGTTTCACAGGTGCCTATGCAGAATACTTGCCCATCTGCATTTCATTGTTTCACTCCTCAATATGGAATTCCTCTCCCTCTGGTGTTCTTGTAAATTGAAATTATCCTCATTTGAGAAAGAAAGTGAAAACCTGGTTATTCACTAGGAGGTGAATTAATTTTAAAACCCAGCCTGACGCGCTCATTAATTAGGTTGATGCACAAATAAATGGGGCTCGCGCACACTAAGCGGATGATAAAAGCCTCGGCGATACGCGTGCATCTCCCGCAGCGCACACGTCTCGAAGGTTTTCAGAAAGAGGCTGGGAGTGGGCGTGGCCTGGGCAGGGCACGGGCATTTCGGGGCACTGACCTAAGATGTGCTCTTAAATACTGACGCGACCCGGCGCGCGCCAAGGCCGCGTAACTTTGGTTCTGCTACGGATGCCGTGTAAGCTAAAATTTGAAGGAAACAAGGCAGATCTGCAGGATTTTAAGGGCCGGGGCTAACGGGGGGCAGTGAAGGCTATCAAACCAGGGGGACTGGGCGACCTCTCTCTTAAGTGGGTGAACTGGGGACAAACTGGTAAAACTGTGAACAGCGTCGGCACAGGCCCATTCTAAAATCCCCGGTTTCTAGGGTAGAAGCGGGATTTGTGCTCACGTGTGCGCGCCCACTTAAAACTTGGCCACGTGTGCATGTGGCCAGGCTATTTTATCATATGCTCTCGTATGCAGGGGCGTGTTATAAGATGACCGTGTGCCTGGGCGCGGGCCGACGTACGCTCGCAAATGTGTGCATGCACGCAGGTTTGAAAATTACCGGCCCTGGAAGTAATTTTCAAAGGAGTTATGTGCGTAAAAGTAAGACACTATCATAGCAATTTAAAAAAGTCATTTATGCATGTGAAGTCCACTTACACGTGACCATCCTATGGACAATTCAATGCCATATATTATAGCAATTTTCAAAAGCCCAGTTACATGCACAGAGTGCATTTACACATGTAAAACCTTTTGAAAATTACCACGTACCTGTTTTGAACTGAAGTGTTAATGTTGGCAGTATAAAATGTAGCTGGAGGGGATGTTTAAGGGTTGTTTTTTTTATTGTTTGTATATATATAAGACCATGGAAGGCCATGGAACAGCTCCCCTATGAGGAAAGGCTAAAGAGTTTAGGGCTGTTCAGCTTGGAGAAGAGACGGCTGAGGGGGGATATGATAGAGGTCTAGAAAATCATGAAAGGACTTGAATGGGTAAATGTGAATTGGTTATTTACTCTTTCAGATAATAGAAGGACTAGGAAGCACTCCATGAAGTTAGCATGGGGCACATTTAAAACAAATCAGACAACATTCTTTTTCATTCAACGCACAATAAAGCTCTGGAATTTGTTGCCAGAGGATGTGGTTCGTGCAGTTAGTGTAGCTGGATTTAAAACAGGTTTGAATAAGTTCCTGGAGGAGAAGTCCATAAACTGCTATTAATGAATAGGGAATAGCCACTGCTTATTACTGGCAGTAGTAGCATGGGATCTGTTTAATGTTTGGGTACTTGCCAGGTTCTTGTGGCCTGGATTGGCCACTGTTGAAAACAGGATGCTGGGCTTGATGGACCCTTGACTGACCCAGTATGACATATCTTATGTACTTATGTATTATGTTTGATCTCTTTTTATGATTTTCCATATACTATGTATTACATGTGTTATATTTCCTTTTGAATGTAGCCGGCCCCTGTTTCAGTGCTTTATTCTAGACTAGGGGTGCTACAGGTCCTAGGTTCTTTTCTGGGGTCCCTGGCACTGTCCAGCACTGACTCGGTGACCACTTCTCATTCCTTATGAAATATCTCCAGGAGGTGCTAGATTGTGAAAACTGAGAGCAGGGAAGCCAAAGGAATCACATGAAGTGCACACTTGGGTAAAATTCAATGAAAACACTGAAGTCTGGAGTTGGTATTCAAATAAAAGATCATCTTTACTGTAACTTAAAGAAGAGGATCCAAGTCAAGAGGCGAGAAATAAGAATCAGCATCCGTCCAGTTTCTCTGCTGCCTTCCCTTCACCAGGTCCATTGGGATGCCAGGGCCCTTCCCTTCCCTCAGACACCGGTCAGTCAAAATCTTCTCACAGAGGTCTTCCTCAGAAGCTCCTTTCCAAATGCTTGAGCTGCCTTCTGTGAGATCCTGGGGGAATCTACAGCTGTGACTCCTAAGCTCTTCCTCTGTCCCCCGAAAATGCTACTGGGAGGAGTGAGAAATACCCCAAGCTCTCCCGCTGCCCCTGGATAGTGAGTGGCCAAGCCCCGTCACAGGTATATTAATGAGGAGCAGCCTGTAAAATTAATAAAGCAGAAGACTAAGTTAAAGGTGAATCACAGAATAAACAGAGCATTCATGAGGATTTCTGGCTGCCAAGGCACCTAAATAAGCAGCCACGCGTGGGTGAAGTGGACAAAGCCAGCTTTTGTATAGATGGCATATTCGTAATTTGCGCCCGCGCTGATCACCACGCAGTCCCTCTACACGGGGCTCCCTGTCCCTAAGATCCGCTTAGGTAGATGGCGGCTTGCGCGGGCCCCTGCAGCAGGACCACCAAGAGCTGCCTCGTCTCAGACCCTTCCTCAGGGGTGAATGCAGGATCGCCTTCTTCGTCCATGGCGTCTTGAATAGCTTAACCCCCCCCCCCCTATCTGAGTGCCCGCATCCAGCGCTGTTTACTGGGGATTTACCTTCCTCCCTCCTCCTGCTGCTGCTACGGAAAAGCCCCGGATACCATGAAACCAGTGGAGAGCACGAGAGCAACTTTTCCCAGCCTGGGGCCTGCCTCTTGCACTCGGCTTCCACGAGGCTTTAACTTGATAAGCGATTTTCAAGGCTTGGCTCTTTGCTTTAGAGGTTTCCTCTGACCGATGACCACCTTACGTTCCAGCTCTGCTGAAATGCTTGAAATCCTATTTTAGGTGTCATGTGCTGAAACTTTTCTCTTGGGGTTTTCCTCGGTTGCTGCCTTCAGTCCCGTTTTTTAGTTTCTCTACTTAATATTATTTTCCATGCTTTTCATTTGTATATATTGCAGATAATTGTACTGACTGTTATTGTTGCTCACTGCTTTTTAGCCTGTTGGGGAGAGGTGTTGAATGCATTTGAAAATAAGTAAATAAAACTGAGCATTTTTGTGAGTTATTTCATTTCTTAGCTTGGGCTGTAAGTCTGAACTTTGATCTGCATAAAAGATCAGGTTCACATCTTCATCAAGCACAGAGACTATGGGAGACAGAAAGCTGAGAACTAGATAAGAGAGGTGAAGGGAAGCAGTCGGTGTGTTACCCATTTTAGGAGGGAGAAGCTCTGATTCCTGCTCATCCCGAGCTGCAGGTCCCCAGCAGAGGGCGCTGCGGATGAGGGAGACCTGTGATTCCTGCTCATCCCGAGCTGCAGGTCCCCAGCAGTGCTGAGAAAGTGCCCGGCAGCTGCATGTGACAGCTGTAAGCCGCTGCCTGCGATGGCAGGATCCCAGCAGAGGGCGCTGCGGATGAGGGAGAATGTGTGATTCCTGCTCATCCCGAGCTGCAGGTCCCCAGCAGAGGGCGCTGCGGATGAGGGAGAATGTGTGATTCCTGCTCATCCCGAGCTGCAGGTCCCCAGCAGAGGGCGCTGCGGATGAGGGAGAATGTGTGATTCCTGCTCATCCCGAGCTGCAGGTCCCCAGCAGAGAGCGCTGCGGATGAGGGAGAATGTGTGATTCCTGCTCATCCCGAGCTGCAGGTCCCCAACAGTGCTGAGGAAGTGCCCGGCAGCTGCATGTGACAGCTGTGAGCCTCTGCCTATGACGGCAGGCCCCCAGCAGAGGGCGCTGCTGATGAGAGAGAACCTGTGATTCCTGCTCATCCCGAGCTGCAGGTCCCCAGCAGAGGGCGCTGCGGATGAGGGAGAACCTGTGATTCCTGCTCATCCCGAGCTGCAGGTCCCCAGCAGAGGGCGCTGCGGATGAGAGAGAACCTGTGATTCCTGCTCATCCCGAGCTGCAGGTCCCCAGCAGAGGGCGCTGCGGATGAGGGAGAACCTGTGATTCCTGCTCATCCCGAGCTGCAGGTCCCCAGCAGAGGGCGCTGCGGATGAGGGAGAACCTGTGATTCCTGCTCATCCCGAGCTGCAGGTCCCCAGCAGAGGGCGCTGCGGATGAGGGAGAACCTGTGATTCCTGCTCATCCCGAGCTGCAGGTCCCCAGCAGAGGGCGCTGCGGATGAGGGAGAACCTGTGATTCCTGCTCATCCCGAGCTGCAGGTCCCCAGCAGTGCTGAGGAAGTGCCCGTCAGCTGCATGTGACAGCTGTGAGCCGCTGCCTGTGACAGCAGGACCCCAGCAGAGGGCGCTGCGGATGAGGGAGAACCTGTGATTCCTGCTCATCCCGAGCTGCAGGTCCCCAGCAGTGCTGAGGAAGTGCCCGTCAGCTGCATGTGACAGCTGTGAGCCGCTGCCTGTGACAGCAGGACCCCAGCAGAGGGCGCTGCGGATGAGGGAGAACCTGTGATTCCTGCTCATCCCGAGCTGCAGGTCCCCAGCAGTGCTGAGGAAGTGCCCGTCAGCTGCATGTGACAGCTGTGAGCCGCTACCTGTGACAGCAGGACCCCAGCAGAGGGCGCTGCTGATGAGGGAGAACCTGTGATTCCTGCTCATCCCGAGCTGCAAGTCCCTAGCAGAGGGCGCTGCGGATGAGGGAGAACTTCTGATTCCTGCTCATCCCAAGCTGCAGGTCCCCAGCAGAGGGCGCTGCGGATGAGGGAGAACCTGTGATTCCTGCACATCCCGAGTTGCAGGTCCCCAGCAGAGAGCGCTGCGGATGAGGGAGAACCTGTGATTGCTGCACATCCCGAGCTGCAGGTTCCCAGCAGAGGGCGCTGCGGATGAGGGAGAACTTCTGATTCCTGCTCATCCCAAGCTGCAGGTCCCCAGCAGAGGGCGCTGCGGATGAGGGAGAACCTGTGATTCCTGCACATCCCGAGCTGCAGGTCCCCAGCAGAGGGCGCTGCAGATGAGGGAGAACCTGTGATTCCTGCTCATCCCGAGCTGCGGGTCCCTAGCAGTGCTGAGGAAGTGCCCGGCAGCTGGATGTGACAGCTGTGAGCCGCTGCCTGTGACAGCAGGACCCCAACAGAGGGCGCTGCAGATAAGGGAGAACCTGTGATTCATGCTCATCCCGAGCTGCAGGTCCCCAGCAGTGCTAAGAAAGTGCCCGGCAGCTGCATGTGACAGCTGTAAGCCGCTGCCTGCGATGGCAGGATCCCAGCAGAGGGTGCTGCGGATGAGGGAGAATGTGTGATTCCTGCTCATCCCGAGCTGCAGGTCCCCAGCAGAGGATGCTGTGGATGAGGTAGAATGTGTGATTCCTGCTCATCCCGAGCTGCAGGTCCCTAGAAGTGCTGAGGAAGTGCCCGGCAGCTGCATGTGACAGCTGTGAGATGCTGCCTGTGACAGCAGGACCCCAGCAGAGGGCGCTGCTGATGAGAGAGAACCTGTGATTCCTGCTCATCCCGAGCTGCAGGTCCCCAGCAGAGGGCACTGCGGATGAGGGAGGACCTGTGATTCCTGCTCATCCCGAGCTGCAGGTCCCCAGCAGAGGGCGCTGCAGATGAGGGAGAATGTGTGATTCCTGCTCATCTTGAGCTGCAGGTCCCCAGCAGAGGGCGCTGCAGATGAGGGAGAATGTGTGATTCCTGCTCATCTCGAGCTGCAGGTCCCCAGTAGTGCTGAGGAAGTGCCCAGCAGCTGGATGTAACAGCTGTGAGATGCTGCCTATGACGGCAGGTCCCCAGCAGAGGGCGCTGCGGATGAGGGAGATCCTGTGATTCCTGCTCATCTCGAGCTGCAGGTCCCCAGTAGTGCTGAGGAAGTGCCCAGCAGCTGGATGTAACAGCTGTGAGATGCTGCCTATGACGGCAGGTCCCCAGCAGAGTGCGCTGCGGATGAGGGAGAACCTGTGATTCCTGCTCATCTCGAGCTGCAGGTCCCCAGCAGAGGGCGCTGCGGATGAGGGAGACCTGTGATTCCTGCTCATCCCGAGCTGCAGGTCCCCAGCAGTGCTGAGGAAGTGCCCGTCAGCTGCATGTGACAGCTGTAAGCCGCTGCCTGCGATGGCAGGATCCCAGCAGAGGGTGCTGCGGATGAGGGAGAATGTGTGATTCCTGCTCATCCCGAGCTGCAGGTCCCCAGCAGAGGGCGCTGCGGATGAGGGAGAATGTGTGATTCCTGCTCATCTCGAGCTGCAGGTCCCCAGCAGAGGGCACTGCAGATGAGGGAGAATGTGTGATTCCTGCTCATCCTGAGCTGCAGGTCCCCAGCAGTGCTGAGGAAGTGCCCAGCAGCTGGATGTGACAGCTGTGAGATGCTGCCTGTGACGGCAGGTCCCCAGCAGAGGGCGCTGCGGATGAGGGAGAACGTGTGATTCCTGCTCATCCCTAGCTGCAGGTCCCCAGCAGTGCTGAGGAAGTGTCCAGCAGCTGGATGTGACAGCCGTGAGATGTTGCCTATGACGGCAGGTCCCCAGCAGAGGGCGCTGCAGATGAGGGAGAACCTGTGATTCCTGCTCATCTCGAGCTGCAGGTCCCCAGCAGAGGGCGCTGCGGATGAGGGAGAACCTGTGATTCCTGCTCATCTCGAGCTGCAGGTCCCCAGCAGAGGGCACTGCAGATGAGGGAGAATGTGTGATTCCTGCTCATCCCGAGCTGCAGGTCCCCCGCACTGCTGAGGAAGTGCCCGGCAGCTGCATGTGACAGCCGTGAGATGCTGCGTGTGACGGCAGGTCCCCAGCAGAGGGCGCTGCGGATGCCCTTTCAGGTTGTTTTCCTGTTAGCAGGAGAGAAAGCTGCTCGCCCTGCTCTCTGGCCCCTGTGCTTTATGGAGTCGGAAAGGAGCAGAGAGTTGCCTGCTCTGGACCTGGCCTGCCCCGTTAACCCTTTACTGTCCATGCAGAGCCTGCAGCCGGCAGCCTCCCTTCCTGCACGGTCATCAATAGCTGCAGAGCCCGTGAAATTCCCGGTGCGCGAGAAACGTGGTCCTGCCTTTGAATTTTCAAAGGTTGCGTGCGGGTGAAAGGGCGGGCAGTCAATGTCAGGCTGCTTTCCCGCAGGCGACGCCGCGTCCTACCCATGCCCCCGGCCGATGTCTCCAGCTTGCGGTGCATTCTGCTTTCCTTGCTTCTCGTTACCTTTTACAAACTCAATAACAGCTTTCTCAGTAAGAAGCGTGAATGTGAGCTGTCAGCTGTTGCTTTGTCTATGAATTTTTTAGTGGGATAATTGGGGATATTTATGCGAGCACTCGTGTTATTATATATTATGTATGCATTCGTTTTAGATAACTATTTATGATTCTGATATTATTATAATTTTAGATTGCTTTTTACGATCATTGCGCTATTTGAATTGTTCAACCCGACTTCAGGCAATTTTTTTTTTATTGGCAAAAATGAAAAATACATGATTCTGAAATTCTGCATTCCTTAGTCTTCATTGCTGGTTAACCTGAGTTTACTAAAGTCATTACCGGGGTGGTCTATTTCAGTCTGAACCGGTAAAGGGGCAGCCAGCAGTCTGCGGCCGAGAATGTTTTATTGGAATCGGGACCGCTCTCTTCGCTGAGAGCCAAAGAATCGGTCGGACGATGGCGCCAAGCACGACACCCGAGCCCTAGGGATGTCTGCGCTGCTTTTTCATACAACAGATTTAAAAGTGGGAGCTCTGCCACGAGGTCGATATTCAGTGCCACTTACGTTCTGACGCATTATAAATATATGGCCACAGTCAGTGGCTGCCACTTACCCACGTAAATATTCAGCCCCATAGGCCTGTCCTAAGGTTGGCAGCGCCACTGAGTAAATCGGCTAAGATGCCGAGCCCCCCAGCACCTGAATATCGACCTCGATGTGTGGAAATGATGCTTTGATTTGCTCCCGCCCACGCCTTTTACCACTGTTATTTATCATTTTTCTAGCACTACTAGACCTTCACTTAGAGAGGGTGCCTGCCCCATAGAGCTTACAAGCCAAACAAGAATGACAACCAAGTCTATGGTAGAGAAGAGGTTAGGATTTTAAAAACAGCCTCAGAAAGGTGAGCTTTTAGTAGGAATGCGCGGCCTCGAAAAATGTGTTTTGGTTCATTGATTCATATTGTGGCTGTTTTCATTTGTTTTATCATTTTTTATTATTGTTTTTTTCATTTCACATTGAAGTCAATGAGGGGAGGCTCCATTGACTTCACTGTAAAAGAAAAACAGACCCAGGCTTAGGTCTGAGGCTTAGATCCAGGTCCCTGCGGCCGAAGCCCAATACCAGGGCCTGAGCCCAATGCTGGAGCCCGGTCCCCGAGGCATGGAGTAATGTCACGGCGGTGTTCATGTCACCCTGGAGTAATGTCACAGTCACCGAGGCATGGAGTAATGTCACGGCGGTGTTCATGTCACCCTGGAGTAATGTCACAGTCACCGAGGCATGGAGTAATGTCACGGCGGTGTTCATATCACCCTGGAGTAATGTCACAGTCACCGAGGCATGGAGTAATGTCACGGCGGTGTTCATATCACCCTGGAGTAACGTCACAGTCACCGAGGCATGGAGTAATGTCACGGCGGTATTCATGTCACCCTGGAGTAATGTCACGGCGGTGTTCATGTCACCCTGGAGGAATGTCACGGCGGTGTTCATATCACCCTGGAGTAATGTCACAGTCACCGAGGCATGGAGTAATGTCACGGTGGTATTCATGTCACCCTGGAGTAATGTCACAGTCACCGAGGCATGGAGTAATGTCACGGCGGTGTTCATGTCACCTTGGAGTAATGTCACAGTCACCGAGGCATGGAGTAATGTCACGGTGGTATTCATGTCACCCTGGAGTAATGTCACAGTCACCGAGGCATGGAGTAATGTCACGGCGGTATTCATGTCACCCTGGAGTAATGTCACGGCGGTGTTCATGTCACCCTGGAGTAATGTCACAGTCACCGAGGCATGGAGTAATGTCACGGCGGTATTCATGTCACCCTGGAGTAATGTCACAGTCACCGAGGCATTGAGTAATGTCACGGCAGTGTTCATGTCACCCTGGAGTAATGTCACGGCGGTGTTCATGTCACCCTGGAGGAATGTCACGGCGGTATTCATGTCACCCTGGAGTAATGTCACAGTCACCGAGGCATGGAGTAATGTCACGGTGGTATTCATGTCACCCTGGAGTAATGTCACAGTCACCGAGGCATGGAGTAATGTCACGGCGGTATTCATGTCACCCTGGAGTAATGTCACGGCGGTGTTCATGTCACCCTGGAGGAATGTCACGGCGGTGTTCATATCACCCTGGAGTAATGTCACAGTCACCGAGGCATGGAGTAATGTCACGGTGGTATTCATGTCACCCTGGAGTAATGTCACAGTCACCGAGGCATGGAGTAATGTCACGGCGGTGTTCATGTCACCTTGGAGTAATGTCACAGTCACCGAGGCATGGAGTAATGTCACGGTGGTATTCATGTCACCCTGGAGTAATGTCACAGTCACCGAGGCATGGAGTAATGTCACGGCGGTATTCATGTCACCCTGGAGTAATGTCACGGCGGTGTTCATGTCACCCTGGAGTAATGTCACAGTCACCGAGGCATGGAGTAATGTCACGGCGGTATTCATGTCACCCTGGAGTAATGTCACAGTCACCGAGGCATTGAGTAATGTCACGGCAGTGTTCATGTCACCCTGGAGTAATGTCACGGCGGTGTTCATGTCACCCTGGAGGAATGTCACGGCGGTATTCATGTCACCCTGGAGTAATGTCACGGTCACCGAGGCATGGAGTGATGTCACAGCGGTATTCATGTCACCTTAGAGTAATGTCACGGCGGTGTTCATGTCACCCTGGAGGAATGTCACGGCGGTATTCATGTCACCCTGGAGGAATGTCACAGTCACCGAGGCATGGAGTAATGTCACGGCGGTATTCATGTCACCCTGGAGTAATGTCACAGTCACCGAGGCATGGAGTAATGTCACGGCAGTGTTCATGTCACCCTGGAGTAATGTCACGGCGGTGTTCATGTCACCCTGGAGTGATGTCACGGCGGTATTCATGTCACCTTAGAGTAATGTCACGGCGGTGTTCATGTCACCCTGGAGTGATGTCACGGCGGTATTCATGTCACCCTGGAGTAATGTCACGGTCACCGAGGCATGGAGTGATGTCACGGCGGTATTCATGTCACCTTAGAGTAATGTCACGGCGGTGTTCATGTCACCCTGGAGGAATGTCACGGCGGTATTCATATCACCCTGGAGTGATGTCACGGCAGTATTCATATCACCCTGGAGTAATGTCACGGCGGTATTCATGTCACCCTGGAGTAATGTCACGGTCACCGAGGCATGGAGTGATGTCACGGCGGTATTCATGTCACCTTGGAGGAATGTCACGGCGGTGTTCATGTCACCCTGGAGTAATGTCATGGTCACCGAGGCATGGAGTAATGTCATGGTGGTGTTCATGTCACCCTGGAGTAATGTCACGGTCACCGAGGCATGGAGTAATGTCATGGCGGTATTCATGTCACCCTGGTGTAATGTCACGGTCACCGAGGCATGGAGTAATGTCACGGCGGTATTCATGTCACCCTGGAGTAATGTCATGGTCACCGAGGCATGGAGTAATGTCTCGGCAGTATTCATGTCACCCTGGAGGAATGTCACGGCGGTATTCATGTCACCCTGGAGTAATGTCACAGTCACCGAGGCATGGAGTAATGTCACGGTGGTATTCATGTCACCCTGGAGTAATGTCACAGTCACCGAGGCATGGAGTAATGTCACGGTGGTATTCATGTCACCCTGGAGGAATGTCACGGCGGTGTTCATATCACCCTGGAGTAATGTCACGGTCACCGAGGCATGGAGTAATGTCACGGCGGTATTCATGTCACCTTGGAGTAATGTCACAGTCACCGAGGCATGGAGTAATGTCACGGCGGTGTTCATGTCACCCTGGAGGAATGTCACGGCGGTATTCATGTCACCCTGGAGTAATGTCACGGTCACCGAGACATGGAGTGATGTCACGGCGGTATTCATGTCACCTTGGAGTAATGTCACGGCGGTGTTCATGTCACCCTGGAGGAATGTCAGGGCGGTATTCATGTCACCCTGGAGTGATGTCACGGCAGTATTCATATCACCCTGGAGTAATGTCACGGCGGTATTCATGTCACCCTGGAGTAATGTCACAGTCACCGAGGCATGGAGTGATGTCACGGCGGTATTCATGTCACCTTGGAGGAATGTCACGGCGGTGTTCATGTCACCCTGGAGTAATGTCACGGTCAACGAGGCATGGAGTAATGTCATGGTGGTGTTCATGTCACCCTGGAGTAATGTCACGGTCACCGAGGCATGGAGTAATGTCTCGGCAGTATTCATGTCACCCTGGAGGAATGTCACGGCGGTATTCATGTCACCCTGGAGTAATGTCACGGTCACCGAGGCATGGAGTAATGTCACGGCTGTATTCATGTCACCCTGGAGTAATGTCACAGCGGTATTCATGTCACTCTGGAGTAATGTCACGGCTGTATTCATGTCACTCTGGAGGAATGTCATGGCGGTATTCATGTCACCCTGGAGTAATGTCACGGTCACCGAGGCATGGAGTAATGTCACGGCTGTATTCATGTCACCCTGGAGGAATGTCACGGCGGTATTCATGTCACCCTGGAGGAATGTCATGGCGGTATTCATGTCACTCTGGAGGAATGTTACGGCAATGTTCATGTCACCCTGGAGGAATGTCACGGTCACCGAGGCATGGAGTAATGTCACGGCTGTATTCATGTCACCCTGGAGGAATGTCACGGCGGTATTCATGTCACCCTGGAGTAATGTCACGGCGGTATTCATGTCACCCTGGAGGAATGTCACGGCAATGTTCATGTCACTCTGGAGTAATGTCACGGCAGTATTCATGTCACCCTGGAGGAATGTCACGGCTGTATTCATGTCACTCTGGAGGAATGTCATGGCGGTATTCATGTCACCCTGGAGGAATGTCACGGCAATGTTCATGTCACCCTGGAGTAATATCACGGCGGTATTCATGTCACCCTGGAGGAATGTCACGGCTGTATTCATGTCACTCTGGAGGAATGTCATGGCGGTATTCATGTCACCCTGGAGGAATGTCACGGCTGTATTCATGTCACTCTGGAGGAATGTCATGGCGGTATTCATGTCACCCTGGAGGAATGTCACGGCAATGTTCATGTCACCCTGGAGGAATGTCACGGCGGTATTCATGTCACCCTGGAGTAATATCACGGCGGTATTCATGTCACCCTGGAGGAATGTCACGGCTGTATTCATGTCACCTTGGAGGAATGTCACGGCGGTGTTCATGTCACCCTGGAGGAATGTCACGGCGGTGTTCATGTCACCCTGGAGTAATATCACGGCGGTATTCATGTCACTCTGGAGGAATGTCACGGCTGTATTCATGTCACTCTGGAGGAATGTCACGGCGGTGTTCATGTCACCCTGGAGTAATATCACGGCGGTATTCATGTCACTCTGGAGGAATGTCACGGCAATGTTCATGTCACCCTGGAGGAATGTCACGGCAATGTTCATGTCACCCTGGAGGAATGTCACGGCGGTATTCATGTCACCCTGGAGGAATGTCACGGCGGTGTTCATGTCACCCTGGAGTAATGTCACGGCAGTATTCATGTCACTCTGGAGGAATGTCACGGCAATGTTCATGTCACCCTGGAGGAATGTCACGGCAATGTTCATGTCACCCTGGAGGAATGTCACGGCGGTGTTCATGTCACCCTGGAGGAATGTCACGGCTGTATTCATGTCACCCTGGAGGAATGTCACGGCAATGTTCATGTCACCCTGGAGGAATGTCACGGCTGTATTCATGTCACTCTGGAGGAATGTCATGGCGGTATTCATGTCACCCTGGAGGAATGTCACGGCTGTATTCATGTCACTCTGGAGGAATGTCATGGCGGTATTCATGTCACCCTGGAGGAATGTCACGGCAATGTTCATGTCACCCTGGAGGAATGTCACGGCGGTATTCATGTCACCCTGGAGGAATGTCACGGCTGTATTCATGTCACCTTGGAGGAATGTCACGGCGGTGTTCATGTCACCCTGGAGGAATGTCACGGCGGTGTTCATGTCACCCTGGAGTAATATCACGGCGGTATTCATGTCACTCTGGAGGAATGTCACGGCGGTGTTCATGTCACCCTGGAGGAATGTCACGGCGGTGTTCATGTCACTCTGGAGGAATGTCACGGCTGTATTCATGTCACTCTGGAGGAATGTCACGGCGGTGTTCATGTCACCCTGGAGTAATATCACGGCGGTATTCATGTCACTCTGGAGGAATGTCACGGCAATGTTCATGTCACCCTGGAGGAATGTCACGGCGGTATTCATGTCACCCTGGAGGAATGTCACGGCGGTGTTCATGTCACCCTGGAGTAATGTCACGGCAGTATTCATGTCACTCTGGAGGAATGTCACGGCAATGTTCATGTCACCCTGGAGGAATGTCACGGCAATGTTCATGTCACCCTGGAGGAATGTCACGGCTGTATTCATGTCACTCTGGAGGAATGTCACGGCAATGTTCATGTCACCCTGGAGGAATATCACGGCAATGTTCATGTCACCCTGGAGGAATGTCACGGCGGTGTTCATGTCACCCTGGAGTAATGTCACGGCGCAGCATCCTCTGGGCAGAGCTCGTCATTTGCAGTCATAGGGTCAAGCGAAGAAGACATGGGAAGACCTGTTCCAAGGGCGAGCCTCGGGCTTAGGCCTAGCCTAGGCTGGAGCCTGGTGAGAGGACCCAGCCTTGTGATCGGCCCTGACGTGGGCCTTGGTGACGGGACCCTGTGTCTTGGCAATGGAACCCGATCTGGACTGGGCCCCAGTATCGGACCCAGGCCTAGTCCTTGTGCTTAGTCCTCGCCTAGGCGCAGGCCCCAGGGACGGGATTAGGCTGAGGCCTGGTCCTGCTGGAGGTCGTTTTGTTTTTGGTTTTTTTTTAATGCAAATAAATACAAATATACACACAAATTTTGGGGTTCGTATCATTCATACAAAATAAAATGGCCTCATTGTTTGCATTTGTTCCAGATGAATGTACGTCTCTACTTTTTAGACTACATTTAAATATGGCCAGAGAGGGAACATACCAATTTACCCTCCCCCGTTTTCCCCTTTCCCACTCCCCTAGTTCTTCTGTTTATTCATGCACTGAGTGGAGCAGAAAAAGGCGTCTCACCTGGGTCCTGCTGACTTTCTTTGTGACCTTCAGCAAGTCACTTTCTCTCCTGGTGCCTCTGGGATCTCCTCAACCCATCTCTCTGCACCTGGATTTCCTGGTCAAAGAAAACATTTAAAAATTCTCAACCTCAAACTGCTGCAGAATTTGACCTACACTATCACTGACATAGGGAGTGTAATTTTATATCTGTGCATAGTCGGGTAAAATCTTTTATGCCTAGACTTTACCCTGAATTTTCAAAGTAAACTTATGTGAAAATTGGTTGAGCTCCCGCCAAGATTGACTTGCACAAAGTTACACTTCCTCTTCAGAGCGCATGATTTGAGTGGGTTCCCTTCCGTGCACCCCCAAAATGCCTGGCACCAATTTTTCAAAAGGTAGGTGCATTCCTAGTTTATGCTCGTACGTGCACTGAGCTCCACGCTATTTTCTAACATGCACAAAACTCAGTTTTACGCACGTAAGTGGCCTTGAAAATCAGGTTGCCAAATTGAAAGGTACAACCTCTCTTCTCTAGTACTACTTAGTACTTAGACGTATGCAGTGCTGTACAGAGACAGATTAGGGGCTGTGCAAAGAAACCATGGAAGGGATTCAGTGAGAATTCATCAAGTTGCCTACAATCCTAGAGACGTATTCAGAAATAACAGGCAAACGTGATCCTTCTTTTAATGGGTCTGGAAGGGTTATGAGTCCCTCCAGCAATGATAATCTTCATAGGAAATGCCTTGAATGAGCCCAGCCCACCACTGGATGTCAGCCTTACTCCACAAGGATGCCGCAGACCCAGCCGAGTCTCCAGAAGACAGGGAGGAACATGGTTGTAGCCTGTGACAACGTTTGGCATCTTTTCTAAAGGTAACTCCTCACGCCAGATTACACGTCGGAATGTTACTGTTATGTCTCTGGTTCTTTTGTTAGGGGGAACAATGGAGAGTTCCAAGGCCTTCTGTCCCAGATACTTTGTAACACACGTTCACTACCTCCGCCATTAACAATTCTTCAGCACAGCATAGGAATAGGAGTCCAGCACTTCCCCTCATCACACCGAATAGGAGAGAAAACAAATACTGGTCTCATCATGTATTTATTGTTATATTTCATCTTTCAGCACTTCAAAGCGGATTACTATCCCCACAGGGCTTACAATCTAATTCTGTACCTGAGGGTGAAGTGACTTGCCCAGGGTCACAAGGAGCGACAGCAGGAGTTGAGCCCAGGTCTCGCTGGGTTGTAACTCCCTGCTCTGACCATTAGGCTGCTCAATAACAGCCATTCCCCCTCCTTCCCTCTCAGTCACTGACCTCTCATTCCCACTCACACCTCAGTCCCTCCCTCCCATTCACTCCCTTCATTTCCCTCCCACTCACTCACTCTTACTCCCATTCATTCCCTGGTCACTCACCCTCCTACTCACCTCCTTCCCACTCAGTCACTAGCCCCGCTCTCTCTCACCCACCCTCTCACTCATTCCCTTCCCTGACTCTCACCACCTCCCTCTCAGTCACTAGCCCCGCTCTCTCTCACCCACCCTCTCACTCATTCCCTTCCCTGACTCTCACCACCTCCCTCTCAGTCACTCACCCTTCCCACTCATTCAGGCCCCTTCCATTTCACTCACTCACCATCCTCACCACGTTGCTTTCCTTCCCTCTCAGTCTCTTCCCTTACTGCCCTATTACTCACCACAGTGGGCCAACAACGGGGCCAGCGCACCGACAACAGGGGCTCATCCTCGCTGGTGGGGAGGGTGCAAACCTCGCCAGTGCCAACGCATCAGCTCCCTCCTTTCCCCTGGTTAAGAGTTGCGATTAGGGAAAAGGCAGGCGGGCAGGAGAGCGTCCGTGCCACACGGCATCTGGAATAAAGAAGTGATTGGCTTGCTGCAGGGCTTACAGAAAGCCAATCACATCTTTATTCAGGGTGCCACACTCGCCTGCCCGCCCGCCCGCGCTCGTGCAGAGAAACGTGACCACGGGGATCCCGCCTGCCCTCCTTCAGGTGCCAGTGTCATCAGGAAAGGTCAGGACCTGGCATCGCGCGATTCAGCACAGCATTCAGAGGGGCCTGCGTGAGCCTTTGCTGATGATGTTGGCGCTTGGCAAACATCGCGGGCTGCAGCTAATAATAACTTTAAAACATTTTTGGTGGGCCGGATTAAAGTGAATGATGGGCTTGATATGGCCCACAGGCCATAATTTGCTCACCCCCTGGTCCAATACAGTAGCCACTAAACCAGTCCCCATCCTGCCTGTAGTTCTCTGTCAGGGGTACGGTTTCCAGGCATTAACTACCAGGCTTCCCCATGGTGATGGTTGGGCGCCCATGTTGTGCCAGCAGGGAAGTCAGCGACAGGAGCATTTATTAATTTAACTGTTCTCCTCCTGCCAGATAAGGTGAATACCAGAGGTTGCCTGCAGCCTGCTTTTGGGCTCAGGAGAAAAAAAAAAGAGAGAACTTTCTTCGTACAGGAGGTTCTGTCGCTCGAGAGAAGTCCTCCACTTTCTGAGGCGTTTCAGTTCACTAGTTCAAGAAAAAAGATGAATCTCGAGCCTAAATAAACTAAAATATTAGAGGACAACTTTCAAGCAAATGCGTGCAGCGGCTTATACGCACATATACAGCCACGAGCAGATATACGCAAATCCTTTATAACAGGTGCTTCTGAGAAACAGATAAAATACGAGTATCTCTACCATGCAACATACGTGTTTGCAGGCTTACATGTGAATACACGCAACGCCCTGAAACCATGCACATCAATGCAGTCAGTGCACATGCTTTTCCTACCGATATTTAAAATATACACGTGTATACTTTATGTGCAAAAGTAAAGTAGGATTTCCTTGCGGTAAATCAGCCACATGCGCACGTTAATTTCGTTTACATGTACACTGCACGTAAATGAAATTCACGGGTGTACCAATGAATCCAGCGGCTGACCCAGTCCTTCTGCAGGTCATTGAGACCTTCCTGGCTCTCCAGTCTGAATTTCCTCTCCCATCCTGTCAGTTCTACGCAATAAGCACGGGTAATACCACTTATGCCGGGTGTAAAAACACGTGAGCAGCTTGGCACACGTGTGCGCGTGTCTCTTAAAATAGCAACGTGTGTGCACAAGCCGTGGGCCTGCTCGGGAGAGCCCTACATCCTTACACGTGTGTATAAATGTGCGGAAAAGTGGAAATGTCCACACATCCCTTCCACTTCTGTAAATCACAAGAGATGCAAGCAGATGCTACGTACGCACATACATGCTCGTTTGTATGCGAGTAAAGATGTGAAAGTTCACCCCTTAGTCTTTTGTTGTTCTGCAGAAAGGGCAAGTGAGATTGTGTTTAGATTTCTTTTGGTTTTATTTTATTTCCATAAATCTCCTTAGTAGGCAAACTGCGGATACAGGGAAAAGTCTGAATTGTTCACAGATGTTAGTCAGGAATAGAGAAGGATCTCTGATCTGATTTGGGTAGAGTAGGCTCCAGCTAAATTCCTGCTCAGCCCTGAGCTCTAGGCATCAGCGGATCCCTTGCTGATCTCTGGCCAGACGTTCACTGGGGACTTGACTGAAGGGTGAGTTTCTGTTTGCAAGCTCCTTTTCCTCGGAGGGTTCCTCTCTCTTTCAGTGTGCCAGCACGTGCTCGAGTCTCCTGTGAGAATACTGGAGTGTAAGTGTGAGTGCCCTGGCTCTGCGTGCTGTATCTGCTCCAGCCCCTCTCCCTGCCCCCAGCCGTGCTGGCAGCTCCCACACAGCAGAGAGGCCACGCTTACCCGGGCAGCCCTCCCCTCTGCTAAGGGCGGGGGATTTACACTTCTGTGGCATTCCCTCTCTTTCCCCACTCTCACACTTTGCAATGGAATTCATTTTATTCATAAAATGTTAATAAGATCTATCAAAGAAAGAGTGGATTAATGACTCTAAGGCTTCAAACAGGATTTTAACAAAGAAATGAATTCTATGTTCCTATCACTTTAATTAAAGGATCCCCGCGTCCCTCTCCTCCTATTGTGCCTTATTGCAGATGTTCCCAGATGTTTTGTGCCTAAATGTCCGTACACTGATGTTCACCCGAACTTGTTTTCCCTGGCTGTCAGCTGGAAAAGCACATCATTAATAAATGATGATCAATTAGTGCTGAAATTTAACGGGCAAGCCCTCTGCACTTTGTTAAGCATTAGGAATAGGGGTTTCCTGCCTTGAAGGCTGCTCACATATGCTCCAACCCGTCTACAGGTGCTGCTAAACTTCAGACGCCCTGCGAGAACATCCCGGCTGGTGCGCTGCCGCCTGGCCTGCTTAATCCAACTGATTTCATACTGATGTGCTGGGAGGAACCATGGGGCATGCAAGGATGTAATACGATTATCTAGCACTAAGCAACTCTTTAATGGCAGTGCTATAAGAAAATTATTAGGATGTGCTGAGCCAAGAGACCACATTCAATGGATGCTGGACTGGCCACTGCTGGAGACAGGATGCTGGGCTTCCTGGTCCTTTCACCTGACCCAGCATGGCGCTTCTTATGTTCCCTGAAAGACATTATTTCTCGTAAGCAGCTACATCACATAATACAAAGCCACCAACTGAGCTAAACATGATGTTAATATTAGTTCAAAAATAAGTATGATGCTAATTGCAAGTGATTGAGGTCTTTGGGGTGATTTGTTTAGGTACATTCTCCAATATAATTAGTGAGGGGAGGTGGCAGACTGCTTAGCATGGGTGGCAGGATTGTCCGCACTCTCCGTGTCCTGCCACGAGTGGTCAAGCCTACATGACTGACAGCTAGGCAATCTCCTTAGCGCAGACAGCGATGGCAAGGGCAAGGATGGGTGATAATCAGAGCTAGAGCAGGAAACCAGGCGAGTGGGCAGAGTGCGTGGGTGAAGTGGTCCTTGTCTGCTGCCATCTGCTACGTGACACGAGGACACACATGAGCAGTACTGCCACGGTATCAAGTGCAAGCAGGCGAGTGCTCTACCAGGCATGCTCCTCCGATGCTACCATGCGTGGAGTGTAAATATTACACGCTCTGACTGTCACTAGCTATCAGCTTAATATTGCAAACATATGTTCCGCAAATGAGGTTATTTTATGATACAGAAACCAATTCCAAAAAAAACGGGGAAAAAATAATACCGACTTGCAAATTGAATTTTGCACCTGGTGTTCACTTATCTTTGTCAACGTCATGTCGATTGGTTCCAGTTTCACCATGACAGCAGAAGCCGCCTGTGCCATCCTGCCCACAGATGAATTGTGACAAGTCGTTTCATATTCAGTGTGCATTTTGCTAGCCAGGGAAGGGTGCAGGGCTAATACTGAGGGCTTAGAAGGAAAGGTTGTGCCTTTCTTGCAGATGACACTAAGATCTGCAACAGAGTGGTCACCCCTAAGGGAGTAGAGAGGATAAGAAATGATCTGAGAAAGCTGAAAGAGTGGATTAGTACTTGGCAAATGAGATTCAGTGCCAAAGAGTGGGTACAGACATCGGAGGGGGGTGATGTGCAGTGACTAGGACAGAGATCTGGAGCTGATATTGTCTCAGAGTAGTGAAACAGTGTGCTAAGGTGGTGGCCAGAGCCAGCGAGATGATGCACAGGATGAGGCATTAACTCGCAGAATAAAGGAGGCGTGTTGGCGAGACCTCACCTAGAATATTGTGCTCAGTTCCGGAGGCCGAATCCCACCAGGATGGAAAAGGCTGGAGCGGTCCAGAGAAAGGCAACCAAATCATCTGCACTCTGCTCCAAAAGCTGTTAGAGATGCAGGCGGACGTTGTGCCAGGTCAAGACAGCTCACCAACTTCCCCACCGGGGAAAAGCAGAAGGTGGAGGCCATCGGTGGTCCTGACTGGACACCACTGCAAATATGCACTGCCCATCCCACAGGAGAGAGGAGGCAGGGGAGTCAGAACAGAAACATTCACCCATCTCAAAGCATGAATTACGCATAAGAAGCAAACTTATTTTCAGAGGAAGGAAGCTCCTGGGGGTTGCATCAGAAAACATTTCCTCATTCGTGCAATGAACTCCAAGCAGAGGCGAAGGTAATGGAATTCAGGAAGCTGGGGCTTCAGCTCGGGACGGAGATGTGAGGGGGAAGCCAGCGATCAGGAATGAAACGGGGCAGGCTAGGTCGACCTGATTTCCCTTCTCTGCCACCTTATTCTATGGCAGTGGAAGGAACAGGGTCGGGAGCTTGCAGGACTGCACAACAAAGAGGGGATAGAGGAAGCACAGCCAACGGGATCCAAGGCTCCCGGCGCTCTCCAGAAAAGCCACAGGGGAACCAGGAGGCCAAATGTTCCGGCAATAGCCTGACTGCTTTTAGGTGATTTCAACGCTTGCTGGTAAGGCACACGGGATGGGGGCGCCTGCGTGTTGGACTGGGTGCGGGGTCTTGTACGTTCATTTACCTGGAGTAGTAGAGAACCAGTCAGGAAGGCAGCAGAAACCTGAGAGGTTTATGCAGGGATATCCTTCAGATAGATAACTGTTTCCCAGCTGCGGCTGGCACGAGACGGGCGGCAGCTTAGACAGCTTCCCAGGGCACAGTCCACTTTCTTTTCCTACAGGGAGGCCCAAGGTGCCTTACATAAATATGTGGGTCGTGTCATCAGGCTGGAAAGGCAAATTAGTCTTTTTCTGCTCTCATCTACTCATACAAAAAAGATTTACTGAGCAAGTTGTTAAACATTTTGGGGTGAATTTTCAAAACATTTCTGCATGTAAAATTAGCATACACATGCGTAAGGAGCTTGTACTTGCATACATACTATTTATACATACCGGTACAATATACTACACATACATACTATATACTATACATACATACTATTTATACATACTATATACTATACATACTTACTATTTTATAACCATCAAAGGTAAGTGCATATTTTCAGTCATGTGAACAATCTTGAGGAAAAAATTCTGCGTCTAGTGGGGCTCCCACTCCCCAGACTCTCACCCCTCTTACCTTTGAAGAAAGCCCTGGTCTCTAGAGGGGCTCCCACTAGGGGTGTGCATCCATTTTCCACGTATTTGTAATCCGCAACTTATTTTGTCCTATCTGTTAAATACGTGGGGAGGCGAAACGCATCGCGACTCCCCACGTATTTAACAGATTTCTGTTTTATTCGGCCTCCTAAATAAAAATTGAAACCCCCCACCCTCCTGACCCCCCCAAGACTTACCAAAACTCCCTGGTGGTCCAGCGTGGATTCCAGAAGCCATTCCTGCACTCGTTTGCCGGTTTCATCATGGCGCCGATAGCCTGTGTCACAGGGGCTACCGGTGCCATTGGTCAGCCCCTGTCACATGGTCACCGGCGCCATCTTGTGCTTCTACCATGTGACAGGGGCTGACCAATGGCACTGGTAGCCCCTGTGACATAGTATGGGCAAAGGCTATCGGCACCATTTTGAGTCCTGGCATCGACGGCCGGCGTGCAGGAGGTCGCTCCGGGTCCCCCGTTGGACCCCCAGGGACTTTTGGCCAGCTTGGGAGGGGCTCCTGACCCCCACAAAACTTGCCAAAAGTCCAGCGGGGGTCCGGGAGCGACCTCCTGCACGCCGGCCGTCCGATGCCAATACTCAAAATGGCGCCGATCGCCTTTGCCCTCACTATGTCACACATATTTATTTATTTATTTATTGATTGATTTATTTAAGGCTTTTATATACCGACTTTCTTGATACAAATCAAATCAACTCAGTTTACATCGAACTAGGCAGTAAATATAACCAATCAAACAACAAGAGACAGTTTGAAGGAGTATAAAGTTACATTATAACAAGGGTGCCTTAACTGGGAGTAGGAAACAAGAAAGGGGGAACAAAGATAAAGTGCAATATACAAGAGAATATGTGAGGGGCAAGGAGCCGTCCTCGTGGTAACTAGTAACATGATTAAGTGTTTAGTTCCTTACATAATTGCTGGAACGTTATTTATTTACATAATTGCTGGCATAATTCAAGTCACGCTGTTGGACAAGAAGCGGGGAAGGCCGGCGTGCAGGAGGTCGCTCCCGGACCCCCGCTGGACTTTTGGCAAGTCTTGTGAGGTCAGGAGGCCCCCCCAAGCTGGCCAAAAGTCCCTGTGGGTCCAACGGGGGTCCCGGAGTGACCTCCTGCACGCCGGCCGGCCGATGCCAGGACTCAAAATGGCGCCGATAGCCTTTGCCCATACTATGTCACAGGGGCTACCAGTGCCATTGGTCAGCCCCTGTCACATGGTAGGAGCACAAGATTGTGCCAGTGACCATGTGACAGGGGCTGACCAATGGCACCGGTAGCCCCTGTGACACAGGCTATTGGCGCCATGATGAAACCGGCAAACGAGTGCAGGGATGGCTTCTGGACTCCACGCTGGACCACCAGGGAGTTTTGGTAAGTCTTGGGCGGGTCAGGAGGGTGGGGGGTTGTAGTTAATTTTAATTTTAGCTGGGACACGAATTTAACTCGCCGTATTAACGCATCGGGGCGCCATACGGCCGAATGTAACGCATTTGCGCCCCGACGAATCCGAATCACGAATGCAACGAAAACTTTTTGGCTGCACATCCCTAGCTCCCACTCCCCACACTCCCACCCCTCAACCTTTGAAGAAAGCCCTGGTCTCTAGAGGGGCTCCCACTCCCCAGACCCCCAGACCCCCACCCCTCAACCTTTGTAGAAAGCCCTGGTCTCTAGTGGGGCTCCCACTCCCCACACTCCCACCCCTCAACCTTTGAAGAAAGCCCTGGTCTCTAGAGGGGCTCCCACTCCCCAGACCCCCAGACCCCCACCCCTCAACCTTTGAAGAAAGCCCTGGTCTCTAGTGGGGCTCCCACTCCCCAGACCCCCACCCCTCAACCTTTGTAGAAAGCCCTGGTCTCTAGTGGGGCTCCCACTCCCCAGACTCCCACCCCTCAACCTTTGAAGAAAGCCCTGGTCTCTAGTGGGGCTCCCACTCCCCAGACTCCCACCCCTCAACCTTTGAAGAAAGCCCTGGTCTCTAGTGGGGCTCCCACTCCCCAGACTCCCAGCCCTCAACCTTTGTAGAAAGCCCTGGTCTCTAGTGGGGCTCCCACTCCCCAGACTCCCACCCCTCAACCTTTGTAGAAAGCCCTGGTCTCTAGTGGGGCTCCCACTCCCCAGACTCCCACCCCTCAACCTTTGTAGAAAGCCCTGGTCTCTAGTGGGGCTCCCACTCCCCAGACTCCCACCCCTCAACCTTTGAAGAAAGCCCTGGTCTCTAGAGGGGCTCCCACTCCCCAGACTCCCACCCCTCAACCTTTGAAGAAAGCCCTGGTCTCTAGAGGGGCTCCCACTCCCCAGACTCCCACCCCTCAACCTTTGTAGAAAGCCCTGGTCTCTAGTGGGGCCCCCACTCCCCAGACCCCCACCCCTCAACCTTTGTAGAAAGCCCTGGTCTCTAGTGGGGCTCCCACTCCCCAGACCCCCACCCCTCAACCTTTGTAGAAAGCCCTGGTCTCTAGTGGGGCTCCCACTCCCCAGACTCCCACCCCTCAACCTTTGTAGAAAGCCCTGGTCTCTAGTGGGGCTCCCACTCCCCAGACTCCCACCCCTCAACCTTTGTAGAAAGCCCTGGTCTCTAGTGGGGCTCCCACTCCCCAGACTCCCACCCCTCAACCTTTGAAGAAAGCCCTGGTCTCTAGAGGGGCTCCCACTCTCCAGACTCCCACCCCTCAACCTTTGAAGAAAGCCCTGGTCTCTAGAGGGGCTCCCACTCCCCAGACTCCCACCCCTCAACCTTTGTAGAAAGCCCTGGTCTCTAGTGGGGCTCCCACTCCCCAGACCCCCACCCCTCAACCTTTGTAGAAAGCCCTGGTCTCTAGTGGGGCTCCCACTCCCCAGACCCCCACCCCTCAACCTTTGTAGAAAGCCCTGGTCTCTAGTGGGGCTCCCACTCCCCAGACTCCCACCCCTCAACCTTTGTAGAAAGCCCTGGTCTCTAGTGGGGCTCCCACTCCCCAGACCCCCACCCCTCAACCTTTGTAGAAAGCCCTGGTCTCTAGTGGGGCTCCCACTCCCCAGACTCCCACCCCTCAACCTTTGAAGAAAGCCCTGGTCTCTAGTGGGGCTCCCACTCCCCAGACTCCCAGCCCTCAACCTTTGAAGAAAGCCCTGGTCTCTAGTGGGGCTCCCACTCCCCAGACTCCCAGCCCTCAACCTTTGTAGAAAGCCCTGGTCTCTAGTGGGGCTCCCACTCCCCAGACTCCCACCCCTCAACCTTTGAAGAAAGCCCTGGTCTCTAGAGGGGCTCCCACTCCCCAGACTCCCACCCCTCAACCTTTGAAGAAAGCCCTGGTCTCTAGAGGGGCTCCCACTCCCCAGACTCCCACCCCTCAACCTTTGTAGAAAGCCCTGGTCTCTAGTGGGGCTCCCACTCCCCAGACCCCCACCCCTCAACCTTTGTAGAAAGCCCTGGTCTCTAGTGGGGCTCCCACTCCCCAGACCCCCACCCCTCAACCTTTGTAGAAAGCCCTGGTCTCTAGTGGGGCTCCCACTCCCCAGACTCCCACCCCTCAACCTTTGTAGAAAGCCCTGGTCTCTAGTGGGGCTCCCACTCCCCAGACCCCCACCCCTCAACCTTTGTAGAAAGCCCTGGTCTCTAGTGGGGCTCCCACTCCCCAGACTCCCACCCCTCAACCTTTGAAGAAAGCCCTGGTCTCTAGTGGGGCTCCCACTCCCCAGACTCCCAGCCCTCAACCTTTGAAGAAAGCCCTGGTCTCTAGTGGGGCTCCCACTCCCCAGACCCCCACCCCTCAACCTTTGTAGAAAGCCCTGGTCTCTAGTGGGGCTCCCACTCCCCAGACCCCCACCCCTCAACCTTTGTAGAAAGCCCTGGTCTCTAGTGGGGCTCCCACTCCCCAGACTCCCACCCCTCAACCTTTGTAGAAAGCCCTGGTCTCTAGTGGGGCTCCCACTCCCCAGACCCCCACCCCTCAACCTTTGTAGAAAGCCCTGGTCTCTAGTGGGGCTCCCACTCCCCAGACTCCCACCCCTCAACCTTTGTAGAAAGCCCTGGTCTCTAGTGGGGCTCCCACTCCCCAGACTCCCACCCCTCAACCTTTGTAGAAAGCCCTGGTCTCTAGTGGGGCTCCCACTCCCCAGACTCCCAGCCCTCAACCTTTGTAGAAAGCCCTGGTCTCTAGTGGGGCTCCCACTCCCCAGACTCCCAGCCCTCAACCTTTGAAGAAAGCCCTGGTCTCTAGAGGGGCTCCCACTCCCCAGACCCCCACCCCTCAACCTTTGTAGAAAGCCCTGGTCTCTAGTGGGGCTCCCACTCCCCAGACTCCCACCCCTCAACCTTTGTAGAAAGCCCTGGTCTCTAGAGGGGCTCCCACTCCCCAGACCCCCACCCCTCAACCTTTGTAGAAAGCCCTGGTGTGCCCCCTAGGCTCCAGGCCAGTCGTCATCATTTTGGAAAATGGCATTGACTGGCTCGAGGCCAAGGGAGCATTCTGGGTCACCGCCGGTCCCCCAGGGACTGCTTTTCTTAGGTAAAGGGGAGTCCAGGGGGTGGGGGGGGGCAGGCCCTAGACCACCAGGAATTACATTTTATGTTGGGAGGGTTCAGGGGGTTGGGGGACAAGCACTGGGGGGTTATTTTTTATAAGAGGGAGGGGGTTAGGATGGGGCAGGGAGTTGCTGCACAACACTTCGATCATTTTTTTTTTTTTACTGTGCTCCACCTGTGCAGGTGTCAGGGAGGGGGTGGGCAGACATCTGAACAGACCCCGAGGCCATTTCATCACGTTGGGAGCGGGCTTATCTGGGAGCCAGGTTGCTCTTTAAATTGATGCCATTGCATGTTTTCCCCTACTTTCCCCCCGGGGGAAAGTCCCCGCCCCCGCCCTGCGATATTTCTCCCCTCCTGCAGTAAAATATAACAGCACAGTAAATGCACCCGAGGCAATGGAGGGTGAAGTGACCCTCTCAAGGTCACAAGGAGCAGCAGGGTTTGACCCTTGGCTTCCCTGGTTCCCAGCTGACCCCTCTCTGCTCCTCCACTGCTGTTCTGATGAAACAGATTTAGTTAAATTCCATTTTGCTAAATTGCTTGATTTGATTCCCTTTTTTCACTTTGACCTGATGAAGGGGCTGCAGCTCTCAAGACCTCGGTCATCAGTGTGATAGGTCAGATAGAAAGGAAGATCTCACCTATTCGCAACTTATTTTTTTTAAAGAAAATCTCGAATGAGCCTCATTTTGCCTGAAATTAGATTTCACTTGCTGCCGCTTTATGAGCAGACGTGCGCTTGCCAGGAGCTGAGACTTCATGCGATTGTGTAAATGCTGAGAAACGCATTGGCAGAAAACTAAATGCCACAATTATCAGACATCACAGCTCCTTGGAAGTGCTAAAGAGTAATTTATGCAAAAAATCTCAGCCTGACTTACAGATAATGATCCTTCTGTCATCACCAGGTTATCGGTCATTTTCAGGCTATAGAAATGTAACTCGGCTCGTAATCTGCCCTCATAATCCTCATGTACTGATGCCTGGACTGTGTGCCGTGCACCCTGCTTTAAGCTGGTGCTCCCTTGGAGGGTGTGAGATGCCACACGGGGTCTGATTTTCATAGCAGCACCATTCATGTGGGGGCTAGCAGTGTAGCGTGTGGCGCTTCTAGGCCTCATCGTGTGATCCAGAGAACTGCGAATCCCCTGTGTTTCAGGCCACTACTGGTAGTGCCCCGAGGAATGTTCTGAGCAAGCTCTGGAGGGCGAGGATCAGAAGAAGGTGGATTTACAGAAGTTGCACGCATAAAAAATAGCACTTACGAGTGTAATGTAGCATGTATGCGAGCATTTGCAATTTTGGAAACCGCAACACACACGTCTATAGCTCAGGGTGCGCGATTAAATTTACGAGTTTATAAAAAGGGATATTCTGAGGAGGGGACCAACATTTAGGCAAGTAAGTTACTATTTTCTAAGCAATGTACACATGTGAATGTGGCACCTTACTCCTGCTCAGTATCTAGATTAAGTGATAGTAAGCATCTTAAAAGTGAAAAAACGATTGGGTGAAACGGGGGGACTTCAGGCTGAAAGGCCAGGAGGGTCTTCACATTCAGGAGGACTGGGTGAACAAGTAGACTAATTTGTAAAATTGGTTAGTTCATTGCTGCACCCATATTAGAAAATCCCCCCAATGTATGCATGACATGTAAAAGCTGACTTAAGAGGGGTAAACGGGTCTAAATAATGCATGCAAAATCTACTCACAAATCCCTTTAAATATGAAGTTAAAATATGCAGGTGTACGATTTGCGCACACTTACCTGTTACCTGGCTAAGTAGTGCCTTTGCCGCTACATAGGTGGACAAATTCAAACTTATCTGGAAAGATAGCGGCAGTTACCTGGACAAGTTCTGACTTAGCCACCTAAGTAGCAGCAGCCGCTACTCAGGTGGATAAATCGGAATTTACCCGGATGAGTGCCGCTACTTATCCAGATAAGTCCGGACTTCTGCAGCAGGCAGCTTTTACATACGCAGGCATGTTTGCACACAGATGTACTCGCATGTTATAACCTGCACATGCCATTGGCACGCAGGTTATGAAATACTGCAGCAGTTTTGCATGCAGCCACACGTGCAGCTCAGAAAATGACCCTCCCTATGGGCTGATTCTGGGAGCGTCCAATGTATCAGCAGCTGTGTGCGTGAGCTGAGAGGAAGCACAATATAGGAAGGAGCTGAGGAACAGAGGATCAAGTGGAAGATGGACGAGAAAGAAATGCCAGGCTTCTGGGAGGATTAGGAGATTCCAGTTTCTGATGGATTTCCATCAGAAGGGACACAGAAATATGTTCAGTTACCAGGGGTTTGAAGCTTTAGAGCAGTAGAGCCACCTGCAAGGCTTCAGCCCAGGCTACTGTCCATTTGTGTGCATTTCATGTGCATTCATCATTCAATCAGCTTTATTTAAAAAAACAATGTATTTAAAGTGGGTAGTAGTTCTCACATTTACTTATTTTGTGCATGGATCAGACATGGCCCACAATTAAGGAGTTTTTTTGGGAACAGGTTTGTAGCTGGATGTAATTATCCAAGGAGAGGGGAGCAAAGAGGAGGAGAAGGAGGCAGAGGGAGAAGCACATTTAAAAAAAAAGTAGCAGGGATGCAATCCTGGGGAATGGAGCTAAACTCACAAAAAATGAGGCAATAATCATCAAACAATGCGGGCCGCAGTGCTTGCCGTAGTAATGGGTTCCTCTTACTGAGTAAAATAAGTCCTATAGTAAAATCTGAGCAAGAGAAAGAACCATGAGGTAAAGCAATGAGGAAGCCAAAACCTCAAGAAGGCCAGGAATAAGCATCACGGCTGCCCTGAGAGGAAAGGATAGAGAGGTTAGGGCTGTTCAGCTTGGAGAAGAGACGCCTGAGGGGGGATATGATAGAGGTGTTTAAGATCATGAAAGGACTTGAACAAGTTAAGGGAAATCGGTTATTTACCCTCTCAGATAATAGAAGGACTAGGGGACACTCCATAAAGTTAGCAAGTAGCTCAATTAAAACAAATTGAAGAAAATTCTTTCACTCAGTGCATAGTTAAGCTCTGGAATTCATTGCCAGAGGATGTGGTTACAGCAGTTAGTGTAGCTGGGTTTAAAAAAAGGTTTGGATGAGTTACTAGAGGAGAAGTTCGTAAACTGCTATTAATCAATAAGGAATAGTAGTTTGAGATCTATTAATGATTGGGTATTTACCAGGTACTTGTAACTTGGCTTGGGCACTGTTGGAGACAGGATACTGAGCTTGATGGACCCTTGCTCTGACCCAGTATGGCATTTCTTAGGTTCTTATATTCTTAATCTTCTTGTCCTTTCCTATGAGAGGATAATTAGAGAGAGAGGAAGAAATTTTAAGGGATCTCTCAGTTAATCCCAGCACAGAGAAGTGAGATCTGTGTACACTCGTTCTGCAAATAAGTTTCCTTCTGCTACAGGGGGATTGGGTATCTTGGACTCACAGCCCAGTGTGCACCACAGCATTCATTTTATTTTTTTTATTTAGACATTTTATATAGCATCGTTCCATATAAAGATTGCAACAGTTTACAAAATTGGCATTCATATTATAAATCAACAAAGAATTACAGTTTACAGAGGTAGTATTCATAAACATAAATCAAATGGGATGTTCCAGAAATATTAACTAAAGATGTAAGACATAAGGTGAGTAGAACAGTTTTCACATGATAGTCAGTATGTTGTATTGAGCTTCTTACATTTTCACGTTGATTTCACGCTCATACCACATGTGTGCCAGGTATCACGCAGAGCATCTAAACGTGCATCAGGGTTACAAAGTGAGCTTCAGACTGTGCACTTCCGTTTTATTATTCATTCAAGCTCAGGAGCCCATGGACATGGACCCTGTGGACAGAATTCCCCCTTTACTTGGTGCTAAGCAGTGGATTCAGTGGATAAAGCAGTGTGGCTGCCATGTCAGTCCACGTGAATGCATAGAAATAAGAGACAGGAAATAAAAATAATAAGGAGATCTGTATTAAGTTAGTCCATAAAAAGGCAGCACCTTATATTTATTTTTTATTTGCTAATCTTTATTTCTTTCAGTGGCCAGTGACCGCTGCAGGAATTTCCATAGGAATGAAAAGGAGTTGGCACCGTGGAGAATAACCAAGCGACCACAACATCAACAGACTCTTTCCTTCATAATTATTCCATGTGCATTTGTGGGCGATTTCACTTTTACAGCTTTATTAAAGCAAATATTTCAAAGCCAGTCTAGTGGCTCGGTGACATGAGGCATCTACTCCCTGGGCTAACTGGGGCTGGGGAAGCTGCAGAGGTAGCGCTCACAGACCCTGGGACAAGGGAGTCTCAACAGTGACACCTAGTGGGTTCTGGAGGGAATGAGGGTTTCAGGCTCATGGCCTGATGGCTGGGCTCAGTTGGGAGCAGTGGTGTAGCCACCGGTGGGCCTGGGTGGGCCATGGCCCACCCACTTTGGGCTCAGGCCCACCCAACTGGAAGAGGCCCGTTGGAGCAATGCTGTCAGGGAATCCCAACCCCCGACAGCGGAGCCCTCAGAAGAAGCAAGGCTGTCACTGGATCCCATCCCCACGTCAGCTTAGATGAGGGCCGGAGCTGCAAGGTTGCTGTGGGATCCTTTCCCATCCCCGCGGAGACGGAAGTAGGACTTTGGATGTGCCCAATGAAAAAGCCTTGCCTGTGTGTGTGTGTGAGAATGGGGGCTTGAATGTGTGTGTCTGTGGGTGAGAATGGGAGCTTGTATGTGGGTGAGAATGGGAGCCTGGGTGTGCGTCTGTGTGTGTGTGTGTGTATAAGAATGGGAGCCTGGGAGGGGGAATGAGAGAGTGAGAGCTTGTGTGTGTGATGATAGAGCATGTAGTGTGAGAACTTTTGTGTGAGTGTGTGTGTAGATAATGTGAGCTTGTGTGAGGGGGAGAGCATTTGAGAGTGAGAGCTTGGGTGTATGAGGCAGTCTGTGAGAGAAAGCGTGTTTGTGTGTGTGTGTGTGTGTGTGTGTGTGTGAGGCAGTCTGTGAGAGAAAGCGTGTGTGTGTGTGTGTGTGTGTGTGTGAGAGAGAGGAAAGGAAGAAGTCAGTAGAAGGGAGACACTGAAAAGGAATTTGGAAATGAGTGACAAGGGAAAAATGGGGGAAAAAAAGAGACCATGACCAACTGATTGGAAAAATACAAATTTCAGACAACAAAGATTAAAAATAAATAAATAAATAAATTAATTTGAGATTTTAGCAATTGGAATATGCCATCTTTGGGACTGTGCATTTCTTATGTTTTTGTATTTTGCTCTTTCTTCAATATTCCACTTTTCAGAGTCTAGTTTCTCAAGCTTTTATTTCAGTTTTGTCTACATGTTTCTGTTTCTAATTTGTAGCCTCTTATTTCTCTGTTAGGTAAAGATCGGTCTCAGTTTTGCCTGTGTGTGTGACAGAAATGCAGTATTTCTAGCATGTAGTTTCTCTGTAGTAGTCCAGCTTGTTCTGTTATTCCAGTAGGTGGTGTATTAATGTTCTAGGGCCTGGTGTAGTATTTGCATTGCTACGTTTTTCATAAGGTTGCTGTTATTTGAATCCTGAGAGTCAGTGTATGGCAAGGTTCTAAGCATCTCTTTCTTTGCAGGAGTTTATGTTACTTTACAAAATAGCAGTGGAGGGATATGTTTTGTTGATGTGACACCTGCAATTGAATATTTTTTTCATGTTGGTTGTAATGTGAATTGTTGTAGCTCTTTTCTGCACCTGTTCTGATGATTAATGATATTTTATTGTAGTTAAGATGATTTCTAGCTTTCTGCAAAGAGGATTCATGAAAGAATACATTAATTTTTGTTTTATTACATGATAGATTGGATCTATTTGTTTTCTTTGGTTTTGTTTTTTTTTACAAGATAAAATTATGCATTTATAAACTGCAATACATCTAAAATAAATTAATGCAGATTAATAAGGAATTTTTAATTCTGGTAAGTGCTGGAAATAATTAAGGTAACATGTTTTAAAGTTTCACGCATGATGCATAGTGGCTGTTGCAAACTACTTAGAAAGCCATTGTAGGGTGCAGTACATGGCATCATTTATCAATAAGACTACAAGTCGTAGGTCTCAGACCTGCATGCCCACAGCTCACCCATGTTAACCTTGTGCCCACCCAAAAAATTCAGTTCTGGCTACGCCACTGGTTGGGAGGGGGCTATAAAACAGGGGAGGATCCCCAGATATTTGCAACCTGAAGGCTCCTGGTAGCCCAGCCCGAGCACGAAAAAAGTGCAGGGCCAAGAAAAACGAAAAGCAAAGATTTCTGGGCTTTGAGTAAGCACCAATTAGTTCTGCAAACCTCCAGAGAAGAAACGGAGCACAGAAGCCTTCTCCGCCTCTGGCAACGCTTTCTTTATGGATGAGAAGGCGTGAAATGATTGATCACGGTTTAAAATGATGGATAATGGCAAATGCCCAAAAGCTTAAAGCCACTGAGAAGGTCAAAGCATGAAAAAAAAAAAAAGAAATATCAGTGCATCTTACAGGTAAGTCAGTGACAGGACCCCTTCACTTGCCAGGCACGCTGGGAATGACAGACGAGCCTCGTCATTTCCTGCAAGAGAAACCCTGGCCCTGTGTCCTGCTGCTACTCAGTTACAGACACAGGGATGAGCCTGCGGATCCAAGGGCGGCAGGCGGCAGATTCCTCCGGCACCTGTTACTGGATCAGGGTACAGGTGAGCCATTATTCCAACTGAAGAAGGGACCGGCCTGCTTTCTCCGTAGCTCACGTATAACTTTTTAGGATAATTAGGTTACAGTTTACATCACAGCCAGTTTAGTCTAGAAGAGATGCAGCTACTGAATCGCTGAGCTTCTTATTCCAGTCACTAAACTGAAAACAAAACGCTTTTATCTAACTTTATTATTATCTGGGTCTGGTTCCTTGTTAGAGGTTCAGGGTCCGTTCTGGGAGAGGTTAAGAATCACCCGAGTCACTTTTACATTATAAATAACATATTCAGTTTTAAAGTAAAATCATCTCCCGGCTCATGGCATCCTGGGTTGTGTGCAGGGAGAGGATGCACGTTTTCATTTGACATTGCCTGCCTGTGGCTCTGGCCCCCTCTCACCCCGTCCCCTTGTTTCAATAGAAGGGGAGGGGCTGGAGGAGACCCAGACACAGCCACACGGGCTCGTGGCATCCTGGGTTGTGTGCAGGGAGAGGATGCAGGTTTTCATTTGACATTGCCTGCCTATGGCTCTGGCCCCCTCTCACCCTGCCCCCTTGTTTCGATAGAAGGGGAGGGGCTGGAGGAGACCCAGACACAGCCACACGGCTCGTGGCATCCTGGGTTGTGTGCAGGGTAGGATGCAGGTTTTCATTTGACATTGCCTGCCTATGGCTCTGGCCCCCTCTCACCCTGCCCCCTTGTTTCGATAGAAGGGGAGGGGCTGGAGGAGACCCAGAAACAGCCACAGCCTGTGATCCCAGGACTCCAGCTCTGATGAGGGCAGAGTGGGGGAGGAGAAAGGAGGGAACTGGAAGTGATTGGTGAGGAGGGGCCTGAAGAGGGCGTGAATGCTGCTGGTGCAAAAGAGGGGGTGAATGTTAGGGGAGGTGAAGAGGTGAAATGGCACAGCCACCGTCCCCGTAAAATAAATTAGAATTGTATTTCATTTCTGAATTTTAGCCCTCACTATAGGCAGAAGTGAAACAAAATGAAAAAAAAAAAAGCAAACAAAAGGTTTTGCCATGCACAGATGTCCCTGTTCTCAATGAAATGTCCTGCACAGTGGCAGACATGGCTTCAGCCTAATTTCGAACAACTGCCCTGTTTATTTATTGACCGATTTATTTATTATAACTTTTGTATTCTGCAATGTGAAACAAAACTGTTCAATGCAGATGACAATTAAAAAAAAAATCAAACAGTAAAGTAACACAAATAAAACAATACATCCATGATTAAAACTAAATAAATAAAGCTAAAAATGAATACAGCACAGAATCTAAAGAAAAAGGCCTTCTGCAAGCACCAGAAGCAAGAAGCTCATTAAAAAAAAGTGTTTTCTATTCCTTTCTAAACGGCTATAGGTGAATCTCTTACCTAAGGGCCAGATGTACAGCTGCCCTGCATAGGAAAAGGCATGGCTGAGGGTTACCTGCAGTCTTTAAAAGGAGAGTCATGAGCTGCTGATTATCAGCAGAGCCTGGGGCCTGAGCCCGTGTAAAATGATAATAGAGATTTTAAATATTCCAAGTCAGCTTCTGCAAGTGTTTTCTGCTCCAGTCCCTCCCCTCCAGGAAGCTTGAAGTAAGCAAGAAGGGAGGGGCTGGAAAAGGGAGCAGAGCCATTGTTTCTTCTCTGCAATGCCTGCTCCATAAGAACATAAGAAATTGCCATACTGGGTCAGACCAAGGGTCCATCAAGCCCAGCATCCTGTTTCCAACAGAGGCCAAAACCAGGCCATAAAAACCTGGCAATTACCCAAACACCTAGAAGATCCCATGCTACTGATGCAATTAATAGCAGTGACTATTCCCTAAGTAAACTTGATTAATAGCAGTTAATGGACTTATCTTCCAAGAACTTATCCAAACCTTTTTTGAACCCAGCTACACTAACTGCACTAACCACCTCCTCTGGCAACAAATTCCAGAGCTTTATTGTGCGTTGAGTGAAAAAGAATTTTCTCCGATTAGTCTTAAATGTGCTACTTGCTAACTTCATGGAATGCCCCCTGGTCCTTCTATTATTCAAAAGTGTAAATAACCGAGTCACATCTACTCGTTCAAGACCTCTCATGATTTTAAACACCTCTATCATATCCCCCCTCAGCCGTCTCTTCCCCAAGCTGAAAAGTCCTAACCTCTTTAGTCTTTCCTCATAGGGGAGCTGTTCCATTCCCCTTATCATTTTGGTAGCCCTTCTCTGTACCTTCTCCACCACAATTATATCTTTTTTGAGATGCGGCGACCAGAATTGTACAGAGTATTCAAGGTGCGGTCTCACCATGGAGCGATACAGAGGCATCATAACACCCCGTAGCTTTGTAAATATACAGGTGTACTGCAGGGATCAGCCTTGTCCGCAACCCTTTTTAACATATACATGCTTCCATTATGCCATCTACTAGCAGGATTAGGAATCATACATTACATCTATGCAGATGATATTCAATTAATTCTACCAATCGATGACACAATAGAAACAACATTAAACCTAGCTAACATGTACCTAGACATCATAAAACAACTATTAAACCGAATGGAACTAGTGATCAATATTGAAAAAACGGAATTTCTACACTTAGAAAGAAAAAATATCGAAATTATTCAAACCCCAATTATACTAAAAAACAACCAGAAAATAGAACTAGCGGAAAAAGTAAAGAACCTTGGAATAATAATGGACCCTGAAATTAATCTAAAACAACACATATCGCTAAAAGTAAAAGAAGGCTATGCTAAACTCATGATCCTCAGAAAACTTAAACTGTTACTAACAGCTGCAGATTTCAGAACAGTGCTTCAGGCACTAGTTTTCACCAGTACCGATTACTGTAATGCACTTTGTCTAGGACTCCCAAATACAACAATAAGACCACTTCAAATTCTACAAAACACTGCAGCGAGAATACTAACTGGAAAAAGAAGAGACCATATAACTGAAAAGCTGGCCGAACCTCACTGACTACCCATAGAACAAAGAATAAAATACAAAGCCTTAGGCACCATACATAAACTAATACATGATGAGAAATCGGACTGGCTAAACACCGCACTACGGGTACACGTCCCACACAGGAACCTTCGTTCAGCAAACAAAACTCTCATTACCATTCCCTCAATCAAGACAGCGAGACTAACCCAGGTAAGAGAAAGGGCATTGTCTTTAGCAGGCCCCACACTCTGGAACACAATGCCTTTGGAGATCAGATTACAGAGAGACCCCAAAACATTCAAGAGAAGTCTAAAGACATGGCTTTTTAAACAAGCCTTTTATAAAGAGACCGGAGAATAGAAAATACACTGGAATAAACAGAAGAGCACCGGCACACAGCACTATTCTCATAAATGTGCATTACAATATTTTAACAAATTGAGTACACAATGAATGTAATAAGATATAAGTAAATGTGATTTTTTTTGACCTGTAAAAGTACCTTCTAGGTACACCTGGCCAGAACCTACATCACTAAACATTTGTACGTATTTTTATGATTTAATGTAACCGAAACTTAATGGCACCTGTTAGAATATACTGTAGTACGCTTACTCCAAACTTACTTATGTGCCTACTTGTAAACCATTGCGTTGGTATATAACTTAGCGACGGTATAGAAAAGACCTGGCTTTACCCAGGGCAAGTCTTGCCTCACAAATCTGCTTCACTTTTTTGAAGGAGTTAATAAACATGTGGATAAAGGTGAACCGGTAGATGTAGTATACTTGGATTTTCAGAAGGCGTTTGACAAAGTTCCTCATGAGAGGCTTCTAGGAAAAGTAAAAAGTAATGGGATAGGTGGCGATGTCCTTTCGTGGATTGCAAACTGGCTAAAGGACAGGAAACAGAGAGTAGGATTAAATGGGCAGTTTTCTCAGTGGAAGGGAGTGGACAGTGGAGTGCCTCAGGGATCTGTATTGGGACCCTTACTTTTCAATATATTTATAAATGATCTGGAAAGAAATACGACAAGTGAGATAATCAAATTTGCAGATGACACAAAATTGTTCAGAGTAGTTAAATCACAAGCAGATTGTGATACATTACAGGAGGACCTTGTGAGACTGGAAGATTGGGCATCCAAATGGCAGATGAAATTTAATGTGGATAAGTGCAAGGTGATGCATATAGGGAAAAATAACCCATGCTATAATTACATGATGTTGGGTTCCATATTAGGTGCTACAACCCAAGAAAGAGATCTAGGTGTCATAGGGGATAACACATTGAAATCGTCGGCTCAGTGTGCTGCGGCAGTCAAAGAAGCAAACAGAATGTTGGGAATTATTAGAAAGGGAATGGTGAATAAAACGGAAAATGTCATAATGCCTCTGTATCGCTCCGTGATGAGACCGCACCTTGAATACTGTGTACAATTCTGGTTGCCGCATCTCAAAAAAGATATAATTGCGATGGAGAAGGTACAGAGAAGGGCAACCAAAATGATAAGGGGATGGAACAGTTCCCCTATGAGGAAAGACTAAAGAGGTTAGGACTTTTCAGCTTGGAGAAGAGACGGCTGAGGGGGGATATGATAGAGGTGTTTAAAATCATGAGAGGTCTAGAACGGGTAGATGTGAATCGGTTATTTACTCTTTCGGATAGTAGAAGGACTAGGGGGCACTCCATGAAGTTAGCATGGGGCACATTTAAAACTAATCGGAGAAAGTTCTTTTTCACTCAACGCACAATTAAACTCTGGAATTTGTTGCCAGAGGATGTGGTTAGTGCAGTTAGTATAGCTGTGTTTAAAAAAGGATTGGATAAGTTCTTGGAGGAGAAGTCCATTACCTGCTATTAAGTTCACTTAGAGAATAGCCACTGCCATTAGCAATGGTTACATGGAATAGACTTAGTTTTTGGGTACTTGCCAGGTTCTTATGGCCTGGATTGGCCACTGTTGGAAACAGGATGCTGGGCTTGATGGACCCTTGGTCTGACCCAGTATGGCATTTTCTTATGTTCTTATGTTCTTAAATAAATAAATACACATTAGGAGCTTGGCCGGTGCAAGGGTGTTAGGCGCCCTGGGCGAACCTTGTGCCTGTCCCCCTCCCTGTCCCTTGTCTCAACCTCATTCACTGAGACGCTGCTTGTGGCCCGCCGAGTGTTTGCTTTTCTCGGCACTGCTTGCAGCAGCCGATTCTCTACTCCTCTCAGCCGCGAGTGGGATAGGTTCTGCTCGCGGCCCCACAGGGCTGCCCCCTAATGGTTGGTGCCCTAGGCGACTGCCTGGCTTGCCTAATGGGTCGCACCGGCCCTGATTAGGAGCTTATTTAGTAAGCAGGTTTCCCGAAGTCCCAAAATGGGAGAAAACGTTTAGTAAATGAACCCCCTTTGGGGACAAGGAAATGCCCTATGGAATGAAACTCGCCTTGAGCTACCAATGCAAAGATAGAACTTAAATCTATACAAACAACCACATCAACAGCCTTTGGAGGCCTCCTTGTCAAAAGAAAGCGATTACTTGTCATCCTGTTAGGAACCTGCACTAAGGAAATCCGGATAACAATGTGTAAGCCTTGCTTGGGGAGGTTGAAGTCCCAAGGGTGCACAAACAAATGTATTCCCTCGGGGCTGCTCCGGCTAGCGCTTCTCCCATAACTTCACTCTCTCTCTCTCTCTCTCTCCCAAGGGTGGCTTCTCTTAGTGGCAGGAAGCTCTTCCTTATGGCCCAAGCAGAGGTGTGTTTGTGTCTCTCTGTGGGAGGTGTGAGATCCTGTCTCCCAACGGGTGAGAGGCAGGGCAAGGCTCTGGGTGTTAAATTAAAACGTTATTAATTCTTTGACATTGAGATTACAGCTGACGGATGTACAAAGGTGTTTTTTCTCCTCTGGGTAGGCGTCTTTTATCTCAGGTAGCTGGGTAAACCTTCTCATGGTGATTTTTAAGTGGACAAAGCTCTTCCTATTGGAGGGGCCCCCTCAAACATGGAAAATTCCTGCTCACAGACAGACAACCTGCCCTAGTCCCATGGGGCGGACCACCCCGGATACTGAACTAATCGCACTAGATAGGCTGAGGCAGCCAATTCCAGCCCTCCAAGCTGGGAGAGGCTGAAAAGGACGGATGTAGTTTCTAAGCAGGGACCTAGGGGGCGCCACAAATACCCTACATATTAGATCCCCTTCCTTTAGGTCAGACTATATATATAAGAGAATGGTCTTTCAGGATGGGGGGGGCGCGAGCCTGGATCATGCAGAGTCAACTCGCTTTTCCTCATTCCAGAAGCTCAGTCTGTATTTCTCAGGAAGAAGGAAGTTAACTGCGGGTTGTGCAGCGAGGTGATTCTTTTAGGGCACCCTTGGGGTACTCAGTCCCAGGTGACTGACCTGGGGAGAGAGAGTAGAGTCATCCCGGTAGGCCACAGGCAGAGCCCTTGGAACACTGCATGGAGGAGGGACCTTCCACTCACGCTTTCCTGGTCCCTTAAGGAAGGAAAGCAGGTCCTGAGCCACAGCCTCTCCGAGTGGGCCAGTGCCACGCGCCCAATGGCTGAGCTCGGATGTCAGGGCAGCACAAGAGATAGGAAAGGAGAAAAAATACACTCAATGGTCCCAACCATTCTAGCTGAAGCACGAGTCCCGCCTCTGAGGGCAAACAGTCAAACAGCGCTCTCCCGCGCTCTCGGCTTCCCCGGGGCTCCTCCCTTGCTTCGGGTCTCGGGGGGGTGGGGGGGGGGGAGGCTGCAGCTCTCCCCTGCCCCCAGAGAGCTTCTCCATGAGTTTCTTTTTCTCTTTCTGCCTGCACTCCTGGGGGATGGGAGTAAGATTCCCTTTGCTGCCCCTTTCCAGGGGTTCCAGACCGGACGGGGGATGTAAATTGCATTAGCCTGACCCAAACCAGATTTGGCTGCCACCCATCCGCTCTCCCTCTGCTGCTGGCCTGCAGTTACTCTCTCACGATTCCTACAGTCCCAGCCTCTTATCCTCCTTCAGTTTATAAATCTGGTCACAGCAAGCGGTGTGGGACTGCAAGCGGTGTGGGACAGCGAGCGGTGTGGGACTGCGAGCGGTGTGGGACAGCGAGCGGTGTGGGACAGCGAGCGGTGTGGGACAGTGAGCGGTGTGGGACTGCGAGCGGTGTGGGACAGCAAGCGATGTGCTCCATAATGTGGGACTTCTTTTCCTCGTCGCCCTAACCTGGCCTCACCTACTGTTCTTCTCAAGGCGATGGCGGTGCTGGGAAACCAACTCACAATGAGTCTGTGGGAACAGGGCCTGTGTGCCTATCGCGTTACCTTTTTAAATTGTATGTCACAGACTCTGCTCGTGACCTTGCTGTCAGAGATCCTCAGATGCGCCAGCTTTTTTCAGCTGCTTTAAGCGCTGGGCGCCGGACGGGCACAGCATAGACGAGGCCTTTCTCACACACGGGCAGTGCCCACTCCCTTCCCGTCCGTCCGTGCCGTACGCTCAGATTTAGCACAGCTGGAAAAAAGGCTGGCACATGTGAGGATTTCTGACAGCAAGTTCCAGAGCAGAGTCTGTGAAATACAATTTAAAGATGTAATAAGACAGGGAAACAGGCCCTGTGCTGGCGCAAGGAATTAACAGACCTCCTCAGCTTGCCAAGCATTCCAGTGTCAATGTTAAATTATTATCTTACTGTGTAAGGAGCAAGTGACTACGCTGAATGGAATCTTTCTTGGAAGGAGCGGATTTTTAAATAAATACAAATTATTCTGAAGGTAAGACAAAATAATCCACTGCTAGGTTATATACGACTAATTGTGTCCTGGGAGTTAAATCTGAAGGAGAGGGCACAGCTGATATAATCTGAACCCCAAGCTTTTTAGAAGGGGGAATTCAGAATAATGTGGTCACTAACCCCCATCTAGACTTTATCTTTTTAAAATAAAACACCACCCTCTCAGCCGAGTGGGTTTACTTGTTAACCGTGTGTGGCTATGTTACGTTGACGGGGAATGTTCCAGAACCTCTGTCTTCTTGTAGGTTTTTTGTGAAATAATAAACATTGCTTACACATAAATAAAATACCAGACTTAGCCTCCTGTGTCAGAAATGTGCAGACGTTCATGACTGACCTTCATTAAGATCAATGAGCATCACAACAGTTATGCTAACGAGCCTTAAACCTCTAAGGAAACTTCATTCTTCTGATTTGATCCAAAGCCCCAGGCTATAGGTGGAGGGCGGGAACCCCAGATTTCAGCAGAACCAGTTCACAATGTCCAGATATCTGCAAGTGCGGGGTTCGTGCTGGAGCTCACTGGGCCACCCCCATCGGGCCCCAGAGGAAGTGGTGCCGATGACTCATTAAGGGCAGGTGGAGGCTTTATTCTGAGATTGTATGAAAGCAATGCCCCGTCTGGATGTTATGTGCTGTGCTATCTTAGGAAGCATTAACAAGCTCCCGATCAGCCTCATTAATCAAGTCCTAGACAGCAGCATTCATCTTTTGACATTTATCATGGTTTGCATCCTTTCACTTTTCCTCCTGCTCCTTTCGATTTCCATCTCCTGCAGAACCAGTTTCTTCTGGGCTATAGCATCGTCAGCTTTCACGCTTAACTCCCCAGGGCTTTCCTCCATTTTTAATCGGCCCCCACTTCCAGCCCCCCATCTAGCCCAAGTAGCATAGCAACAGTTCTCAGCCAGAGCCACTGACCCACCTCCCTCTGAATGGCAGAGACCCCCTATTCCTGTAGCTCCTGAATTCTGCTTCTTCAGCTTCCCCAGCCTTGGATGACCCAAGGAGCAGATGTTAGATCCAGCAATGGAGTCCATCTCTCTCAAACAGCAGCGCTTCCATTCAGGCATTTAGCCTTAGAGTTGTAAGCATTGGCTGAAATGTGTTCCGTGACCTTTGACATTTCTACAGAAGGGCTGTCCAGAGCTGTCCCTGGCATCCCAGGATATCCATAACAAATACGCGTGGCTGTGATCCAGTCCCTGGACCTTGCTCTTGCCATGTGATGCCGGGTCGGTACCTTTATGGAAAATGATGCGACCAGACCAAGGGGTAGGGGGACTCTTAGCCATTACCCTGTCCACAAATGTTGTTTTAAAGGTAATTAAGGTCTGAGAAGGGAGACTGGGGAGTTCCAGGGGGGTGGCCCGCTGGACTACTACTCTTTATTAAGAGCTGGGAGTTGGGGGAGGTTGGGATGGTTAAGGGGGGCTACTAACTACTATTATTTTAATGGAAACGAGGGGCTAATTCTTAGGGAGGATTATTCACTATGAATGGGGTTGGTCAACGAGGGTTCATCATTGGCATGCCACATTTCTTTTTTTTTTTTTTTACTTTTTTGTTTGGGCCACCATAATTGGTGACCTGTGGTAGGAGTGAGGGGTCTATTAAGACCCCTGGTGACTTGTTTGGACTTTGGGGGGAATGTCGGTTTAGCCTACTATGGGAGCATCGGGACCCACGTTAGGGTCTCAGATATCTTGCAGTAGATTAACGTTTTTCAAATAGGTATAGATATAATAATGTGGCTGACAAATTTCTAAGTCAGCCGCATTATTTTATTTACATAGGATTAGGTATGCATGAGCTGCTTTGCATAGATTTGCAAAATGAATGCATGCAAATGTCATGCAAATCAGCTCATTTTAATAGGAGTGAGTTTCTGGCCAAAAGTTTGCATGATATTGCAATATCACATGATATCGCAGCAAGCTATATCATGAGATATACTGATATATGCTGTTTAACATAGGTTAAACTCCTTGGTGAAGCCTTACCTGGAGTACTGTGTTCAGTTCTGGAGACCGTATCTCTGAAGGGACAGAGACAGGATGGAGGCGGGACAGAGAAGGGCGACCAAAAAGGTGGATGGTCTTCATCAAATTATTTATGAGGGGTGATTGAAGAATCTAAATATGTACACCCTGGAGGAAAGGAGAAGCAGAGGTGATATGATACAGACTTTCAGATACTTGAAAGGTTTTAATGATCCAAAGACATCGACAAACCTTTTCCGTTGCAAAAAAAATCAGCAGAACCAGGGATCACGATTTAAAACTCCAGGGAGGAAGACTCAGAACCAATGTCAGAAAGTATTTCTTCACGGAGAGGGTGGTGGATGCTTGGAATGCCCTTCCGGAGGAAGTGGTGAAGACCAAAACTGTGAAGGATTTCAAAGAGGCATGGGATAAACACTGTGTGGATCCATAAAGTATAGAGGATGTGAATGAAGAGAAGAGGCATGGGGGTGGCTTGCGGGGATGGCGGCTACTACCTGGAGATTAATATCCTAATTAAATAAACATACACATGGTTAATGCGACTCCAACATTGCTCTATGCTTCAACGGCAAGAGGAAATGTGGAAAAGAGGACTTGCATTCAGGCAACAACCAACAAGGCTGCACAGTCTGGGTAAACAAATAAGTGTGGGAGTAGCTTGCTTGTTGCGGCGGTTACTACCCCAAACCAATTAAGCCTGATACTTTACTTCAATGCATATCCAGCATTGATCTCTGCTTCAATGGCAGGGGGAAATGAAGATAAAGTGGATTTACATTCAGACAACAACCAACAAGGACTGAATTGCACAGTCCTGGTAAACAAATAAGCATGGGAGTAGCTTGCTTGTTGCGGTGGTTACTACCCCTAATCAATTAAGCCTGATACTTCACTTTGAATGCATATCCAGAGCAGTTCACTGTTTCAATGGCAGGGGGAATGAAGAAATAGGATTTACATTCAGACAACAACCAACATGGACTGAATTGCACAGTCTGGTTAAACAAATAAATGTGGGAGTAGCTTGCTTGTTGAGGCGGTTACTACCCAAACCAATCAAGCCTGATACTTCACCTTGAATGCATATCCAGCCTGGCTCTCTGCTTCAGCAGCAGGAGGGGAATGAGGAAAAGAGGATTTACATCCAGACAACATCTAACAAGGCATGATCTGAGCAGTATGAGTATACAAACATCAGGGTAACTTCTCGTTATGAAGGTTACTACCCTCAAACATTAAGCCTTATACTTCACTTTGATGCAGCTCCAACACTGCTTTCTGCATCAATGGCGGGGCTGGAAGGAAATTGGAATAAAAAAGTTACCAATAAGGGCCCTGAACTCAGCGGTCGGGGTAACAGAAATGTATTGGAAAATACATGTGAGAGCTTGCTGGGCAGACTGGATGGGCCTGTTGGTCTTCTTCTGCCGTCATTTCTATGTTTCTTGATATGGTTGTTGGGGATCGGATGGAGAGGAGGAGAGGGTGTATAGGTGTCTGAGTCCAGGGAGTTTTTGGGATTGACTATTTATTTAATGTTGTTGTAAAGATACATGGTGCATGAAAATTGACAAAATTGTATGGGTTTAATTTATGTTGGAAGATCACTACAAGTCTTACAGAGATGTGATTAATAAATACAAATAATGTATGTATGTATATATATGTTGCGATCCCCCCTGCTGCTGCGCTGCAGGAGGTCTCTTACCTTCCTCCAGAGGCCGCTCTGAAGCCAGGGCCTCGCCTGCGCATCATCCAGGACTTGCTCCAGGGCCTGAGAGGCCTAGCTGCTCCTGAGGCATGCCTGTGGCTTGCAAGCCTCAGCGTTTGGACTTCCTGCTTCCAGCCACGCCCGTTTCTCTAGGGGCTGGCCCGCAGCTCTCTACCCTAGTTATAGGACCAGCGGTGGGCGGTCCTGGCAAGCTCCTCCCAGGGAGTTGCCTTCTACCTCCAGTACTTAAGGACTGTCTGTTCACTTGCACCGGGCCTTCGGATTGTGCATTACAGTTGTCTGTAACCTTGCTGATCCAGGTCCTCCATGTTTCCTGATGTCTGCCTTGTCGTGTTTCCTGATGTCTGATCCTGAAGCTGCCTGATCCTGATCCAGTTCCGCTTATTCTGTCCTACGTCCTGTCTGGCTCCTGAGCCTTCTGGCCTGTTGGGCCCTGGAGTGGCCAACAGGAGGGATTCGTCCCCCGGGCTCTGGAGCTTCCCTGCCTGCCAGCCGTAAGGGCTTCGGATGTGAGTTTCCCAGCATCGGAGTTCCTGTTCGCCTGGAGTTTCCCCGCACCCTCCTTCTCAGCGTGGTCCGTGACCAGCCTTCCTGGGCTGTGTAGGGCGCGTCTGGGACAGGGTGGTCCGCGACTCAGTCCCACGGGTGGGCTGAGTAGGGCGCCCTGATGGACAGTGCCATGTTTCCGTCCAGCCTTGTCTACAGTGTCTGCTTCAGCCCTTGCCCGGATGTCTTCCTGTCTCTGCCTTGACCTACGTCTTCGTCTGGTTCCTGAGCCTTCTGTCCTGTTGGGCCCTGGAGTGGCCAACAGGAGGGATTCATCCCACGGGCTCTTGAGCTTCTGCCAGCCGAGGGGGCTTCGGATGTGAGTATCCCAGCATCGGAGTTCCTGCTCGCCTGGATCTTTCCTGTGTCTCGCTTCAGCCCTTGACCTGATGTCTCCGTCTTGCTTCAGCCTGCTTCTGCCCCGTTTGATGTCTTCTGTTTAAGGACTCTGTCTGCCCTCGCCTCTGTCCGGCCTGCTGCCCATTGCCGTTCCCAGCGGCAGGTCCGAAAGGGCCGGGAACAGTCGGAGGACCGTTCATTAGTCAACTTCCCCGTGTTGGCTACCATGGGCATGCAGGCCCGGCTGAGGGCCGGACTCCCTGTTTCTGTTCCTGCCGGCCTGGCTCACCATGCCTGCCCAGCTCACCTCCCACGGTGTGGCCTTGGGCTCCTCCTGGGGTCCTGCCGTGGCCCAAGGGCTCACCACCTGCCCGAGATGCCCGCGCGCGCTCGTAACAATATATGCATGTATGCAATAAACTCTTTTATTTAAGATAAGAAAATCATATTTTGTCCTCTTTTCTCAGAAGTACTTTAACAACATATAATTAAAAAGTAATATTTTTTAATTACATTTGAAATTTATTTATTAAAAAACCAAAAAACCTTTTAAAGGTTGATGGAATACGTTGTCCTGCAGACTCCAGGGGTAGATTGGCAGTGGCAGCTGAGGGTGAACTGGCCATCTATCAGTTCTGGCAAATAGCAGAAGGGCTGTTTTTCTCGAGGACTGATGGACTGCCCCTCACATAGCATGGGTAGAACAGATGTCCTAATGCAGGAAGATCTTCACTATCAGGCAAGGGATGATCTGAATCTGCAGGTTGGTCGATTGTTGCTTACTGTTCCAGTTCAGTGATTGCTTTGGTTTATAAACCAGGACCTCAGTCAGGGCGGGTGTGAGTAAAAATGACAGGGCCATTTGTTCTTCCGGTCTGCCCCTGCTGGCAGAAGTGTCTTTTATGAAGATGCAGCTCATGAATGGCATCCCTGTGAGTTGTGTGGAAATCAGTGAAAACAGATCATGTTATTCAATATTCTCCATAGAATAGGATGCCATTCATTTTTTTTACATGATTTTTCTCTGCTGTATTTTATTAAGAAAATAAATTCCCATCAGTGCACAGGAAATTTGAATAATTTTTAAATAAGATCCCTGCATAGTAACATAGCAAATAAATAATAACATAAGAAATTGCCAACAATTGATGACAGATAAAGACCAAAAAGGACCATTCAGTCTGCCCAGCATTGTAACTGCTGCGCCATGCGGATAATCCCCACAGAAATGTTTCACCAAAATGGCCACCTGTCATCGCAATTCTTCATTTACCTTCCTCCATCCACTAGGGATCCTCTGTCTTTATCCCGTGCCCTTTTGAGTTCTATCTCCGTTTTTGTCCTCACCACATCTTGCGGGAGGGTATTCCAGGCATCCACCACCCTTTCTCTGAAGACATATTTCCTGACATCTTTCCTGAGTCTACTCCCTTGGAGTTTCATATCATGACCCCCTAATCCTACAGTTTCCTTTCCATCGGAAAATGTTTGATTCCTGTGCATTAATACTTCCAGGTATTCAAAAGTCTGCATCATATCTCACCCCCCTCTTCTCTCCTCTTGAATGTACAGAGTTTCACTTAGGTCCTTCAGTCTCATCTCGTATGGCTTTGGGTGCAGACCCCACACCATTTATTTGCCTCTCTCTAGACCTCTTCCAACCACGCTCTAGCCTTTCTAAGGTACGGCTTCACCAGAGACCTGTACAGGGGCATTATCACCTCCTCTCTTTATACAGCCCAGCATCTCTCTGGCCTGAATCACTGCCTTGTCACTGTCAGATTGTTGGACACTAATACCCTTAGGTCTCTCTCCTGCCCCATCCTTCTTTGCTCTGGAACGGTCACTGACCCCTAGCCTTTCTCACAGATAAAAATGACAGCTTCCCCATACTCATGGTCATTAGACTTCACCACTGCCAAGGAACTAGCATGTTTTATTAGCTACAGCAATATTGGAATTTCCCAAGGAGCCCTTATGAATTTCCAAAAATAGCCCCTTCTTTTATTTTTATCACAGGGAGGTCATGTAAACTCTGAAACTGAGGACTGGAAATACTTGACAGAGCTTTGTCTGTCTACATACTGCCCTATTAAAGGAGATCAGTTTAAACTTAGATAAATTTAGAGATGTCTTAGTTGTATTTCTTGATATGTCTTCAACGTTTGACACTGTTGATCATTGTCTCTCACTCAAACAATTGATAGTGAAATCAGAGCATTGAACCTGTTGAATTCTTCTTTAATCGATAGAACTTGGTATTTGATTGGGATTCTAAATCTTCTTTAGTACGTTGACTGGTCCTGTGGTGTCCCACAAGGGGCTCTTTTATCTCCCACTCTTTTTAATGTTTACATCGCTTCCATGAATCCTCTGATCCAAAGCCTTGCCTTTGGCTGCTACTTTTCCGCAGGCAATATTCAGATTTTAGATTGCAAGAATGTGAAACCCTTGTCCAGTTTTAATGCTTTTCTGTCTGAGGTCTCCACTTGGCTTTCTTTCCATAAACTTAAAGTTAATCCTGATAAATCGGAGGCCATGTGGTTTATAGATGTAAAGATCCAGAGGGCTATCCTTCTCGAGCAATGGCTGGCTCCGCAAACCAATTGAAAGAAGTGGTTATGACTTTTGACACTGAGCTTGACTCCCATTTGAGCTTTTTGCCTCATATCTCGTATTTAGTGCAGTGTTCATTTTACTATTTACATTTTATACGCTGGCTTTGTCCATTCTTAGATCTGTCTGATTTGAAGACCTTGACACATTCACTTGTCCTCAGTTGACTCGATTACAGTATCGCTCTCTTTTATGGTCTCTCTTCCCACTCCTCGAGATATTGTTCCGGAATGAAGACATGAATTGTGATTTCCTTTCCACCCCTTCTTTAGGAATTCCTTGCCTTTACCCTTGCAACTCAGGAAAGACTACCTGAAGTTTAGGAAACAACTTAAGACTTGGCTGTTTTCTAAGGTCTTTCTATAATATTTTATTTTTTGTCTTATGTTTTTAATCAGATACACATGTATGTATTTTATGATTTTGATCTCTTTTGGGTTTTTTTCCAGTATTGTCTAGTGTGTTTTACCATATTTCTGTTTTATAATTTTCTGTTTTTAATGTGTTAATTTACTGTATTTTAATGTTTATTTTTATTGTCCATCATATTCATTTTTTCTGTAAGAAAGGTGATTCATAAAATAACTAAGCTAAACTCTGGTGGTTATGAAGCACTTGTCCTCAGCTGCCTTGATTACTGTCAAGTGCTAAGGAAACTATAGCATGGGTTATTTTTCCCTATATGCATCACCTTGCATTTGTCCACATTAAATTTCATCTGCCATTTGGATGCCCAATTTTCCAGTCTCACAAAGTCCTCCTGCAATTTATCACAATCTGCTTGTGATTCAACTACTCTGAATAATTTTGTATCATCTGCAAAATTTGATTACCTCACTCGTCGTATTCTTTTCCAGATCATTTATAAATATATTGAAAAGTAAGGGTCCCAATACAGATCCCTGAGGCACTCCACTGCCCACTCCCTTCCACTGAGAAAAGTGTCCATTTAATCCTACTCTCTGTTTCCTGTCTTTTAGCCAGTTTGCAATCCACGAAAGGACATCGCCACCTATCCCATGACTTTTTACTTTTCTTAGAAGCCTCTCATGAGGAACTTTGTCAAATGCCTTCTGAAAATCCAAATACACTACATCCATTATATACTATATCTATATGTTTATTAACCCCTTCAAAAAAGTGAAGATTTGTGAGGCAAGACTTCCCTTGGGTAAAGCCATGCTGACTCTGTTCCATTAAACCATGTCTTTCTATATGTTCTGTGATTTTGATCTTTAGAACACTTTCCACTATTTTTCCTGGCACTGAAGTCAGGCTAACTGGTCTGTAGATTCTCGGATCGCCCCTGGAGCCCTTTTTAAATATTGGGGTTTCATTAGCCACCCTCCAGTCTTCAGGTACAATGGATGATTTTAATGATAGGTTACAAATTTTTACTAATAGGTCTGAAATTTCATTTTTAAGTTCCTTCAGAACCCTGGGGTGTATACCATCCACTCCAGGTGATTTACTACTCTTCAGTTTCTCAATCACACATCTTCTAGGTTCACCGTGATTTGGCATCTCCCTAACATCCTCTTTAGTAAACACCAAAGCAAAGAAATAGTTTAATCTTTCCGCTATGGCCTTATCTTCTCTAAGTGCCCCTTTAATCCCACGATCATTTAACGGTCCAACTGACTCCCTTGCAGGCTTTCTGCTTCGGATATATTTTTTTAAGGTTTTTACTGTGAGATTTTGCTTCTACGGCCAACTTCTTTTCAAATTCTCTCTTAGCCTGTCTTATCAATGTCTTACATTTAACTTGCCAGCGCTTATGCTTTATCCTATTTTCTTCTGTCGGATCCTTCTTCCAATTTTTGAATAAAGATCTTTTGGCTAAAATAGCTTCTTTCATCTCACCTTTTAACCATGCTGGGAATCATTTTGCCTTCCTTCCACCTTTCTTAATGTGTGGAATACATTTGGACTGTGCTTCTAGGATGGTTTGGTTTTTTTTAAACCATGTCCATGCCTCTTGCACACTTTTTACCTTTGTAGCTGTTCCTTTCAGTTTTTTTCTATTTTTCTCATTTTATCAGTTTCCCTTTTGAAAGTTTAGCGCTAGAGCCGTAGATTTACTTACTGTCCCCCTTCCTGTCATTAATTCAAATTTGATCATATTATGATTACTATTGCCAACCGGCCCCAGCACCATTACCTCTCTCACCAAATCCTGTGCTCCATTAAGAATTAGATCTAAAATTGCTCCCTCTCTCATCAGTTCCAGAACCAATTGCTCCATAATATTGTCATTTATTCCATCCAGGAACTTTCTCTCTCTAGCATGTCCTGATGTTACATTTACCCAGTCAATATTGGGGTAATTGAAATCTCCCATTATTACTGCACTACCAATTTGGTTAGATTAGAGATGACAGAAAACTTGAAGGTTGTCTGGCAGGCCAAGAAGTGTTAACTTCCACTGATTTATCCACCCCCTTAAACTTGTACATTAGAAAAATTGGCATAGTTTCTGATGCACTACAAAAAAAAAAATCTGCACAGCTATGAAGAGAACACATTAGGTATCCTATTTAAAAGGGAAATCCAGATTTCAACATATCAAAATATGGAAAAGAAATTCTGAATTCTTCAGACTTGGAAGCCAAAAAACATACCAATCTGTACAAACTTTCAGTCAATGTTTCGATATAAAATCTAATTATTTAAGCATTTCCCCCCTTGCTTGAGTGATCTCAGGATCACAGTGTCCAGCCTTTTCAAAAACTGCTGCACTTTTAACTCCTACTGTCATAATGTAATGCCTTAAATTTGATATTGCTTTATGATGTTTACGCTATGTAAATCTGAGGTTTCATTTTTTTTTTGTGATCTGCTTAGGACAAATGTTGAAGTTGGTAAAATATTTAGTCAGATGATATGCTGTCTACAGTTGGTAAAGGAGCTTCAACGTCTATGTCAGCCTGCTGGAGTGAAATTTCACTAACAGTGATCTGCATATTCTAGAGCACAGAATTCAGAATTTGTGACTATTAGTTGGTGCCCAGAATTCCAAGCAGGACGTCAGAAGAGCTTTTTGCCAGTGTGGATAGAAGAAAGAAGGTGTTTAACATTTGAAAAAGAAAAAGAAGCAGCTCTGCTTTTTTTTTAATTTATGATTTTTATTGCTGTAAGAATCAAAAAACAGGTACAACACTTATAAAAACACAACACTCATCTATAACATGGATCAAGGTTGAAAATACAGCTTAATACCATAACAGCAACAAGGTTTGTATAAGTATCCCCTACCCCCCCACCCCCCCACATGCCATTTAAAGTCCAAATAGTCGTGGTCATCGAGGTATCACTCCGAACTTCGACAGCGCTATGGCAGTGCACAAAACAGTTAAGTAAAAGACGTTAAATGAGATACGTGAAAAGCTACAGGTTATTCCTTTAGGACACCGTAAAAGTTAATGATCTCCATGTGATGTATGGTTCCCAAACTTGGTTAAATTTGGCTAGACGTTGATACTTCATCGCCGTGAGGCGATAGAGAAGGCAGACACCATCCAAGCGTCTTAACAGCTCATCAGGAGTAGGTGGAAGAGGCCTCTTCCAGTGACAGGCGATCTCCATTTTTGCCGCCGTGCAAATTTGCTGCACTAGAGTTTGAGCAGAAGGAGTCAAGGATTCACAAGGCGAAAATAGTAGCACCTGCTCCATCGTGAGTACGCAAGTGGTTTGAAGCAAGTCGGACAATAACGTAGAGATATATGACCAAAGAGGATTAATAAAAACACAGTTCCACCACATATGAAGAAATGTCCCATCTTGGTGGCAGTTCCGCCAGCAGTGACGATCCCTATTGGGGTAGCAGCAGTGTAATCTGGTCGGAGTTAAATGCCACCGGTATAGGATCTTGTAGTTGGCTTCAATAATCCGAGTGGAAACATTGCCACGAGAGATTTTGGAGAATATGGTAGTCCAGTCCTCCTCAGAGAGTGATTTCTGAAGGTCAGCCTCCCATGCTTTCATATGAGCATGTTTGCTAAACGGACGGGTCTGGAGCTGTTGGTAGATTTTTGAGATGAGGCCTCCTACAACTTTAGTGGAGACGCAATAGCCCTCAAACAGTGAGCGTGAGGGCGCCATAAGTCCCCTGGATTGAATAGAGAGTAAGAAGTGACGAAGCTGCATGTAGGGTAGAAATTCCGTGGAAGGCAGTTGGTATTTGTCACGAAGAGTGGAAAAGGATATTGGTTGATCATGGTGCATAACATGGTGGAAACAAGAGATGCCTCCAGATTTCCATAGTTCATAAGCTTTTTGTGGAAGTCCAGCTGGGAACGTGACATCATGGAATAAATGAGTAAGCGAGAAGTAGGTGTGGCGTCCCACCAGCCGGTGTCTCCACTGCTTCCATACGTTGTAAGTCTGCCTCGTGCAAGGAGTAAGCTGAAGTTTGGGCCTCCACGTTTTATCAGGTTGCCAAAGGAGTGAAGCCAAGGGCGCTGGTGCGATCCAGTCCTGCTCCAAGGTGACCCACGGCTTTGTGGAAACTGAGCAGTGCCAATCAATGATAGGTCTAAGCTGGGCGGCCACATAATACCAGAGCAGGTTAGGGAGACCCAAACCTCCCGCCGTTTTGGATTGATAAAGGATGTGTTGCGCCACACGTGGTGGGCGGTGACACCATAGAAAACGGAGCAGCTTCTGTTGCCATTGAAGTAACAGGGCACGATTGAGTGTAACAGGTAGTGTCTGAAAGAGATAAAGGAGCCTAGGCAGCAGATTCATCTTGATGGTAGCCAATCTTCCAAGCCAAGTTAGAGGCAGGGAATTCCATCTCTCCAAGTCCAGATCTATTTTCTTAAGTAGGGGAACATAGTTATGCTGGAAAAGATCACATATGTTGTTACTCAAGTAAACCCCAAGATATTTAAGTTTAGTAGTCGCCCATCTAAATGCATGAGTCGTTTGGAGTTTGCCTACCAAGGCTGGTGAGCAAGTAATATTCAAAATCTCGGATTTGTCCCAGTTGATTTTGAAGCCCGAAAGGGCACTAAAGTGAGCCAGTTCCGTCTCTATCGCTGGGAGAGACTCCACCGGGTTACCAACTGTGAAAATAAGGTCGTCAGCAAACAGTGATAGCTTGGGCTCACAAGTATGTAAGGGAAAACCCTGCACCAGTGTGTTATTACGAATAGAGATGGCCAGGGGTTCGAGAAAAATGGCAAAAAGCAAAGGCAACAGTGGGCATCCCTGTCTTGTACCCCGTTGGACTAAGAAGGGAGCGGTATAGCTGCCATTAATTTTTAGGCAGGCTAAGGGCCTGTGATAAAGAGCCTGAATCCAGTTATGAAAAGAGGAGCCAAACTCCATCTCTCGCAGTGTTTGAAATAGAAAGGGCCAGTGGACCATGTCGAAGGCCTTCTCCGCGTCTATGGCCAGAAGGAGATGGTCGATCTGACGCTGTGTGGCCCCCCAGATAATATTGATGATTTTACATACATTATCGCTAGCCATTCGGCCTGGTATGAAACCAGCCTGGTCAGGATGAATAATATGCATGATAAAGCTATTGATCCTATCAGCCAAAATCTTAGCCAAAATTTTAAGATCCAGGTTAATTAGTGAGATCGGCCGATATGAGGCACATAGGGCTGGATCCCTGCCAGGCTTGGCTATAATTGTAATGCCCGCGGTGTTGGAATCTGGGTTAAGCTTTCCCCCACCCCTTAAATAGTTAAAGTGACTCTGTAGGTGTGGGACCAGGAGATGCCTAAAAGATTTGTAAAATTTAGCGGTTAGTCCGTCGGGTCCCGGGGCTTTGCCCACCTTAAGGGATTTGATGACCTCGAGGATCTCAGGTGTCGTGATTTCCGCATTCAATCTATCATGCATTTCCTTATTAAGTCTGGGAAGAGGGAGTGCATGAAGATAATGGCATATATCTTCAAGCTGAATGTGGGATTCAGCTGAGTACAAAGTCTGATAAAAATAAAGAAATTGTCGTGTTATAGCGGAATTAGTTGTTTCAATCTGCCCCTGTTCGTTCTTAATTTTAAGGATATGGTTTTGAAATGATTGTTTTTTTAACTGGTGAGCCAAAACTTTACCAGCTTTGTTGCCGCCTTCAAAGTGCAGTTGTCTGGTGAGATTTAGTGCATGAGTAATATGGTCCAGCTCGAGTCTATGTAAATCCTCTCGGGAATGAGTTAGCAACGTCCGAAGACGTGTGGATCCCGATCTACTATGCTGAGCTGTGAGATCCGCTATTCTAGCCCTGAGGTGAGAACAGGCTTCCTCCCTCTTCTTTTTAACATAAGAGGAATGTGAGATGAAATGTCCCCTCATATATGTTTTAAAGCAATCCCAAACAGTGACCGGAGAGGGGACAGACCCAGCGTTTATGAGAAAGAAATCTCGGATAACCTGCATAGTAGTCTGTGTAAACTGAGGGTCTTGAAGGAGAGAATCATTGAGCCTCCAAAATTTGGTGCCATGATCCCCGTCAGGCAAACAAATTTGTAGGGAAACAGGAGCATGGTCAGACCAGGTCACCACTCCCACCTCAGGACTGCGGATCCGGTGAAATAAATTCTTATCTATCATCAGATAGTCAATGCGGGAGTAGGAATCGTGTGGCTTAGAGTAAAAGGAGTAGGACCGGGAGTGGGGATAAGTAGTTCTCCATGAATCAACCAAATTATGCTCTAGTAAGAGATCCTTAAGAGCCCTAGTATGTACCATAGCTGTGTGCGATAGGCCCTTAGAGGTGTCCAAGGCTGGGGATAAGGTTACATTAAAATCACCACCCACAATAAGGAAGCCTGACGCATGTTGAGTAAGAATATGGTGTAAATGGCTAAAGAACACAGCCTGTTCCCTATTCGGGGCATATACTGTAAGGAGTGTGAATTCAATATCGAACATTTTGACCCCTAGCAACAAGTACCGGCCTTGCGGATCCGAGACTATTTTCTTACATTCAAATACCACATGAGATGCAAACAATATGCCCACTCCTGCATACTTAGCATTTTTATTAGCTGCAGAAAAGAACTGATTGGGAAACTTATGAGACTTCATTAAGGCTTCATACCTACGAGTTAAGTGCGTTTCTTGCACAAAAATTATATCTGGCCCAGAGGAGGCCGCCTCCCTGTATAAGAGAGATCGTTTTTGAGGAGAGTTGAGCCCCTTAACATTTAGGGACAGAATTTTAATCAGAGCCATGCGGATAAACAAAAACTGCTCGAGGGGCAAACCACGAGGAACTTGCGCCCCCGTGTGAGCAAAAAATACCAGCCATGGTAATAGTGGGTATCTGCACTAACTCTAGAATCCAAACAACCATCTGAGATGGGAGACCATTAGTGTCAGAGAAGAGCTGAAAAGGAAAAAACCTGCCATTAGCAAAAAATATGCAGCATGGAGGAGTGACACAACGACAACCAGAACAATAATGAAATGAATTAGCATTCCCCCTGTGAGGACTCGAGCATTCCTGCGATCCTCTGAAAAAGCGTCTGCCATAACCTCCTAGCAGACTAACTCCCATCCCAAATAGGGGAAGTGAGTGAAATCACAGAAGCAAGAGATGGTGACCCCCCACCGCCCCCCCCCCCCCAACCCACAGCAGTAGAAACATATAGTATAAGTAAACTATTCAACCGCTTTACATTGGTTACATAAACTGTAAAATAATCTTAAACAAGCAACCCAGTCTCATGGCCTCCTGACCGCAGATAAGTGAGCATTACTTCCAATTTGAGTGGTCATAAAGTTCAGGTCGGGCCCTGATCTGAGGAGGGGCCCCCTGTTTGCCGGCGAAGCCTGCTGCTCCTCTTCCCCACGCGCTGCCACGCCGGTGGGAGCTCACGGGCAGGGAGAGAGCCAGCGTTCTTGTGAGAAGACTGTAGCCCCACGTGGCCCATAGCAGAGAGACTTGGCAGGGCCTCCTCCGGAGTCAGGTACTTGTGTGTAACGCCCTCATGGGAAAATGAGAGGCCAAACGGGTGAATCCATCTGTATCTAACAGCTTTATTTCGGAGAAATGTGGTCACTTCTCGAAATGATTGCCTGCTTTGTAGCGTTGCCTGTGATAGATCCGGGAAGATGGCGATTTTCTGATTGTTCCAAGCCCACTCATTTTTCTCCCGTGCCACCGCCGCAATTCTCTCCTTGACTTTAAAAGAGGTGAAGCAGACGATAATGTCACGCTGGCGGTTGGGCAGGGGAGCACGTAGAGCCCTGTGCGCTCGCTCAAATTGTATGTCAGGTAATTCAAATGGCTCCGTTAAGCTGGTCTCCCGAAGCATAAAAATGCAGAAATCGCGGACCAGCGTATGGCAGTCTTCAGGCTCTGCCGTCTCTAAGAAGCCCCTGAAGCGAAGGTTGCTTCGTCTCGCCCTATTCTCCAAGTCAGCGATTTTAGCATTTAACTGAGCATTCTCAGCCCGCAACGAGTCGCATGAAGTTTTATTGGTGATTATTTGAATGGCCTGACCCTCGACTCGAACATCAATATCTCCCACCCGGTGGCCCAATGCCATAAGGTCCTCCTTCACCTCCTCAACGCGGGTTAGTAGTTCCTGCCGGTACGCCTTTAGATCAGCCCTTATCCCAGCGAACCACTCCCTAAATTCGGCTCGAGACGGGTGTTCAGAAGGGGAGTCATCCGCCGCGTTCATTATGCTTAAAGAGGGTTCAGATAGTTCGGCGCGCGAATCACCGCCATCTTGGCTGCCATCTTCCTCTGCAGGAAAAGTGCCCACCTCTTTAGAGCTCTCCTTTTGATAGGAGAAGCGTTGGAGGTCCGGATGTTTTTTCTTACTGGTCATCTTTCGGGTGATCTGCACTCTCCCAGGTCTAATTAAGGCCAAAATGATCAGATAGAACGCGGATTGCTGTGGATATAGTGGGGAGGCGGCGGGAGCCCAGGGATCAAGCTGCCATCTCGTAGCGTGACGTCACGCTCCCCCAGCAGCTCTGCTTTTAGGTGGCAGAAAATACCTCGGGTCGCTGTCAGCTCTCAGCAGTTTCAGTGTACGACTAAAATGGTAATTTATCAAGTTTTCTAGGCTTTTTGTACAATTCTGGTCGCCGCATCTCGAAAAAGATATAATTGCGATGGAGAAGATTCAGAGAAGGGCGACCAAAATGTTAAAGAGGATGGAACAGCTCCCCCTATGAGGAAAGACTAAAGAGGTTAGGACTTTTCAGCTTGGAGAAGAGACGACTGAGGGGGGATATGATAGAGGTGTTTAAAATCATGAGAGGTCTAGAACGGGTAGATGTGAATCGGTTATTTACACTTTCGAATAATAGAAGGACTAGGGGGCACTCCATGAAGTTAGCATGGGGCACATTTAAAACTAATTGGAGAAAGTTCTTTTTTACTCAACGCACAATTAAACTCTGGAATTTGTTGCCAGAGGATGTGGTTAGTGCAGTTAGTATAACTTGTTTAAAAAAGGTTTGGATAAGTTCTTGGAGGAGAAGTCCATTACCTGCTATTAAGTTCACTTAGAGAATAGCCACTGCCATTAGCAATGATAACATGGAATAGACTTAGTTTTTGGGTACTTGCCAGGTTCTTATGGCCTGGATTGGCCACTGTTGGAAATAGGATGCTGGGCTTGATGGACCCTTGGTCTGACCCAGTATGGCATTTTCTTATGTTCTTATGTTCTTAACCCTGGATATGGGGAACACCCACTGCTTCAATGTTACAGTGATCTTCTGGGCTTGGAAAACTTGAGGACGTTCTGAGCGCTTGCTACAGGGAGACTGAATACTAACAGCACATGGTTTGCTATCTCCCATGACTGCAATGTGGGATTTACATTTTTTGTTGGCCTACATACTTTATCTTTCTTTAAGCATTAAGATATCCTAGGGAGGAGGGAAGGGAGGTAACATTCATACACACACATATGACGAGAATATTTAGTGGCATTTGTGTGTCTGTACATGTGTTAATTTCAAGATGTGTATACAAACGAATGAAGTGCCTTTCAGGTGAGCGAAGTGGTGTCAGAAGCACAGTGTTGAAATCATTAAGGCATTCTGATTTAAGGACCACGATGACGGACAAATCAACCAATTCGTGTTTAGTGATGGTTTAGCACATTTCTGTGATCGCAATCTGAGTTTTGAAACAAGATCCTTACTCACCATTTTTGCATAGAAAATGATATGAGAACAAACCCTCTCCCCCCAGGAGTCTCTTTCTTGTGAGGGTAGCTTGCATTTCAAAAAGGAGACTGCAGTCACAAAAAAGGGGCATTAAGCCATGGCCCAGGATGTGGATTGCTAGGACAGAATAAAACCGGTCCATTTCAATTCAACAACCTATTCATGTACCTAAATGTTCTTCATGCAACCATTATAGCAGCAATTAAATATGTAGTACAAATCACCCTCTCTCTCTCTTTTCTTCTTTAGATTAATAAAATACAAGACTTGGTAAGCAGGATAGAAATGGCTTCCCAAAACCTGTCCCGAGACCTGAAGACGATTGGACAGAAATTCCTGAGTAAGATTCAGGAACTCCCTCAGTCAGGGTTCTTCAACATGATTGCGTTTACCGTTCTTCTTCTGTTCATTGGTAAGTAGTGCTCCAGATACTAAGGAAAGGGTTTAAACTAGGGACACAGGCCACCTACAGGCCAAGGACCAGATATTAAATATACTTAATTTCAAAGAAAGAATTCAAAGAACATGTTCTCATAGATCAGTGAAGTCTGCTGTTCAGATGATGCCTTGGATTTTGATACGATTTGGTATTTTGTCTGCATGGATGAATATGTTCTTGGGAAATAACAGTCAAACTAGTTCTAGGTGAAAACATTTTAATGGACTAACTCAGTACGTCTGGGGCTAATTCAGTAGCCTGGAGAGCATAGCTCGGGAAAGCTAGTCACAGACGTAATGAGTTAGTTCAATATTTTGTTGACCTAATTTCTACATATTCACGTGAATTAACATTGCGACCAGAAGATTTTGCTAGGGAAATAAGTAAAGGCCTCCATACACATCATGCTTATGCCACATTACAATTTTGTCTAGACTTTATTTAATGAACTCCTTTTTCTTATTAAACTCTAAACCAAAGCTCCCCCGCTGAATAATGCTATGAGCTTCCTGGGATATTAAGTTCCACATTTAGCCTCCCAGGAACTTTAGTGATCTTGCCCCTCTTCCAGCGGAGTGGAACTTGGCTGTTACTAGCATGGAAGGAAAAATTATCACCTCTCCCCCCACCACAATTCAGACAAAGGGACTGTGGAACTGGCTACCAGCAGCAGGTGTGATATAAGGAGAAATGGATGGTAGATCCACAATACAATGGGCACTGCCCAAATTTTATGCCCGAGGTTCAGTGGGAATGGCACAAAAGAAAGAGATAGGAAAAGCTGCCCTGAAGAGCACCAGAGTGTATTACACGCTGCCGACACCACTCTGCGTGTTTTAGAGGGCAACTTTCAAAGCCATTTATGCAGACTAATAGTAGTGATTGCCACGTGTACACTGGTTATCTGCAAGTTGCCCTACTTCAATTAAGGCCAACAGAACAAGGAGTGTTCCGCAATGCTTGTCCCATTAGCCTCATTTAGGGGAGGTGTTCTGGAGGGGTAGGGGAGGAGAATGTTTGGGACAGGATAGAAAACTAGCGTGTTTAGATTATATTTTCAAGTCTACGTGCATTATTTTCCGAAGATGTTCTTACCTGGCACCAAGAGCAGTTGAAAGTGTCCGAGTACTTGATATCCATGACAAATTTCAAAATGACTCTCACTTGCCCACAAACGTAAAGGTGATGCAGAGTCCTTGAGTAAAAAAAGGCACCTACAGATTTGGTTCATGCGGAGAGTGTGAAAACTGCCCCCTTCCGCCCCCCACCCACCCACTAGCCCTTTCAGCTTGAGTTTATTGAACAGAGACAGCAGTAATGAAATTATCCTCTCACATTTCTGTCTCTAGATGCCCCAATATGAAGTTAAACACAGGCAGCAGCATCTTCTTCTTGCTGCTTTGATGGCCATTAACCTCTGTTTGTTTCCAGTAAACCAGAGTTTCTCTTTGCATGTTAAACAGAAGCTGATCAATTGCTCTCTTCTCCCATTCCTCTTCCTAGTTGCCGTGCTGCTGATGGTTGTAATCGCCTGCAGCTACTACTGTTGCGGGGTTAACAAGAAACGCAGGCTTATCAAGGTTGAGCCAACCCCGGATGTATGAAGACCCACAGAAGATGTTCCGAGGAAGCAGCTGGTCCTTCCTGCGTGGGCTGGCACTCAAAAGAACCAGCTCCCTACCACCGTCCTCCAATCACCACCGTTATGTCAGCTCATTCAAAGTCACCTTAGTAACACCATTCAACAGAAACAACTGGTGGGAGGGGAAAAAAAAAACAAACCCAAAAAAACAGAGTCTCGTTGGGATGTCTGCCACAGTCCGTCTTTAGACCCCCAAAAAAAGAGACTGCTACTTTCTAAATGACTATGCGCAAAACAAAAAACAAACATTAACTTAGCATCCAAATAAAGAACTATAAAAAAAAAATGTTAAAGATACTGGAATAACTGCAAATAAAACCATATTTACATTTTCTTTGATGACAGCTAAAGAAAAGAACAAGCAGACACAAACTGTGTGGAGGAACCAAGGATGAATTTTATATCTCTGTCTTCCACTAGTTACATTTTTCACTTTACTATTTCAATCCCTTATCATCGGATTTTTTTTTAATTATTTAAAGAGACTGGAAATACATTTTATGGACATGACAACTAAAAACAGGATCACCTCTTTCAGTTCTGATTGTGGGGAGAAAAACTACTTTTTTCAGGAGATTGCAAACTAAATATTTCTTTTGAGATTTGTTTTATGAGGAATTCCACAATTTATTGTTCCTCCTGTGTACTGTACATTTGGCAGTACTTATATTTTTATTGGTAAAATGGAAGAATTTTAAAAATATAAACAAGTTATGGATGCTAAGATCATCCTGACAATGTCATTTCCTATTTCAATCCCTTATCGGATTTTTTTTTTAATTATTTAAAGAGACTGGAAATACATTTTGGGGTAGATTTTTAAAAAGAGCGCGTTCGCGTACTTTTGTTTGCGCACCAGGCGCAAACAAAAGTACGCTGGATTTTAGAAGATACGCCGGCCCATAGGCCGCCGGCGCGCGCAGAGCCCCGGGACGTGCGTAGGTCCCGGGGATTTTGGAAGGGGGCGTGTCGGGGGCGGGACCAGATGACACGGCGTTTTGGGGGCGGGGCGGGGCGTTTCGGGGGCGGGACCGTGGGCATGGCGCCGGCCCGGGGGCGTGGTCCAGGCCTTCAGACCAGCCCCCCGGGTCAGAGCACGGGGCACGCGTAGATTTACGTCTGCTTCTCGCAGGCGTAAATCTACGGACAAAGGTAAGGGGGGGGTTTAGATAGGGCCGGAGGGGTGGGTTAGGTAGAGGAAGGGAGGGGAAGGTGAGGGGAGGGCGAAAGAGAGTTCCCTCTGAGGCCAGGATTTTAGAAGATACGCGTGACGTATCTTCTAAAATCTTTGTTTTAGAAGATACGCCACCTACACGTGGCGTATCTTCTAAAATCCTGGATCGGCGCGCGCAAGGCTGCCGATTTTGGGCAGCCGGTGCGTGCCGAGCCGCGCAGCCTGTCACCTTTCCCTCCGAGGCCGCTCCGAAATCAGAGCGGCCTCAGAGGGAACTCTCTTTCGCCCACACCCGCCCCCGAAACGCCGCGTCATCGGGTCCCGCCCCCCTGACATGCCCCCTTCCAAAAACCCCGGGACCTACGCGCGTCCCGGGGCTCTGCGCGCGCCGGCGGCCTATGGAAAATAGGCGCACCGGCGCGCAAGGCCCTGGCAGATCCGGGCAGATTTATGCGAGCAGGGCTTTTAAAATCCGCCCGTTTATGGACATGACAACTAAAAACAGGATCACCTCTTTCAGTTCTGATTGTGGGGAGAAAAACTACTTTTTTCAGGAGATTGCAAACTAAATATTTCTTTTGAGATTTGTTTTATGAGGACTTCCACAATTTATTGTTCCTACTGTGTACTGTACATTTGGCAATACTTATATTTTTATTGGTAAAATGGAGGAATTTTAAAAATATAAATAAATTATGGATGCTAAGATCATCCTGACAATGTCATTTACTATTTCAATCCCTTATCATCGGATTTTTTTTTTTAATTATTTAAAGAGACTGGAAATACATTTTATGGACATGACAACTAAAAACAGGATCACCTCTTTCAGTTCTGATTGTGGGGAAAAAACTACTTTTTTCAGGAGATTGCAAACTAAATATTTTTTGAGATTTGTTTTATGAGGACTTCCACAATTTATTGTTCCTACTGTGTACTGTACATTTGGCAATACTTATATTTTTATTGGTAAAATGGAGGAATTTTAAAAATATAAATAAGTTATGGATGCTAAGATCATCCTGACAATGTCAGATCTTAAATCAATGATCTCTTCTAGTATTTCCAGTAGTTGCTGTGTTTTTAATTGAGCTGCACATTTATCTGTACAAGGGAGCATAAAAAAAGGCAGCTGAGCAATTTCATGGACAAAAAAAATACTTTAATGTATATTAAAAGGACAACAATTTGAACTCTTAAAAATTATACCATCAATAAATTTTGGAAACTAGCTACATGGCAATCACATTCAAAGACTTGAGGATCCAGTGGCCCTTAAAGGGGTACTTCACGTTGAAGTGCATTCCAGGTGTTGCAGAGTAACAACATAAAAGGGACCACAGTAAAATGATTTCTGTGCCATGCCATTGTCTAACAGAAATGGAGCTGTGATGTTCGAGACAGGGATATCATCTTGCTGAAGTGAGAGACAGCAGGACAGGGAGAAAGCTCATGCCAAGATAATGGTGGAATTATGCCAACTGGGTAGCAAAGATCATTAGAGTCTGTGCACTGGTTGGCACCAGAATGAGACTAAATACAAGCCTATCTCCAGTACTACATGCATGTGCTTTATGGGTCTCATGCATTGTTTCCCCATACAATGTGCCTCTGCAAAACAATTCTGGATGTCTCTGGCTTTTTAGGTGTTACAAAACAACTAGTCTACCTTTCAGTCACACCCTCCTTTGCTCACATCTTTAAGCATATAAGAGGCAAAAAGCTTTAATCTACATCCAAAACCTGCACTAACCATTTTAAAGGTTCAAGAGAAAAGGAAAACCACTGGATTTGTATTTTTCTATTTTCCTAAGTCATGAAAATGAAGAATTTGACTGTTTTCATACTACCTGTTTGATGAATGTAAATATTCTGAACTGTTTTGTATTGTGATAGAGATAAGATTGTATATAATAAATATCTGAAAGGTTGATGCTATCTGTTCAATTGTATTTTCCTGACTATTCTTTCTGGCTGTCAATAGCTTACTGAACTCAAGTCCTTTTAATGGCAGTATGTAGTATGGTAAAAGTGTTTTTATCTGATAATTTTCTTTCCTCGTGTCCTGCTAGACCAGTCACAGAGATCACACACCCCTTATGCAATCAGTCTTTTGCATAAAAGGGGGAGTAGTCAGTGGCCCTGGTCAGCAGCCTCAGTCAGAGCAATCAGACAAGAAATCTCAAGTATGCCCTTTCTTTCAGTTCTTATTACATTTTTTATGATCGCTTGAGATCATCCCCTCCTCAGGGGAGGGCAAAGAGGGAGCATGGAGAGAGAAAGAGAGAGAAAGAGAATTGAGGGCTAGGCCCTTGTCCAAGCCTTTCTGTAGAAGGTCCAAGATTTGCAATACATCCATTTTCCATGGTCAGATTCCATTCTCTTGACAGTCCACCTCAAACAACCTCCAGATTCTGACATAGGCTAAGGAGATTAAGTTTTTACATGCTTTCAGCATTGTGGCTAGTAGGGATATTTCTTGCGAGTATCCTGTTTTGAAGTCGTACCTTCTCAAGAGCCAGACCATATCCCAAAGATGGAGAAGGTTCTCCTGTCTGTACCAGGCCCTGTCCTGGCTACCCCTGTTCTCAGGGTTGCCACACACTGTCTTATCAGGCCTTCTTCTTGGTCAGACCAGTTTTGCCGCCATCATTTTTATAGGTGGCCTTATCTTCTTTATCCTTCCTTACGTATCAGTCACCAAGATGAGAATATTAACCGAAGACCTACCTTGTGTATCAGATGGAAGCAGGTCACTGTATCCTTGGATTCCACATTGCAATGACTGACTTCTAGGTCTGGCCTGCACCTCCTGACAAGATCCTTACAAATATCTTCTCTTCCTACCAGATGTCATACTGCTAACTGGGACCCAGACTGGGTTAACACATGTCTATTCTTGGGCCACACATAGTCTTTAATCTTGGCCAGAGAATCCTCTGTAGTATTCTGATGACTCTTGATTGTGCTTTGTTCAATAGTTCTAGTGCTGCCTCTTTTAGCCCAGCTTAGATGGGCCAGTATGGCCAGAGATCAGAGTGTCCCTTGGGCGGTCATTACTCTGCTTTCCCTATGGGGTGATGCTCTGATTCCAGGTAACCTCTTTTTCTCCCCATCCTGACTACTTAACAGTGTATATTAGGGTGCTTTGAAAAGGTTTTTTCTATGAAACCAAGCTAATTGAGTAGAAAAATCATTACTGCACTGTGAAACTGCTCTAAATAGAGTTGTAAAACTATTCAAGATTGTTGGCATGCCAGAATAAGTTGAAATGCTAGAATGTAGGCCAAAAGCTAAAAAGTATGTTGAGTTCAATATGACATATCGTTCCTGCCTTTACATTTTATTTATTTAGCATTTTTTTTATATACTGAGGTATAGCAGAATTGCCTTCACTCTGGTTTACATTTATAACAACCTGTTACATTAAAAAATTTAAAATGTAATTTTAACAATAAACTGAGAACTGGCATATAATGTAGTATAAACAAAACAAGATATACAAAAGGATAGGTACATTGAAATATCTGAGTTCAAATCCTGGGCCCCAAGAAGTGAACACCATCTTAAATAATAAAAAAGAAACGAAATTATCATCAGGAGGTGAGGGGAAATGGGTGACTGCGATGTGTGACCATGCCCCTCCCCCGTCAACTCTTTGTGCTTCATTTACTATTTTTTTTTACGTTTTCTGTTAAGTAACCTTTTTTCAAGTTCCTACCTTATGCCTTTGTTAACAATTTTATTATAAATGTTCTCTGTATTTGACTATGGAAATATTTTTTCCTGCTTTTTCTGTTTTATGTAAACCGGTATGATTTGCATTTTAATGTAAGAATGTCGGTATATAAAAATTCTAAATAAATAAATAAATAAATAAATCATAAAAGGAGACATCTGTAGCTTGAAAGCAGGAGAGATTGTCATAGGGGGAGATTGAATGTTAGAAGGCTATGGGATTATATTTTAAGATCATTGTGCGTGCTGTCATTAATAGTTTGGCTGAGTAGCCAGGCTTTTAGGCCTTTTTTAAAAGATTTTATGTTTTCTTGAACGGTTAGGTAATGAGGTAACGAATTCCATAACTTTGGGCCAATGATGGAAATGGCTCTGTTTCTGGTGGAAGACAGTTTGGCATGTGGAAGTGATGGAATCACTAGTTGAAGTTTACTAGTTGTTCTTGTGCGTAGAGAACAATGGATATGTATGATGTCATCAAGGGCAGTGTAGTCTGCTTTATAAATTGCTTTATGAAGTATTGAGAGAACTTTGAATTCTATTCTTTTCTCTATTGGGAGCCACTGTAATTGGTTGAGAACAGGTGTAATGTGTTCAGATTTTCTTTTACCAGTCATGAGATAAAATTATAATTCCAACCAATTAGGAAAATGTTATGCAAACAAACTAGCTTATTGGTGTGTAAATTGGATGTGGCTATCTATTTAATTTGGTGTGTATTTAATCTGGCAGTGCTCTCTGAGACTACTAGCAAGTCAATTCAAAACAATCTCACACTCTCCTGAAATATTACATATTTTATCTAAAATAAAGTTCTTTCTTAAGATGCCAGTGTTTAAGCATTTATTTATAGAACCATAACAAGGGTCCTCAGTCTGAAATGAGGCACCCTGAAGTCCCTGCTCATTCCTCTTAAATCTAGTATGGGCACATCATCTTTGCCCTTCCTTGGCCCCAGAAAGTAAAGTGAACACACACTCTATCCCTTTCCTGGTGGCAGGATTGGAATTATTGCTTTAAGTCCTGTATCCTTTGCAGGGATGCTTCTACTACAAACACTCTGAACTGCCAAACATGGGGGGAAATAAAAAATAAATCTGGAGCTGGGGTGGCATCATTGTGCAAGTACACCTTTAAAGTTATATTTGGAAAACATTGGCTCACTAAAATATGGGCCACTTCCAAGGAAAGTAGAGTTAAATTGCTGCCTTGACTTACTAGCGGAGGGGCTTAGAATATTTTATTGGGCAGAGTAGCTACCATCCACAGCTTCAGGTGGGTTGGTCCTCAGCCTCTTGGCCCTACAAAAGGACTAGAATCTCCCTCTAGATACCTGTGACGTTACCGACCCAGCCTCCTTGCCCTTATGCTGGTACTTTTTTATTTTATTTTTATTTATTTATCGAGTTTTATATACCGTCGTTCGGTTTCGCCATCACAACGATTTACTGTTTTGATGTTTAACAGGATGTTTAAAAATTCACGTGCTTGTTAAAATATTTATTGTAGGCGTTATAAGATAGTTCGGTTGTTGAACTGTACAGGTTAAATTACGTGCTTTGGATTGGTTCTACATGTTTATATGGGTCGGTAGGGAGGAAGTTATAACAGAGTCATTGGCTGTTGGTAGGCTTTGGTGAACATTCTAGTTCTTTTTTGAAGGTTTTCTAAGTCCTCACATGTTCAAATGACCTCTTTCCTCTGTCTGCCTTTGTGGCTTGGTTTTGCCTAAGTCCTTTACTAGATTCTCTAACTTCATCAACAAGGAGCCCCCTCTCCGCTCCCAAACGGGAGCTTACACAGACATGCCTTAGATGCTGAGTCCGCTGCCCAATTATGGAGCCACAGTAGTCTTCTAATTGCCATCTCAAAGGCAATCGACCTTCAGGATAACTTGACCAGGTCATACAATATATGTGCCAAAAAGGCAACCGCCAATTCTCTGGTATTGTTGAACACAGCTTAGGGTAGCTTGAGCTAATAACTCCAGAAAATAGAGTCCTGAATTGTCATGTCCACTGTGGCGAAGGCCTGCTTTAGAACCGCCTCTGTCTTCCTTCCTGGGGTCCCTCAAGGCCCCCAGGAAGGAAGGGCACCTTCCTCTATGGGATGGTGGTTTTGCAAGCCATAGCTGACATGAGCATGTCCACTCTTGGGACGTGCAGCAGCTAATTCTTCTCATCCTCAGGGAGAGGATATAATCACTCCATTATCCTGCCGCCTTTGAGCCGCCCTGAGAGAAGTTCCATTCTGACAGTACCACCCATCTTAGGACCTCATTTAATGAAATAGTTCTTGTGGGCTTACTAATGACCTGTAAGATATAGGTTGCCCTCCGACATGTCCTCTGTTTTAGTGTTTGCTGTTTTCAAGGCTGTCTGAATGCTGGTGATGAAGTCTGCAAGTTCTTCCTCAAAGAGCACTGTCCTTCCTGAGGACTCCTGGGTACACGCGGAGCAGATCTGACTGCCAGCCATCCTTCTCCTGGAGTCTGGCGCGGTGGTCATACCAGGCAAATCCCTCCACTTCCACGTCTCCTGTGAGCAGTTAAGGGCTCCAGTTCTGTTCCCCAAAGATCCATGGTCTGGGGATTTTGCACTTGCCATAAAGCCCATCTTCTACATAGCACAGAAAGCCTGGTATATTACGAGGACAAAATCAGGGGAAAACCCTCTAGGGTGAACTCCTGCCGTATCCCTAAGCTGATTCTAGAACAAAGCCCTGCTATGAGTCTATCATACTGTTCCTTTGGGCTGCTTCAGTTTCCCCTTCCACAAGAGGAGCCACCGAGTCTACTTGTCCTGGAATGAGACCTTTTTTCCCTAGGGTAAGGGAAGCAGCATCCATCCATAGCTGATGTTTCACCCCTCCCGAAGCTCTTCCCCTACATGAGAAGAGATACAGTTATGCCCTTCCCAGGTGTCCACATCCGGTTTGCCATCACAAGATGGGCAGAAGGAGCCTACCTTACTGGGCACCTTCCAAGTGCCAAGGAGCTGCACCTGCAGCCACAGAGTATGTTTTCAGCTGTTAGCGTCTCACTGTATCCAGCACAAATTGTACTTATATAGAGAATCCCCACAAATCCCAGCTCCACATCCTCTGCCCAGATAGCTTTAGCATTTCTAAATAATTGTAGCAAGGTTTTCACTGTGCCGTTCAAGCACACTGCCAATAGTTAGCTATTCTAGCAACTGCATTTTTTTTTTTTTTGCACAATGCGGTGCCACCGCTGGTGTACAGGCCTGCCTTAACCCCTGCTGCGGCTCGGTGCGGCCTACACTCTCTTCCTTTTCATGTGCTTCACCCTCTGGCTTACTCACCACCTACCTACTACCGCTGCTCAATGCTGCTGTGCTTTAGACCACTGAAGTCCTCGCTCATATGGTGTAGAAAAACTCTTGCTTTTACTTAGTTGTATTCATCTCAGTCTGAGCAAAGCAGAACACTCAACAACCAAAAAACGGGGACAGGGAGTCAGAGACAGCGAGCGTGAGAGAGCTCAAGCCCCAGAGCAAAACTCTTTTTGATAAAGGCAGGTCTCTCGGGATCACCACTTACTAGGGAAGGAAGTCAACCTAGGAGGGATCCTCAGACCCTCGCAAACAAGGATCCAAGCCCTAGGTACCTACAGCCAGAAAGACATCTCTGGGAGACAGCTGCACTGGGAAAATCAACCCTGAGAGGTTGTTATCCCAGAAGCTAGTAAACTCCACCAGCCAGGGTGCAACTGATGAATCTGGGAGTAAACAATGAGTTATTCTGCCCATGTTTGCAGCTACCTCTGCCTACTTTCCCTTTTATGCAAAAGAGTAACATCATAAGTGGGGCGTGACCTCTGTCTCTGAAAGCTAAGGAATGGGGACTGGTCTAGCAGGAAGAAAAGAGACAGCTGCTCAGCCACCAGGCTGACCCTGCAGGTACACTTTCAATATTAGTGCTGGGATAGAAACTTGGATTCTAACCTTCAAAAAAATGTACATGAGCAGGCACGGTTTTGAAAATCTAGAATCAAAAGTAAATATCATTGTGTGGTAAATAATGATTTCTCCTTTCTCAATGCAAAAAGAAAAGAAAAAGAGGTTATTTGACTTTTCTTCACCTGCCAACCAATGGCAGTGCAAATGAGGTGCCACTTTCAGCCCATAAAAGGCTGACAGTTTCTCCAAAGCACGGGTGGGAGAAATCTTTTGGACCCAATGGCTGCACTGAGGGCCCAGTTCAGGTGTGTGGGGGAGGGGATGGAGCCAATGAAGGTCCCTCCTGAGTTTCATTCCAGTTTGAGAGCCAAGTGGCGACACCACTTCCAGATGTGGATGTCCCTTTCGGGCAGCAGGGACATGCTGTTGCCACTGTGTGTCGGGCGCAGTCTTGCTGTTGCAAGCCAGATCAAAGCCTCCCATGAACTGGATATGACCTGCTGGCTGTAGATTGCCCTCTTTAACATGCAGATTTTGTGCTTTTAGCTGTAAAGAATGTGAGTATAAAGTACACACATTCCCCCTGCTTGTAGATCCACAGTTCATTTTAAAATTGTCCCCAGTCTTAACATACCTGAAAAGAGTGATTAAAAATTCAAAGGGAGCATAAAGTCAGGTGCGAATGGAGACTGCTCTGAAGGGCTGGGGGGAGCTGAGATTTTGTGCCAGGGATTTAAAAAATAATTCAAATGCATATTGGAGTTAATATTTCAGGTTTCAGACGTACGAGAAACCACCTATGTCTACAATCAGAATAAACCTACCCTTCATATCAACATCCTCACAATTCCTCTCTGCTCCTCCTCCTGCATCAGGTCATGTGATGCACTCCAGTCCACCATCTGTCTTTCAAACACACACACACACAAAACCTCCCCTAAATACAAAGGAGGCAGGAGAAATGGTAGGGATGAGGGCGAGACCAGAATCCAGCACACTGGGCATAAACCAAGCCTTTCAATAGCAACTATCGCACATAGGGCCTCTGACCTGCTAAGCCTCACCCACAATTCTGAAACAGTGTCGGCCCTGCAAGGTAATAATTGACTAGGGCACAGACAGAGATTTGTTTCTGGCATTAGGAACTTGCAGAGGCTTTGCATATTTTTAACCAACAATTCAGAGAAAAGAATCCTCAGAAAGTCCGACTCTTCTGTGGAAAAAGAAAACAGCAGGAGCAAAAGATCACGAGCAAAGACAGTATCTTTAGGTAATAACAGAATGCTTCTGGTCTTTGATTGTTTTCAGTGGAATATGGCAGCTTTCCAAGCAGCTCCACCAGCCTGCAGTTGTCGTCTTTGACTCCTTGTGTTGTACTGCTAATATGGTTGCTGCCATCACTTTGGACATTTATAAATCGGGGATCTGTGTCCAGCCACCTCGGAGTGCGGGGAGGAATGCTAGTACAAGGGTCTGCCCATTCAGCCTGTGCTTAAGCGGTGTCTGGCAGTCAGTTGTTTATTAGATTCTTATTTAAATGTTCTGCTCAGTTACAGCAGCTGAGCAATAACAGTTACTGTGTTCAGGGCTTGGGGGTAGAATCAATCAGGGGCGATGAAATGCATTGTAAGGATTCCAAACCAGCGGAGCTTTGTGAGCATGAAATGAACTGCGTGGATTTCTTGGATCCTCAGTGGTGCCAGACGGAGGGAGAACCAAGATAAGCAGAGTGAAATCTCCAGCTTCGTAAGAAGCACTCAGTTTTCACTGGTTCACTTGGTAAATCGGGTTTTGTGGAAAGGGGAGGCTAGAGCTTAGAAACCAACAAAATTGCCTTTCACCAGCAAATTTCCTGGAAAGTTATTTCATCTAATTAATAAGTAAATAAATAAAGGTCAGAAGGAAAAATACTACATGTCCAGAGGGCGGTGGCAATTTGTATCAATACATGCATAAGTCACACCAGTTTTCAAAGCAATCTTACACGCGTAAGGTCACTTTAAAAATTCTCTCACCAAAACTACCGGGATACAATTACACTTGCTGTTAGGGATGTGAATCGTTTTTCAACGATTAAAATTATCGTCTGATATTTTTAATATCGTCTTAAATCGTTATAGAACACAATATAATAGAAATTCTAATGATTTATGGTTAAAAATCGTTAAATCGTGTTAGTGCACACTAACTCCCAGTTAGTGCGCACTAACAGAAAATGATACAAATTGACACTTTCCAGGTCAGTGCAGGTCAGTTAGGAATGAATATGTATTCCTATTGGCTGGCTGTGCTCTTATCTATTGATGTTACCAAGGTTCCCACTGAGTTAATGGTTGGGGGGATGTGAAATGGAAACAGTTGGAAGCTTGACAAAAAAAGTAATGTGATGATCATCACTCATGTGACTAGAACTTGTTTGTTTATTATTTTTGTTAGCAGGCACGTGAAATGCCTAGGTAGGCAGGCAGTGCACCACTCCAGCAGTCACATCATTGCTTCCTGTGCATTGCATTATGTGCACACATTGACTCCAGCTTGGGGACAAGGCAGGTCTCCTTTACTGCACACATTGACTCCAGCTTGGGGAAAATGGCAGGTCACCTTTACTGCACACATTGATTCCAGCTTGGGGATAAGGCAGGTCTCCTTTACTGCACACATTGACTCCAGCTTGTGGAAAAGGCAGGTCTCCTTTACAGCACACTGACTCCAGCTTGGGGACAAGGCAGGTCTCCTTTACTGCACACATTGATTCCAGCTTGGGGATAAGGCAGGTCTCCTTTACTGCACACATTGACTCCAGCTTGGGGAAAAGGCAGGTCTCCTTTACAGCACATTGACTCCAGCTTGGGGAAAAGGCAAGTCTCCTTTACTGCACACATTGATTCCAGCTTGGGGATAAGGCAGGTCTCCTTTCCTGCACACATTGACTCCAGCTTGTGGACAAGGCAGATCTCCTTTACTGCACACACTGACTCTAGCTGGGGAAAAGGCAGGTCTCCTTTCCTGCACACATTGACTCCAGCTTGTGGAAAAGGCAGGTCTCCTTTACTGCACACACTGACTCCAGCTGGGGAAAAGGCAGGTCTCCTTTCCTGCACACATTGACTCAAGCTTGTGGAAAGGCAGGTCTCCTTTACTGCACACATTGACTCCAGCTTGTGCCAGGGTTAGGGCACTGTGTGCAGGAAGATCACAACACCCCTGGTATCAGGGTTAGGGCACAAGTTCTAGTCACATTGACTGATCACATTACTTTTTTTGTCAAGCTACCAACTGTTTCCATTTCCCATCCCCCAAATACTGTCAGTGGGAACCTTGGTAACATGAATAAATAAGAGGGCAGCCAATAGGAATACATATTCATTCCTAAACTGACCTTAACTGACCTGAAAAGTGTCAAATTGTATCATTTTCTGTTAGTTTTTTCCGATTAGTGCACACTAACTCCCGGAAAAAAACGATTTTTAACGATTTTTTAACTAAAAAATCGTGCCAAACACGATTTTCTTCTCCTGCCAGACGATTTCGATCGTTAAGACGATAGGGCACGCGATTCACATCCCTACTAAGGAGTGAACTTGTTTGAATGCCAGCAGAATAAATAATCTAACATGAACCTAACTTGGCAAAAACCTGAGAAACTTTATTTGTTCAAAGGTAGTCACGATCTGTAACAGTTTGCCAGCATTGGTGGTTTATATCAGGTTGCTGTGCATTCCAGACTGATATAGACAAATATTGTGGTGTAATAATATAGAAACATAGAAATGACGGCAGAAGAAGTCCAAACGGCCCATCCAGTCTGCCCAGCAAGCTATTGTACTTATTTTTTCTCATACTCATCTGTTAATCTTATTTATTTATTTAAACAGTTGTATATACCGACAACCGTTTGCACATCGTGTCGGTTTACATGTAACTTAAAACCAAGGTATATATAGGCATTGCCTTTACAAGAAACAGAGAACAATAAAACGTAGTAACAAAAGCAAAAACTAGATTAATTAGAAGAAGGGATTGAACTGGGAGTGACATAAGTTGGGGGCGAGGAAAGAGTAAAACAATAACAAAAAGGATAAGGTTATGTACAAAGTTCAGCGATACATTCGTTATGTACAAGGTTCAGCGATACATTCGTTATGTACAAAGTTCAGCGATACATTCGTTATGTATAAGGTTCAGCGATACATTCGTTATGTACAAGGTTCAGCGATACATTCGTTATGTACAAAGTTCAGCGATACATTCTAGGGATGTGAATCGTGTCCTCGATCGTCTTAACGATCGATTTCGGCTGGGAGGGGGAGGGAATCGTATTGTTGCCATTTGGGGGGGTAAAATATCGTGAAAAATCGTGAAAAATCGAAAAATCGCAAAACTGGCACATTAAAACCCCCTAAAACCCACCCCCGACCCTTTAAATTAAATCCCCCACCCTCCCGAACCCCCCCCAAATGACTTAAATAACCTGCGGGTCCAGCGGCGGTCCGGAACGGCAGCGGTCCGGAACGGGCTCCTGCTCCTGAATCTTGTTGTCTTCAGCTGGCGCCATTTTCCAAAATGGCGCCGAAAAATGGCGGCGGCCATAGACGAACACGATTGGACGGCAGGAGGTCCTTCCGGACCCCCGCTGGACTTTTGGCAAGTCTCGTGGGGGTCAGGAGGCCCCCCACAAGCTGGCCAAAAGTTCCTGGAGGTCCAGCGGGGGTCAGGGAGCGATTTCCCGCCGCGAATCGTTTTCGTACGGAAAATGGCGCCGGCAGGAGATCGACTGCAGGAGGTCATTCAGCGAGGGTTCCGGCGCCTCGCTGAACAAATCGTTAGAATCTCGATTGTATTGTGTTCCATAACGGTTTAAGACGATATTAAAATTATCGGACGATAATTTTAATCGTCCTAAAACGATTCACATCCCTAATACATTCGTATATATTGCTGGATCTTGTTTGGGGGAAGAAGACGGGAGAGGGGGGCTAGAGAGGGCAAATGTTAGAGGTGGGTCATAGAGGGGGAGGGTTAGTAAGTGAGGATGAAGGGGGGTAGGCTTGGAGGAAGAGCCAGGTTTTGAGTTTCTTTTTGAAATTGGGTGGTCTGTGGCCCTTATTAGTAACATTTTGGTTTTTCTCCAAAAAGATACACCATTTCTCATTTGATTCAAGAGCCCTCTTCTCTTATGTTTCAGCCCTCACTAAACCCCCCGGACCAAACATCCCAGACGACCAAGCTCAAAAAAAAGCCAGTGAACTTGCCGACTTTTTCGACAACAAAATCACAGCACTCGTAGCCCCCCTCAAAGGACTAACGCCATTCACAAGCCTCGCAAACAACCACAACCAGCAATCAACTACATCAACCGCTTTTCAACCCATCACACACACAGCTGTCCTTGAATCTCTTGAACCCACGTCCACCTTAGAAATAGCGAATATCCTAAAGAAGATAAAACCGTCCTCTCACCCCTTAGACCATATACCATCAAACCTGCTGAGTTCAATCCATGACATCATTGCCAAGCCAGTTGCCAATATCATTAACTGCTCCCTCGCCCAAGGCCAAGTTCCGGACCAACTCAAGTCAGCACTGCTCAAACCTCTCCTCAAAAAACCCAACCTTCCCACCACAGATCCGGCCAACTACAGACCTATAGCTAACCTCCCCATGCTAGCTAAAATTATGGAGAAAGTTGTCAACAGACAACTTGCTGAATTCCTTGAAGAGAACAATATCCTCACCAATAATCAATATGGATTCCGAAAGAAAAAAAGCACCGAATCCTTATTAGCCACACTAGCGGACACCATCATCTTCAATCTCGAAAAAGGCCAACCTTGTCTCCTCGCGCTCCTGGATCTTTCCTCAGCTTTCGACACCGTGAACCACCCTAACCTACTACAACAACTGACAAATATCGGCATCACTGGAGCAGCTTTTAACTGGTTTAAATCCTTCTTAGAGAACAGATCATACAAAGTTAAGATAAACAATAAGGAATCTCACCCCATCCAAGCCAAGATGGGGGTACCACAAGGATCATCACTCTCCCCCACCCTCTTCAACATCTACCTTCTCCCACTCTGTCATCTGCTTACTAACCTCAAACTCACCCATTTCCTATACGCAGATGACATACAAATTCTCATACCTATCACAGAGACCATACACAAAACCATGGATCATTGGAAAAAATGCCTCTCATCCATCAACGATCTTCTAACCAGCCTCAACCTCGTTCTAAACACCAAAAAAACGGAAATCCTCATAATAGCACCAGATAAATCTGCCCCGCCAACATCCAGCAACCCTCCAGACGCCTCAGGATACTCCACAGCACCTCAAGTCAGAGATCTGGGAGTACTACTAGACAACAGACTCAGCCTCAACAAATTCATAAATAACACCACAAAAGAATGCTTCTTTAAATTACAAGTGCTGAAGAAACTAAAGCCCCTTCTACTCTATAGGGACTTCCGCACAGTACTCCAGGCCATCATTCTCACTAAATTAGATTACTGTAATTCACTCCTGCAAGGCCTTCCAGCATACACTACCAAACCACTCCAGATGGTACTGAATGCCACTGCAAGAATACTTACCAATGCCAAAAAAAGGGACCATATCACCCCGATCCTCCAGCATCTCCACTGGCTTCCCATCAAATATAGGATTCAGTTCAAGACCTGCATGATGATTCACAAGGCCCTTCACAACATCTCCCCACTCAACCTAACTTTCCAGCTTCAACTACACTCTTCTAACAAACCAACCAGAACGGCATACCAGAATAGAATGATCACACAACCTGCAAAATCTACCCTGAGAAAACGTGCTCTATCCACAGCGGGCCCGTCTCTCTGGAACTCACTACCACCAGACCTCCGTCTTGAACCATGCCACATTACTTTCAAGGCGAAACTCAAAACTTGGCTATTCCATCAAGCTTTCCCAGAGAGCTAATAGCAATAAGAACAAACATCCAGCCTTGCCTTGCAGCAATGTAATGTTCATCTTGCTTCAGTTACATGTACCAAGTTATTTCCTAAGTTTATTTCAGTTGTTTTAAATTAGATTGTACTTTATTATAGTTTATTCGATATGTTCCATGTTCCATGTATGTTCCATGTAAACCGCCTTCCCGGCGATAGTTTTCTCTGTTAATTGTGAACCGGAGTGATATGTATTGTATACAGGAACTTCCGGTATATAAAAACCTAAAAATAAATAAATAAATAAATAGTTCCCTTCCACCCCTGCCATTGATGAAGAGAGCAGTGCTGGAGTTGCATCAAAGTGAAGTATCAGGCTTAATTGATTCTGGGTAGTAACCACCGTAACAAGCAAGCTACTCCCACGCTTGTTTACCCAGCCTGTGCAATTCAGTCCTTGTTGGTAATTATTAGAAAAGGAATGATGAATAAAACGGAAAATGTCATAATGCCTCTGTATCGCTCCATGGTGAGACCGCACCTTAAATACTATGTACAATTCTGGTCGCCGTATCTCAAAAAAGATGTGGTTGCGATGGAGAGGGTACAGAGAAGGGCTACCAAAATGATAAAGGGAATGGAACAACTCCCCTATGAGGAAAGACTAAAGAGGTTAGGGCTGTTCAGCTTGGAGAAGAGATGGCTGAGGGGGGATATGATAGAGGTGTTTAAAATCATGAGAGGTCTAGAATGGGTAAATGTGAATCGGTTATTTACTCTTTCGGATAATAGAAGGACTAGGGGGCATTCCATGAAGTTAGCATGGGGCACATTTAAAACTAATCGGAGAAAGTTCGTTTTTACTCAACGCACAATTAAACTCTGGCATTTGTTGCCAGAGAATGTGGTTAGTGCAGTTAGTATAGCTGTGTTTAAAAAAGGATTGGATAAGTTCTTGGAGGAGAAGTCCATTACCTGCTATTAAGTTCACTTAGAGAATAGCCACTGCCATTAGCAATGGTAACATGGAATAGACTTAGTTTTTGGGTACTTGCCAGGTTCTTGTGGCCTGGATTGGCCACTGTTGGAAACAGGATGCTGGGCTTGATGGACCCTTGGTCTGACCCAGTATGGCATTTTCTTATGTTCTTATGTTCTTATGTCTAGGAGATGTAGCTTCTAGCTCCATGGCAGGAACTAGCTAGCTTCCATGAGCCAATAGATCCAAATCAGCATACAAAATGTTCAAACTGAATGAGGCCTTATGCATCTGTGTACTCCAAGATGAAGATCTTGGACAAAGGGGCTGCATGTCCTCAGGGACCAAGCCAACTCAATCTCTTATCCCATGACATCTATGAACTGCAGTCTGGCTCCTCTAAAGAAAAGTAGGACAAATCCATAGATACAATGAAGCAGAACCAAGACAAGCTCAGCCCATGCTACAAAGCAGAGAAGCATCTGGAAACCCTATCAATTGACTGTTGCACATTCTGGGAAATGTTTGACTGACAAATTTCAAGGGAGGTCACTGGGACTGCCACATTATGGGATGTATATTCAAAAGGTTTGTTCAGCTAAGTTCGGGACTCAGCTGGACAAGCCTGGGGTTTTAAGCAGTCCCCACACTGACTGGATACATTTTAGCCAGATAAAAAAAGAGTAATTCTGGGAGTGGGGCTTAAACTTCGTCAGGGAGTGCTAATATTCAGCTTCTCCTGGATAAGTGTGGACATGGCCCCGAGCGAGTTTAAAGTTATCAGGGTATATTCAAATATAACCAGTAAAGACACACAAAATAAACCAAACTGTCAAGCAAGCATCATTTCCAACACCCCCCAACATAATTAACAAAAATGTCAACACCTAGCACCCAGTCACCCTCAACCTCAAAATAAATTCAGCGCCATAGCAGCCTGAATGTATCTCCCCACCCCCTGGATCTAGGGATGCCAACTGGTTCTAGATTTTCAGGACAGGCTGATACAGCCCTGGTTTTACCCTATTGCATTCTGGGACTTATTCTGATTTCCTTATTGCATTCCCTAAGAAAGGCAAGACTATAAGTACCTGCTTGCAGGGGAGAAAATCCAGGACTGGATCAACCTGTCCTGAAAACCTGGAGCCAGTTGGCAACCCTTCCTGCGCCAAATATTAAAATTTGATAGCTTTCTCCTGCCCCAGCTGAGATTCTTACCTCCATCCTCTTGCCCCACCTGGAACATCCCTCCAACCCTCCCAAAGCCTAGCCAAGAGGCGGTAAACTCTTAACACGCTCCGAGTCACGTGCAGCGTTGCTGTCAAGAATTTACTTGTCAGAGCAATGCTGGACATGACCGGGAGCATGGTAAGAGAAAGTGAAGGTGAATTCGGATATTAGGTAGGGTCTCTAGTGTTCGAAAGGAGAGGAATTGGGCAAACTAGAAGGGCATAACAATCCTGATTTATTATCGTAATCTGTGCTTCCCTGTTTTAATTCACAGTAACTTTAAAACGAGCCCGTATACTCGCAGGAACTTTAAATCGTACGTGCACAATTGCGCACGTACGATTTAAAATACACCAAGCATGCGTTTGCGTGACGCTAATGAAAGCGGTTACTTGAGCAAATGTATTTCGCGTGTCTTCCGTAGGACTTTGTTGGCTGTAACGTGCTCACGTATGCGGATTTTAAAACATGCGCACGTGAAGGACAGTGCGTGTAATTGGGCCGTTTTAAAATATGAGTTGCTTGCGCTCAGCCCGGATACTTGCGTTCATGGGCCTTTTAATGCGAGCAACTCTTTTAAAATGAACCCTACAGGGCCAAGCAGTGCTCTAGTATTCCTAAACTAGTCTGTATTGAACAAGTTTGGGGAAATCCTCTTCTAAGTACTGGAATGCTCTTGTGCAGTCCAATAACTTTTCTGGTGAGTGCAGCTACTCCTCTGATCTCTGGCTGGTGTTAATGGAAGCATCACAGCAGCTATGCCAGGCTTGCAAGATATAACATTGCATGATCTATCTTGAGATTCATAGGATATTGAATATGTGGTATCTTTCTTGACCATTCAGGAAATTCAAGAAATTTAAACCAAAATTCGAGTTTCTCTGATTGTAGCCCCACAACTTCCTCAATCCTTGTCTTACTTCTTTCAGTTCCAGCCAATAATTAGTGATGCTATTAATCAAGTTGACTTAGGGAATGGCCACTGCTATTAATTGCATCAGTAGCATGGGATCTTCTTAGTGTTTGGGTAATTGCCAGGTTCTTATGGCCTGGGTTGGCCTCTGTTGGAAACAGGATGCTGGGCTTGATGGACCCTTGATGTGACCCAGCATGGCATGTTCTTATGTTCTTAATTCCTAGCCAATGATTCAAGAGTTAGCAGGGCAGGAGATGGTGAGAAGGGTTCTGTCTGTTTTACATGGAGCAATGTGGCCCATTCCTGACTGATTTTTAATGGATTCACCTCTAGCTTTACCCTCATACATGATACCATAAACTCATTTCATTGCTTTTAGGAATCACTACAGGCGGTTGCTAGCGCTGTCTCCTGGGAACTGTACAAAGTGAGGTTTATCAGCTGGCGGCTGAGATATCTGACAAAGTAATAACAAACTAGCTTTGAATTGTCTTTCATTACCCTTTATCGCTCCTGGAGAGAACTTAATCTTATTTAAATGATATTGGCCTCTGTATTCATTGAGGTTTGCTATTTATTTACCTGCCTACGGATCTGGATCTTCGAAGGCACAGGCTGCCTTCTTTTATTTGTAATGAAATGTTCTCACAGTCACTAATACAAATATCATGCACCATAGCTAATTATGGACCACTTATTAGGAGACCTTAATTTGCCAAACTGCAAAAAGAAAGTGGAAGCTAAGTCTCTAGACAATACTGCTGAAAGCATCCAGCGGAAGAGGGAAGTATTTTCTATAGCTTTCCATTAGGGAATCGCCCCATTAACCTCACATCCATTGCACTGCCTCTAAAAAGCAAGACAAGAACATGGTCCAACGCCTCAATTCCTTGGTTGACTGGTTTGAACTGGCATTGGTAAGTAAGAAACATGAAACGTGTCAGGCGGAAGGGTTGTGGCATAAGTCCCCTAGCCAGAGCATAGAGTTGCCTATTTTTTAGTTTGCAAACAACTTTGAGTCACCCTTGTGAGCTGTTCACTACAGTTAACGAATTATTAGGCTGCTGCAACAAGGTGCGGTCAGCAGAGCACTCACCTTTACCCTCTGCTGTCTGCACGTTATTTGTGTGTGTGAATCTTACTCTCCGACACAAACAATGCGGGTGCAAAACTGTGCGGCCTGCTTAGTGCTCTTGCATGGAAATCCCGTGCTAATGAAGGTATTAACTAATAACCCCCCAATGCAGAGAGACTAGCTGGCTTAGCTCAGGTTTTCTCAGCACTGGAACTTTACTCCTGGTCAGAGGCAGAGTAACATTTCTAGGGCTAATGTCAGAAGCTGAAATTCCAAATCTGGGACATGTAACATGGATTTATGTGCAGAAAACACAAAGCATGTTTTCCATGCATAAATATGCTTTATACACACAAAAAATGCTCTCTGCGCTAAAAGTATTTTTGTGCATATAAGTTGTATTTTATGTGAAGAAATCACATTTTCTATACATAAATTGCATCTGAGAGACTCCCCTACTCCCCCGAGTTTAAAATGTTTGATTAGCCTGTGCTAAAGGCACATTGTAACCTGGGTTTCTGCACATATTTACTAGTATACACACTTTTTAATTCCCAATGCATCAGCAGAGCATGAGGGGTTTAAAACATATTTAACCTGTGCATTAAGAAGCTGTGCACTGAATTTCAGGTTTAACCCATATTTTATTGCATCAATCCCTATGTGAGGCTCCGATGTTCAATGTTAATGAGAATGTTTTAGGTAATGAAGGAACTTCAGATTTTTTGGTTAACAAAGTTGCAACTTTGATAAAGTTTACTGATGAATCAGACAGGCTTCCCCAAGAATACACTCTTGGACTGATAAGGTTAAAATGTATTTATTTATTTGTCGCGTTTTATATAGCGTCGTTCAGTTTCGCCTTCACAACGGTTTACAAAGTTTCGATGTTTAACAGAGAGTTCAAAAAGGTTCATTCCAATGGTTGTCAACATAGAAATACAATCTACAAAGATATTAAAGTTTTATGAACTTAGTTTGTAGGATAGATTATACACGTTTCGGATAAATTGTTATGTTTACTTATTTATTTATTTAACAGCTTTTCTATACTGACATTAAAATACACATCATATCGGTTTACATTTTAACGTAAAAAAGGTGGAAAATTACAATAAACAGGGAAAGGGGGAACGGGGCAACTGATAAATACAAAAGGAAGCACAGAGAGGCGAAATTTAGCAAAATGAAAACTAAAGAGAATACAGTTTGCAAAATGTAAAACATATCTACAAATATACAAGCAGTAGTACGTGGCTACATGGAGTCATCAGAGAGCAATTGAGAGGTGTCATGGAGCGACGGGAGGAGTAAGAGGTGCCGGGGAGGTGTATAGTAGTCAAGCGAGGAAAATTAATCAGGGAAAGCCTGGTGAAAGAGCCAGGTTTTTAGCATTTTTCTGAACTTAAGAGGGCATGGCTCCAAACGAAGGTTAAGGGGTAGAGTGTTCCAGTGCATGGGGCCAGCAATCGACAGTGCGCGGACCCTGGTGGCTGTCAGACGAGCCTTTTTAAGTGGGGGGACTTTTAAGGTGTATTTGCGGTTTGCTCTGGAGGGGCGGGAAGAATGAGTAAGTTGTAAGGGTTCACTGAGCCACAAGGAGTTATGGTTGTGGATGGCTTTGTGAATGATAGTTAGCGTTTTGAACAGAATGCGGTATGTGATGGGGAGCCAGTGTAGGTCCTTGAGGATGGGGGTTATATGGTCTGATTTACGAGCATTGATTATCATCCTTGCCATTGCATTTTGTAAAATCTGGAGAGGTTTGATGTGAGAGAGAGGAAGGCCCAGGTACAAGGAGTTGCAGTAATCGAGCTTGGAGGTTAAAGTGGCTTGGATGACTGTTTTGAGGTCTTGTGTGTGGAGAAGGGACTTGAGCTTCTTTATGACCATAAGTTTATAGAAACCTCCTTTAATGACAGGAAATATGGTTTTTTAGGTTCAGGTGCGTGTCCACAAAGACGCCTAGGTTCCATACAGGGTGGTGAGAAGTGAGTGTAGCAATCCTGGGGTCATTAGAAGGGGAGAGTTTGAGGGTCTGTTGGTTATGTATGAGGAGGAGTTCAGTTGTAGTGGAGTTCAGGGCAAGCAGGAGGGAGTCAGGAGAGTGTTAATGGAGGTGAGGCATTTCTCCTAGAAGTTTAGTGATTCTTGGATAGGGATGATGATTATGTTATTTTTACATTGGTACAAAATATTTTAGCTTCGTGTTAATGGGGTGGTGATTTAGAGACATTGGGTGAGTTGGTCGGCTTTGGTAAACATCCAGGTTTTTAGATCTTTTTTGAAAACTTTTAAATTTTCTTGTGTTCGTAGCTCTGTTGGGAGGGTGAAAATCTTTGTTTTTCTCTTTTTGGGTCCTATCTGCCATTAAAAATATCTTTTTTTGACATTTTGGGTAAGATCATAAACCTTTTGCAGTCTTTCAATGGGGAACTCTTCCAGTAAACTCGTTCCCCAGCTCTAAGCCTAGCTCAAGTCTTTCTGTGCTTCTTACGTTACTGGAGAAAGTCGTGCTTATAGTGCAAGATACTGAGCCCTAACCAGTGCAGCCTCTGCTCTGGGCACAGCAGAGAAACCTTATTGTTATCAGTGCAGGAATTGGCTCATGGAGAGGCTGGGATGGTGACATTTCTTGATGTATCAGCTACTTTTGAAATGTTTAATCAGTCAGTTCTCCTTGAGAGATTACAGGGATTGGGAATGGGAGGGAATGTTATTGGCTAGTTTACATCATTTTTGACTAACTGGGAGCAGCAAGTTAGACTGGGACAGCAGCAGTTCTTATAGTACTTGAGGCAAGGCATCCCGCAAAGATCTGCTCATTGCCGGATTTATTTAATATTTATTTGCAGCTGACGATATGCTGGTTCAGGACTGTTTGGTTTCTGCTCTAGATCTTGTCTCAAAATTGTATGCATGTTGTGAACATTTGGATGACAAATCTTGCAAAACCAGAGGTGGTAAGGACTCCTGCTCCTGATATGTGCTGAGGTCTGATGGTAGAGGGCATAGCATTACTATTTGTGGATGCTGGTCAGGATCTGGGCTTCCTGCTTGATTCCTGTTTAGCATTTAAATCACAGATCAGAATAATTTTGATATTATCAGGCTTTAATAAGCTGAAATTATCAAGGCATGTTGGTGGTAAAGCAATTTCATCTTCAAGACAGTCATCAGTGGGCTTTCTCTACTGTGGGTCAGCCATGTGGAACAGTTGAGCAGGTGATGATTTCTTTAGATGCTGAGTCAGCAGTATTAACCTGAACATTATACCTTAATCTTTGGGGGACTGCAGGTTGGTATTTTGCTGGCTGGTTGTCTTTTGTTGGGTGCAGTTCATTTATTTTATAATGTTTATATTTTATCATAATCCACAAAACATAAACAATTGTAAATGAAAACCTATTTTTAAACAACCCAATAGCATAGATGTACTTCAGTTTAACCCTCTGGAGCTTATCTTGTAACATGGGTGAACTCCAAGCTTAGACCTCAGAAAGATCAAGAAAATCTTATTGTCCCAGCACCAAAGTGTAGCTCAGGCCCCTGTCTACGTGCGCCAGGCACCGACAGCTTAATGTGAATGTTAGCCCACTCCCCAACCTGTTAGTAGATGTGTGCCATAGTGGAAAGCTTGTGGCTCACCAAGCCACAGGAGCACTTGATCTAACCGAGATTTTAGAGGCCTCACGTCTTATTCATATCTTTCCCCAATAAGCCTTAAACTTGTTGCAACCCGATTATTCACTTTCGGATGCACATTTAATCAAAAGGAACTTCCCCACAAACACACACAGACACACACACGCACAATCATGTATTTATGTGCATTCTAGATTACAGTAAGGACTTGTTATTGTAAGCATGGGGAAGGTTGTACTTTCTTGGAAATTCAGAATCACGTTTTTTCCTGGACAGTGTTAAAACACCATCCTTTGTCATCAGTGTGCTTAGAAAGCTTCAGCAACAGAATGGTGTTCAGTCAGCATGGAAGACGTTGAAAGTGGTAGGTAAGCATAGGGAAGGGAAGACTGGAATGAACTCCAGGAGGCGCTGAGTACTAAGGCTGGGTAAAGTGACTTCCTACCTGCGAGCAGGTATCTGCTCACAGGCCTCTGCTGCTCATTACAGTCCTCATTTATAAATGAAATCACATATCATATCCAGTTGGAACATGGGGAAGGTCATCTTGAGTCAACGCGATGACATTAAGTCTCTACATTTAGTGCTGCTGAGTGCATTAAAAGTACCTTTTGGCCTCTTCATAGAATCATTTACGTTTCTAGTCCATCTTAAAATACAAACAGAATTGGTTAGGCTGGGGTCTGTAGCTGTTTCGACAATTATCACCACTTAACAGCTGTTAAGTAATTGCCTGCTGTTACCTTCAGATACTGTCTGCTGAAATGCTAATCGCCCTCACTTTACTGCTGGAATTAACCTGCTGCTACTTGCAGGCAGGGAAGCTTGTGCTCATTACCAACTGCAAAGTAAAACTCACAAAATTTAATTAACTAAAAATATATTGCGCCACAGTTGGGAGCCATTGTTGGTTTAATGCAAGACGAGGTGGAGGGCTTCTTGACGTCCTGCGTTTTGTTACCGGCAGCTCCTTGAACGATGAGGCAGAGCAATCCGTAGGGTGCTCTTAGATGCACTGTAATTATGGGTAGCAGCTGTTCTCACTGTAAGGTCAACAGATCAGGCAAGCAAGACCTCTAACTCTCTGTGCAGCACCCGAGGGGGTTTTTTCTGCTAAAGGGAAATATTGTATGTACAGCTGGGGTTAGGGACAGATTAGAAAGCACAGAGAGGGAGTCCATGAGCTGGAAGCTTCTGAGCCCAGGCCTGAAAGAATACAAGATCCATTGGTAAACATAGAAATATTCTCCCTTCCATCAAACACGTAGATTTTGCCTTAAAATTCAGCTAAGTGCTGTCTCACTGTTAGAAACACCTCTGAACGCTATTGGAATATTTGGACATGTATTTATTGATGGACGATCCCTCACACATGGAATGTCTCTCCGTAAGGACACCACAGTGCATTTTGTTCCCTGCCCATGAGAACGTCTTTTCACAATGGATAGGACTTTTTTTTTTAAAGCCAAGCACCATTGTGAAAATGCGCCTGATTGTGTGCTAGGCATGCCTTTTAACTGAAATGGAGTAGATTAGCTATATTTCAAGAATGATTGTCTGTTATGGTTTATAACTACTTTTGTATTTGTATTGTGTGTGCTATAAGGGAATCCTCCACGCTTCAGTACAAAGTAACTGTTAGAGAATGATAAATAAATCAGAGACCTGGCAAGTTTCAAACAATGTGCAGAAGTGCAAGGCCTGTGGGCCTGGTTTTCAAAAGCATTTACATACATGAAATTGTGTTTTACACATGTGAATGCACTTTACTCGTGTAAGTGGGCTTTTGGACATTGCTACAATAGATGCCATTTAATTGTCCACAGGATATTTGTTATGCTCAGGCTTGTGAACCCTTGGGCCGACGGGAGGATGGTATACCTTAGGAGGAAGATCCGTAGGTTCTCCCGTCGGGTGGCGAGGCAGGAACAGAAGACGTGACCAGCTGACCCTCGGCACTGGAGACTGAGGCGACTGTGGAGGCAGACGAAGAGTCGTGATGTCGAGGAAAGGAACTGTGTCTTCGCCACTGGAAGCCCGCGGTCCCCCCAGAAGGAGCCTGTAGGGACCCGGGCCACTGGGACTTAGGTGGGCCCTTGGAGACGATGGTCAGGAAGAAGTCCAAGGTCAAGTGCCAGAGGGTCGTCGCTTACCAGTCCGAAGTCAAACACCAGGAATCACCGCTAGCCGATCTGAGGTCAGGAACCAGGAACACCAAGACAAGAAAGGAGCAAGGATCTGAAGTACAAGCACTCACCGAAACAAGCAGAACTGACTAACCCAAAAGTTGCCAAGTCGAGGAATGAGCAGAGGAAGCCTCCTTATATACTTCCTGTGCTCTGGCTCATAGGGAACAGCTGAACCTGGTTAAAGGGATCAGGTCCCTTTAAATGCAATGAGGAGGCGCGGCCTCGCACCTAAAGATGGCGGTGGCCATCTTGGATCTCCTTCGCGGAGGAAATGCTTCAGGACGCCGCGAGGGAGGAGTGGGGACGGCTCCCCACCCGGTGGCCAGAGCGGGGACCCGCGCTGAAGCAACGGGCATCGGGTCAGGGGTCTCCCCCGGAGTTCTCGCGACGGGTCACCGTCGTGGGCAAGGAAGGGGGCCGCACTCGTGGCCTTCCACGAGCGCGGAACACAACAATATTCACATGGAAATGCACTTTACTTGCATAAATGGCTTTTTAAATTGGCTATGATAGTACCTTACATTTGCACATGTAATTCCTTTTAAAATTACCTCCTGTGTGTTATTCTCCGGCTTGTGGACCCTTGGCCGACAAGAGGATGGTATACCTTTCGGAAGGTCCGTAGGCTCTCTTGTCGGGTGGCGAGGCAGAACAGGAGGCGGGACCAGCTGACCCTTGGCACTGGAGGCTGAGGCGAATACGGAGGCGATGAAGAGACGAGATGAGGCGCTGAGTCTTCACCACTGGTGGTCTGCGGTCCCCCCGGGAGGAGCCCGTAGGGACCCGACCGCTGGGACTTAGGCGGACCTAGGGAGGTCAGAGCAATGGTGCAAAGGCCAACTGGAGCTTTGCCCTGGAAGCCCGTGGTCCCCCCAGGAGGAGCCCGTAGGGACCCGGGCCGCTGGGACTTAGGTGGGCCCTTGGAGACGGAGTCTTGGAGGAGTCCTAGGTCGAGTGCCAGAGGGTCGTCGCTCACCAGTCAGAAGTCAGGAACCAGAGAATCACCGTAAGCCAATCCGAAGTCAAGAACCAGAGAATCACCGTAAGCCAATCCGAAGTCAGGAACCAGGAACACCAAGACGTAACAGGAGCAAGAAGCAGGAACTCACCGAGGCAAGCAGACTCAAACAACACTCGCAACAGATGTTGCCAAGTCGAGGAATGAGCAGAGGAAGCCTCCCTATATACTTCCTCTGCTCTGGATCATTGGAAGCAGGTGAGTCTAGTTAAAGGGACCAGGTCCCTTTAAATGCAAATGAGTTGACGGTGGCCATCTTGGATCCCATGGCGGTGGCCATCTTGGATTCTCCCGGCAGTGAGATGCTGAGCCCCGGGGAGGATAGGAGGGTTCCCGGCGAGTGGGTACCCCGCGGGCCCACTCCAGCCTGCAGGAACGACTGCCCTAGGTCCGGGCTTCCTTCGGGCTATTTGCCGCGGCGGGTCACTGCCGCGGCCAGGTAGGGCGGGCGCAAAACACAACACTGTGGGTGCATTTTACATGCAGACTTTACAGCAATTTTCAAAGGGAAATTTTTCTCTTTAAAAATTTGGCCAGAAAAAGTGCACGCAGAGACCTGCACCTCCTATTTGTGGGGGAATGATTTCCTTTTCAGCAAAATTCCATGCTGAGGGGGGATATGATAGAGGTGTTTAAAATCATGAGAGGTCTAGAATGGGTAGATGTGAATCAGTTATTTACTCTTTCGGATAATAGAAAGACTAGGGGGCACTCCATGAAGTTAGCATGGGGCACATTTAAAACTAATCGGAGAAAGTTCTTTTTTACTCAACGCACAATTAATCTCTGGAATTTGTTGCCAGAGGATGTGGTTAGTGCAGTTAGTGTAGCTGTGTTTAAAAAAGGATTGGATAAGTTCTTGGAGGAGAAGTCCATTACCTGCTATTAAGTTCACTTAGAGAATAGCCACTGCCATTAGCAATGGTAACATGGAATAGACTTAGTTTTTGGGTACTTGCCAGGTTCTTGTGGCCTGGATTGGCCACTGTTGGAAACAGGATGCTGGGCTTGATGGACCCTTGGTCTGACCCAGTAAGGCAAAACTGCGTGTACGCACGTGAGAGCTAACTCTACCCCCAGGATCGCTTCTTCTCTCTGCACCGGCAGAAGGTGCACGCTGTGATGCGCACGCAGAGAGGATGCACGTTTTCAGAGACCCCATTTCTGCACACATAAACCTCCGTTCTACTTGCAGAAATGCCTCTGAAAATTGACCACTAGGATCTAATGAGCCCCATTTCAAAAACCTGCTGAGCAAGTAAGATAACCGAATAACTTTATCTGGTTATCTTTATCCGGATATTCAGTAGAACTTATCCAGACGAGTGTTGTGCTGAGTATCTGGATAAAGTTATCCGAGTAGCTTTAGGCCAGCTATTTGTGTGATTTGTCTTGTCAGCAAAACCTATGCCAGATAGTACTCAGCATGTTGCTATCTGGCTAAACAAATTAGCCACATAAATCTTTTCAATATGGACTTTAGTTACATGTGGCTGTATATTGAGAGGCCATGAAACCTCTGGGCCTGGTCTTTCCTAGCACAGCCTCGATGCTGTGTTAGTGGTGCACTAATCCAACCCTAGTTAATACACAATTTCAGATTTCTCTGCTGTAGCAAGCCACCTTTATTATACCAGGATTTGTGCTGGAAAGGGAATGACCAGAATTATGGGTTCTGCTCTCTGCTCTCCAGCTGACTTTGTATGGTATGAGACATTGGGCGAGTCACGTTATCTCCCCGAAGCTAAGCTGAGCCAGCTGTATGCAGCTGTGCAGTGCAGGTGCATCCCTGCTGCTCTGTCATCCACTGGCAGTATGCAGTGTTGAGTTCAAGAGCTGAGATAGGATGGCCTGGCCCACAAACAGCTCTGCTAACATTGCTCTCCTAAACTAAAAGGCAGCTCTGCATCCTCACCTCTTGTATAACTACTTACGAAGGAGCACTGATGCAGCGGAGATGAGGCCTGGGCTTTTCTCCCGCTCCTCCACAGATTAAGACGGAGCACTTAAAGAAGACCGCCCGTCCCAAAGACTCGGGAAGGCAAGCGAGGAAGTAACTGACACTGAAACGTGTTTGTTGTAAGGAAGGACTAGCAGCAGCTTACAGAACCTTTGCAAACCATGCGCAACGCAGCAATGTTTTATCCGCCACTTTGCAAAAGGAAAGTGCATGCAGACTTTTGCTTTCAAATGCCACCCACAAACCTTTCTACCTGCCTTTTGGGCAAGTCCTGTTTTCATGTGTGGGGACCCCTTAGATTCCCCACGGAAAAAACTGCATATTTTATTTATTTATTTATTTAAAGCTTTTTTATACCGGCATTCATGATACAATCACATCATGTCGGTTTTTGTGCAGTAAAATCACATCATGTCGGTTTTTGTGCAGTAAAATCACATCATGTCGGTTTTTGGTGCAGTAAAATCACATCATGTCGGTTTTTGGTGCAGTAAAAGCGTTGGTGTGGTTGAAGCACCCTTTTGGGAGGTTTCCGGAGTGGACTGCGCCTGTGAGGGTATAGAGGGACCCCCTGGAGATCCAGAATGAACAGAGGTGATGGCAGTAACCAAAGGCCAGGGCTCTGTAGTCTCTCTCCCTCGCTCAGGCAGGCTCAAGCTTTAGATCTTAAGGTCAGCGGGAGCTGTAACTCAGAGGATTTTCTCAGAGAGGGAGGGAGTCCTGTCTCTGAGCCCAACTGCAAACCAGGGGAAGCAGAGTTCAGATCCCACTGCCGCTCCTTGTGAGCTTGGGCAAGTCAACTTACCCTCCATTGCCTCAGGTACAAACTCAGAGGTGGATTTGACGAACGTTGCTTGCACAGTATCTCCCACATACGTGTGCATGTGGGCCGCGTGCGAGCAACGCAGATTTTAAAAAGTCGCAGGTTACGTGCATATGTGCCCATCTGCACCTGAGACAAGGGGTGGGGGGATGGGCATTCCAGGCAGGGCCGGTGGAAGCACTCGGCGAATTAGGCAGCCACCTAGAGAGCCAGAGGTTTGGGGGCGGCCTAGCAGCCACCTACCTCTTCTACCGCACCTGCTGAGAATTGTGAAAGCCCATGGTCCCGACACTGTCGGCAGCTGCAGGACCTGGGCGATTGGACCTCCTTCTTCCAGCCCTCAGGAACCTGAAGAGGACATGTGTTGTGGGCCAGTGCAGACAGGAAGAAGGATCTTCTTAGTGTTTGGGTAATTGCCAGGTTCTTGTGGCCTGCATTGGCCTCTGTTGGAAACAGGATGCTGGGCTTGATGGACCCTTGGTCTGACCCAGCATGGCAATTTCTTATGTTCTTATGTTCTCTTACATAGTCTCACACACACACACACAGGCACCCTCAGACACACACAGAAACTTTTATACAGTCTCACACACACACACACACACCCTCTCATACACACGCACTCACTCTCACAGGGCATTCTCTTGCTCTTTCACACACACTTTGGACCTTCCACTGCTGGCTGTACAGCAGGGCCTCTTCATCTGCCGCTGACTCCAGGGAAAGGCCAGCAGCACGGCAGGGCCTCTTCTGCAGGACATCGCTTTTGCTGGTGGTGAGTAGGAACCCTGCAAGCATGTTACTTCTCACCGCCGTGGGGCCCATGCACAGCTTCTGCTCCCTTTCCCCCTTCGTATGCCACTGCGGCCCCCTGATCTTCCTGCTTGAGGGGGAGGGAGTGGAAGCAGTGTGCGGGTGCATGGACCTCTCCTTTATCGCCGGCATGCTCTCACTGGCCACCGGCTGGTCAGGCTCCACTGGTGACCCGCGGCCTCTCCTGGAGCCGCCAGCCCGCCACCTCCCCAGGTGTGCCGCTCCATGCAAATGCACGCTATGCATACCTGGTAGCGCCGGGCCTGGGTCCTTCCCATCAGCTGCTACATGTGAGGGGCTACCGATCTCCATCAGAGGTGGTCTTGTGACCTGCATCTTCTCTCTGGCCCTAGGTCACCCTCTAGGTATGTGACTCCCGTGACACGCAGTAAATGCAAACTTACCATCAGCAAAGGAAGGTTCTGCTGGCAGCATTCCCGCTACCAGCAATATTTCTTATTGGACACCGTACATCATCCTGCTATGATGTCACAGCTGGCAGAGCCAGGCATGAGGAGTCAAGTAAGTACTGACCTGGTTCAGATCCTATCTTTGTGAGCACTCCCTCCACTGCCCGGACCCTGACCTGCAGACTACCGCAGGCATCAATTCAACATCTCCATGAGACAATAAGCAGCCCAGCTTAGAATCCTGCATCTGCGTCAGCCAGGATTTCAGAACCCACGGATGTGCAGTGAGGTGGCTCTTAGGTACCTCTCATTTCTCATCACTTTGGATTGATTTCATCGGTATTCAGGAGGTCTTCATCTCCTTTAGCAGGGTTGCCAAGTACATGTGTATTAATCAGATGATTAATGCCACAGAGGATTTATTAAGAGTGCAAATTAACATGACTGTAGTTACAACTTTCTTACTGTGCTCATTAATATTTAAAATGTGCTTCTTAATGGAGCTCCTGAAGTCACTGCTCTTCCACTTGCAGAGGTAATGCAATTATTTTATTTGAGTAAGTGAGGACGTGCACTGTGCCTCATTATGAATTAAACATAATTATAGTCACATACCTTATTGAATGTATATACCTTAGGTTACACTGATTGTTGAGGTAATTACATAATTACGTTTATGAACTGCTGAAATTGATGCTAAAGACGATGAACTCATGAATATGCAAGTCTTCCATGAGAAAAACTACAGTAGGAATTAATTAGATATTGTGCCAAATAAAATATATCAACCAATTAGATTGCTAGATTACAGGTCCCTAATTGCACATAAAAGTCAACACAGTCAGCCAATCAAACATTCTCTAGCTTTCTAAAGTACTTTGCAAGTTTTACTTGCGTGGATGAGAAAGCTGTCTCGTTGAATGTCAGTAATGCTGCAAGAAGAATAGCTTGTACCAGAAACATTTTAAGAAACTGTGATTTTATTTCAGAAATAAAAGGCCAGTGTCAGACTGTCTACAGAGTTGGTCTACTCAAAACCAATTAGCAATAAGAGGTTTTTACTCTTAATATTATTGTTATTTTTTTTAGATGACTTAGATGGTTTACAGTGCATTTGGAGCTGCTTGATGCACTTTTAGTTCTTAAAACCAAGTATTATTTAAGACATCTTAAACAGAAATTGCATTACACTAAATAGATACAGTGCGATCCAAATGGAAATCTGTTCCTGCCCGCGGGTTTCCCCGCAAGCAGGCCTCCTATCTTGCTCTGCTTTCTTCGACGCGGCTGAGGCCACCGACTTCCGCGGCTTGGAGCCGCCCAATGGGACCTTGCTCGCGCTGCCGGCTGGCCGCCGAGGTCGTCAGCACTTTGTTGCTCCGCGCGGCCCGAAGCCGCGCTGCCGTCCTCCCATGCGGCCGGAGCCGCCGACATCAAGGCCGCGTTCCGCGGCAGCTGGAGCCCGCCTCTTGTTCTTCACTCACAACAGGGAGCCGCGAGTCAGCTGTGTCTTCAGCGGCATGGAGTCGCCACCGCTGGGACCTGCCTAGCGGCCTGGGGCCGCCCTTAATCTACCTTCGCGGCAGAGAGCCGCTTGAGCCTGCTCCTGAGCTATGTGTTCCTCCTGCCTGCTTCTAGGCACGTGGCCGCGCCTCTCTACTGGATTGAAAGGGCCCGCGGCCGGATATGCCCCGGGCCCTGCCTAAAGAATGTTTCCTCTCTCAGCCCTATAAAAGGGCTTCTTCAGCACTTCTGCCTTGCCTTGCATTGGAGTCACTTGCTCCTGGAAGTCTCGTCTTCCAGCGCTCCATCAGGTCTTCGTTCTTCGTTGGAGCTCCATGTCTCGTTGCTTCCTGAGGTTTCCTGATGTTCCATGTCTACATGTCCTGAGGTTCCTAGTCCAAGCTTCCTGATGTTTCTCTTCCTGATGTTCCAGGCTTCCTGATGTTCTGAGGTTTCGCTCCTCCTTCATCTGTTTCGAGTCCTCCAGATCCTCCAGCTCCTGTGGTTCTCCAGATGACACCTTGCCTTGTCATTGGAGTCTCGTCCCAGCTGGAATCCCTTCTTGTGCTTCTGAGTTCTCTTGACCCTCCAGCGTCCTGGAGGATGTCATTGGAGTTTCGTCTCAGCTGGATTCCCTTCCTGTGCTTGTCCCGCTCTATGCGTGGTCCGTGACCAGCCTAGTCAGGTTGTGTAGGGCGCGCAGTGGGACAGGGTGGTCCGCGACCAGCCCATTGGGTCCGCCCTGAGAGATAGTGCCAATGTCCGAACCTTCCCAGTTTCTCGTCTTGTCCAAGAATCTTCCAAGTTCCTCGTCTCGTTGAGAGTCTTTCAAGAACCTCATCCACTTCCAGAGTCTTCTCGTCTCATCTCGAGTAACCTGTGTCACAAGGCCACCGTCTGCCCTCGTCCTCAGTCCAGTCTGCTGCTTCTGGCCGATACCTAGCAGCAGGTCCGAAAGGACTGGGAACGGTCAGAGGACTGTTCACTAACCAACATAATGTTGTTGGCTTCCAGAAGCATGCAGGTCCAGCAGAGGGATAGACTTTGTCTTCGCCCATGCTGAGACACACCTCGCCAACCCTCGGTGCTGTCTTGGATTCATCTGGGATCGTGCTGAGGCCCAAGGGCACACGAAATCCCCTCAAGTTGGGATCGCTCTCCTAGGGTTACCGAATGTAACAAAATCAACATGTCCTTGCACAGTAGCGCCAGGATGAAGAGAGTTGTGTCATGATGTCTGGAGCTGATGTTGGGGACCTGCAGACAGCCAGATGCTGCACATAGCTAGAAGTTTGGATCAGGAGTATCAGCAGTTAGATGCTGCAGACAGCCAGAAACTGGAATCAGAAGTACCAGCTGTTACATGCAGTAGACAGCCAGAAACTGTGATAAGGAGTACCAGTGGTTAGATGCTGCAGATAGCTAGAAACTGGGATCAGGAGTACCAGCAGAGAGATGCTGCAGACAGATTCTGGTATCAGGAGTACCAGCAGTTAGATACTGCAGATAGCTAAAAACTGAGATCAGGAGTACCAGCAATAAGATTCTGCAGATAGCTAGAAACTGGGATCAGGAATACCAGCAGTTAGATACTGCAGATAGCTAAAAACTAAGATCAGGAGTACCAGCAGTTAGTTTGTACAGTTAGCTAGAAACTGGCATTAGGAGTACCAGCAGTTAGATTGTGCATATAGCTAGAAAGTGGGATTACGAGTATCAGCCATTAGGTGCTGCAGATAGCTAGAAACTGGGATTAGGAGTACCAGCAGTTATATTGTGTAGATAGCTAGAAACTGGGATCAGAAGTACCAGCAGTTAGATGCTGCAGATAGCTAGAGACTGGTACAGTAGTACCAGCAGTTAGATTGTGCAGATAGCTAGAACTGGGACAGGAGTACCAGCAGTTATATTGTGTAGATAGCTAGAAACTGGGATCAGGAGTACCAGCAATTAGATCGTGCAGATAGCTAGAAAAGTGGATCAGGAGTACCAGCAATTAGATCGTGCAAATAGCTAGAAACTGGGATCAGGACTCAGTACTAGTGGTTAGATTGTGCAGATAGCTAGAAACTGGGATCAGAAGTACCAGCAGTTAGATCGTGCAAATAGCTAGAAATTGGGATCAGGAGTACTAGTGGTTAGATTGTGCAGATGGCTAGAAACTGGGATCAGGAGTACCAGCAGTTAGATTGTGCAGATAGCCAGAAACTGGGACAGGAGTACCAGCAGTTAGGTGAGCTCTGTCCTTGGTTGAATATACCCTGCTCTTTGAGCAGCCTTTTATTCCTAGGTCATCTAGCGCCTTACCTGCCTCTTTCACAAGTATTTTTATTCAAATGTACTTGAAACAGTATTTATTATGAATTTTTACCTTTATGGCATACTTATTTTCAAATTCTTTTTTGGCCTGCTTTATTTCTGGTTTACATCTAAGTTGCTAATAGGCTGTTCAGACCAAATGTTTTGTTGGGGTTTTTTTTTCATGACAAGGAGATTTTGTTTTTCTATTTGCTTTTTTTACTGTAACAAAATAAACATTTTTTTTAAAACCATCCAAAATGGGGCCTTCCTGGGCCTTTACTGCTGCTGTCTGTGATTTCCCAGGTCCTTGCATAGAAACATAGAAACATAGAAACATAGAAATGACGGCAGAAGAAGACCAAACGGCCCATCCAGTCTGCCCAGCAAGCTTCACACATTTTTTTCTCTCATACTTATCTGTTTCTCTTAGCTCTTTGTTCTATTCCCCTTCCACCCCCACCATTAATGTAGAGAGCAGTGATGGAGCTGCATCCAAGTGAAATATCAAGCTTGATTAGTTAGGGGTAGTAGGGGAAGTAACCGCCGCAATAAGCAAGCTACACCCATGCTTATTTGTTTTACCCAGACTATGTTATACAGCCCTTATTGGTTGTTTTTCTTCTCCCCTGCCGTTGAAGCAGGGAGCTATGCTGGATATGCGTGAAGCATCAGTTTTTTTCTCCCCTGTCGTTCAAGCAGAGAGCCATGCTGGATATGCATGGAAAGTGAAGTATCAGGCACATTTGGTTTGGGGTAGTAACCGCCGTAACAAGCCAGCTACTCCCCGCTTTGTGAGTGCGAACCCTTTTTCTTCTCCCTTGCCGTTGAAGCAGAGAGCTCTGCTGGATGTGCAGGATTGCAGGATTGTGCCCAGGCTCCCCACCCCTGCCCAGGCACTGATGCCTTGGTCTACACAATTAGGCTGAGCCACAGCCAGCTGCAGCCTTCCTGGACCCCTCCTTCCCCACCTTTACTCCCTCAGAAATCATCTGGGGCCAGGTACTCCCTGGCTCCCACTTACCTCTTCCATGGGGGTCCTGGCAGAAGGAATGGGCAGGAGAGATCCCCACATGCCATTAAAAAACGTGGTCCTGAGACTGGCGTGAGAGTGGTGTCTCGAGGCTGGCCAGCGCTATCTTCATGTATGACCCGATGCTGATACGGATGGACAATAATTAAACAGTGCTTTACTGACAGAAATGGCATTCATTATTGCCTGCTAAAAATACTAGATTCCATCAGGTCCTCATTGGAAGCTTTCTCAATGTCCTAATTGTGTTTCTGAGCAATATAGTGGAAACATTAACATAGAAACAGACTGCAGCGGCATATTCATGCTTTGTCAATATGTTTTTTTGCCTCAGCCACGAGTATTTTTATTTTTTAAACACCTTCAATATCTTATACAACAGTAGGGGGTCATACTCCAAAATAAAGATTAAATAAGATTGCAACAGTCCATCTCTCTGATATCGATCTATCTATTAGGGATGTGAATCGTGTCCTCGATCGTCTTAACGATCGATTTCGGCTGGGAGGGGGAGGGAATCGTATTGTTGCCGTTTGGGGGGGTAAAATATAGTGAAAAATCGTTAAAAATCGTAAAAAAATCGAAAAATCGAAAAATCGAAAAACCGGCACATTAAAACCCCCTAAAACCCACCCCCGACCCTTTAAATTAAATCCCCCACCCTCCCGAACCCCCCCCCAAATAACTTAAATAACCTGTGGGTCCAGCGGCGGTCCGGAACGGCAGCGGTCCGGAACGGGCTCCTGCTCTGAATCTTGTCGTCTTCAGCCGGCGCCATTTTCCAAAATGGCGCCGAAAAATGGCGGCGGCCATAGACGAAAAAGATTGGACGGCAGGAGGTCCTTCCGGACCCCCGCTGGACTTTTGGCAAGTCTCGTGGGGGTCAGGAGGCCCCCCACAAGCTGGCCAAAAGTTCCTGGAGGTCCAGCGGGGGTCAGGGAGCGATTTCCCGCCGCGAATCGTTTTCGTACGGAAAATGGCGCCGGCCATATGCGTATGGCCGGCGCCATTTTCCGTATGGAAAATGGCGCCGGCAGGAGATCGACTGCAGGAGGTCGTTCAGCGAGGCGCCGGAACCCTCGCTGAACGACCTCCTGCAGTCGATCTCCTGCCGGCGCCATTTTCCGTACGAAAACGATTCGCGGCGGGAAATCGCTCCCTGACCCCCGCTGGACCTCCAGGAACTTTTGGCCAGCTTGTGGGGGGCCTCCTGACCCCCACGAGACTTGCCAAAAGTCCAGCAGGGGTCCGGAAGGACCTCCTGCCGTCCAATCTTTTTCGTCTATGGCCGCCGCCATTTTTCGGCGCCATTTTGGAAAATGGCGCCGGCTGAAGACGACAAGATTCAGAGCAGGAGCCCGTTCCAGACCGCTGCCGTTCCGGACCGCCGCTGGACCCGCAGGTTATTTAAGTTATTTGGGGGGGGGTTCGGGAGGGTGGGGGATTTAATTTAAAGGGTCGGGGGTGGGTTTTAGGGGGTTTTAGTGTGCCGGCTCACGATTCTAATGATTTATAACGATAAATCGTTAGAATCTGTATTGTATTGTGTTCCATAACGGTTTAAGACGATATTAAAATTATCGGACGATAATTTTAATCGTCCTAAAACGATTCACATCCCTACTATCTATCTCTACCCATATCTCTCTCTCTTTATATATATATACAAGCTGTTAAGCCCGTTAAAACGGGCTACATCCCTCTGTCTCTCACCTCCCCCTCATTCTCTCTCCCCTCACTCTTCACCACCCCCTACCTCCCTCCCTCTCACCCACTCCTCCCTCTCCTCTCACTCAGTCCCTCCCTCCCACTCAGTCTCACTCACTCCCTCCCACTCACTCTCCCTCAGTCCCACTCCCTCCCCCTCCCCCTCAGTCTCACTCACTCCCTCCCCCCTCTCTCCCTCCCTCTCACTCACACTCAGTCCCACTCCCTCCCCCTCCCCCTCAGTCCCACTCCCTCAGTCCCATTCCCTCTCTCTCAGTCCCACTCCCTCCCTCTCTCTCTCAGTCCCACTCCCTCCCTCTCTCAGTCCCTCTCTCAGTTTAATGGAACAAAGTCAGCATGGCTTTACCCAGGGCAAGTCTTGCCTCACAAATCTGCTTCACTTTTTTGAAGGAGTTAATAAACATGTGGATAAAGGTGAACCGGTAGATATAGTATACTTGGATTTTCAGAAGGCGTTTGACAAAGTTCCTCATGAGAGGCTTCTAGAAAAAGTAAAAAGTCATGGGATAGGTGGCGATGTCCTTTCGTGGATTGCAAACTGGCTAAAAGACAGGAAACAGAGAGTAGGATTAAATGGGCAATTTTCTCAGTGGAAGGGAGTGGACAGTGGAGTGCCTCAGGGATCTGTATTGGGACCCTTACTGTTCAATATATTTATAAATGATCTGGAAAGAAATACGACGAGTGAGATAATCAAATTTGCAGATGACACAAAATTGTGCAGAGTAGTTAAATCACAAGCAGATTGTGATAAATTGCAGGAAGACCTTGTGAGACTGGAAAATTGGGCATCCAAATGGCAGATGAAATTTAATGTGGATAAGTGCAAGGTGATGCATATAGGGAAAAATAACCCATGCTATAATTACACGATGTTGGGTTCCATATTAGGTTCTACAACCCAAGAAAGAGATCTAGGTGTCATAGTGGATAACACATTGAAATCGTCGGTTCAGTGTGCTGCGGCAGTCAAAAAAGCAAACAGAATGTTGGGAATTATTAGAAAAGGAATGATGAATAAAACGGAAAATGTCATAATGCCTCTGTATCGCTCCATGGTGAGACCGTACCTTGAATACTGTGTACAATTCTGGTCGCCGCATCTCAAAAAAGATATAATTGCGATGGAGAAGGTACAGAGAAGGGCTACCAAAATGATAAGGGAAATGGAACAACTCCCCTATGAGGAAAGACTAAAGAGGTTAGGACTTTTCAGCTTGGAGAAGAGACGACTGAGGGGGGATATGATAGAGGTGTTTAAAATCATGAGAGGTCTAGAACGGGTAGATGTGAATCGGTTATTTACTCTTTCGGATAGTAGAAGGACTAGGGGACACTCCATGAAGTTAGCATGGGGCACATTTAAAACTAATCGGAGAAAGTTCTTTTTTACTCAACGCACAATTAAACTCTGGAATTTGTTGCCAGAGAATGTGGTTAGTGCAGTTAGTATAGCTGTGTTTAAAAAAGGATTGGATAAGTTCTTGGAGGAGAAGTCCATTACCTGCTATTAAGTTCACTTAGAGAATAGCCACTGCCATTAGCAATGGTAACATGGAATAGACTTAGTTTTTGGGTACTTGCCAGGTTCTTATGGTCTGGATTGGCCACTGTTGGAAACAGGATGCTGGGCTTGATGGACCCTTGGTCTGACGCAGTATGGCATTTTCTTATGTTCTTATGTTCTTATGTTCTCCCTCCCTCTCTCTCTCCCCCCCTCTCTCTCTCTCCCCCCCCTCTCTCTCTCACCCCCCCTCACTCTCTCACCCACCTCACTCTCTCTCCCCCCCTCACTCAGTCCCACTCCCTCCCTCTCACTCAGTCCCACTCCCTCCCTCTCACTCAGTCCCACTCCCTCTCTCTCCTCCCCTCTCACTCAGTCCCTCCCTCTCTCTGTCAGTCCCTCCCTCTCTCTCTCCTTCCTCGCTGCCGCCGCCGCCACTACCACCCGACGACGCCGCCGCTGCCACCCGCCGCCACCGCCGCCACCCGCCACCGCTGCTGCCACCCGACGCCGCCGCCGCTGCCACCACCGCTGCCACCCACCGCCGCCGCTACCACCGGACGCCGCCGCCGCCGCCACCCTACGACGCCGCCGCTGCCACCGCCGCTGCCACCCGCCGCCGCCGCTACCACCGGACGCCGCTGCTGCCACTCAACGCCGCCGCCGCCGCCTCCCAACGCCGCCGCTGCCACTCGACGCCGCTGCCACTCGACGACGCCATTTTTTTTCTTTTTTTCTGGCTCAGACCGACGTGCTCGCCCGCACATGCGTGGTAGAGCTGGTCTCTACTGCGCATTTGCGGCACGTCGGTCATCCTTCGTTTATTAGGTAGGATATCTTTCCAGATAATTATTTGGACTTTGACAAGCATAAATGCAAAAATGTGAAACATGCAAACTATAACATTTAAAAAACTGTTAAAAATGTTTTTTGTTCCAATGGGCCTTCACCAGTTGAGAGATGACAATTCAGATTGGTAGGACTGGGCTCAGAATAGATGTTACTGTCTGTGTTTATGGTTTTTATTTGTATTTGGAAGCCGCCTAGAGCAGTTGTTAGAAGTGGCTTATAAATATTTGTAAATACATAACCAATGAGGTAGGACCAGTACTAATTATAATGATGAAGAAATAGCTGATTAAAACCTGCAAGCAAATTAATGAAATGACCATGTTTAATTGGAAAATGAAAGCAGAAAGTGCCACTCATTTCCATTTCCAAGGCAAACACATTTTGGTTTAATTCCCAAATTGTTAATGCCCCAGTTGTTCTAATCGTCATTTGAGGCATTTGAGTTCAGTTGTGTACATTTGGCAGCAGGCGCACTGGATATGGATGAGGTGGGAGAGCATCTGTGGGGAAAGAGCAGACTGTGAATCAGGGAAGCTCAGGGTTCAAATCCCACTACTGCTCCTTGTGACCCTGGGCAAGTCACCTCATCCATCACTGCCTCAGCTACAAACTTGGGCTGTGCAAAGGCAACATTTTCATTTTGGTTCATTAATTAATTTTGTAGATCACTTTGATTCATTTGGTTTGTTTCAAAAAAAAAAAAAATTCCTTTATTCATTTTGGGCCAGACTTTAAAAACTACGCGCGGGCGTAGATTTGTGCACGCAACCCAGCGCGCACAAATCCACGCCCGATTTTATAACATGCGTGTGCAGCCGCGCACATGTTATAAAATCCAGGGTCGGTGCGCAAGGGGGTGCACAGCATTCCTCCGTTTCCTCCGCCCACCCCCCCCACCTTCCTCTCCCTTCCCCTACCTAACCAGCCCCCAAGCCCTACCTAAACCCCCCCTTACCTTTAATGTTTAAGTTGCGCCAGCCTCCGGGCAACAACCGGCCAGTGATCCCGGGCACAGCAGCAAATGGCCACTGTGCTGGAGGCTCCAGCCCCGCCCCCGGCCCGCCCACTCCCCACCCATTTTTTCAAGCCCCGGGACATACGCCCATCCCAGGGCTTGCGTGCGTTGCCGAGCCTATGCAAAATAGGCTCAGTGTGCGCAGGAGGCTTTTAAAAGGGTTACGAGAGTAACCCTTTCAAAATCCGCCCCCTTTATTTGTTCATTTGTTTACCATGAAAGTCAAAGGGTGAAGCAATCCAGCCTATCTTGGACTCCAAAATTGTGGTTTTCTCATCAAATCTAATGCATTTTGTGGGAAGACATCATCAGAAGGGGGGGAGAACTCCAAGGCAGCGAGATTTTAGAAAAGTGGCACCAAAAGTGGAATGAAGAGCTTAAGGCACTGCAAAAGAACAAAGGGGGGGGGGGTATCAGCAGTGGCAGGAGGAGCAGAGAGGCAGTAAGAGTGGTGAGAACACCCCAAGGCTTCAAAAGGAGGCACCAGTAACAATGGCATGAACCACTGAAGGCAGTGCGAGAAGAAAAGTGTTATCAGCATCCTAAGCAAACAGGAAGCAGAAAGGCTGGAAATAAACACCCCCAGGCACTAAAGAGTGGCACCCACACCCCAGCACCACGAGCGGTGCAAAGCAGACCACCACAATGGAAAGAATACCCCAAGGTGTAGAACATGACAGCAAGGCAAAGTGATGGCAAGTCCCTCAAGATGCAAAGTCTGGGCATGGCAGCAAGGCAGAGTGGCACGGGAGATGTCTGTCTTCCTGTTGAAGGACTTTCCACTTACCAGATTTAGGGGCTGATGCAATACAGTGCGCTGAGCCGAGCACCCTGTATAACCGCAGTCGGACACGGGTTGGATAGGCGCTAATGAATCCCCTAATGCAATAAGGGGATTAGCGCCTATTCAACCCGAGTCCAATGCAGAGTGAGTCTAATAGCGCTAATAACATGCAAATGCATGTGATTGAGGATATTAGGCATTCAGTCCAGATGCAAAAAAAAAACAAAAAAACATGTGCATGTAGCATGCACATTTAGCTCGCAGCAATTAATGCCTGCCTGGAGCAGGCGTTAATTGCTGAGCGCTCCTTAAACCAGTAGAGAAAAGCAGAAAAAACTGTTTTTCTGTACTGCCTCCAACTTAATATCGTTGCAATATTAAGTAGGAGGAAAAAAAACTTTAAAAAAAAGTTAAAGAATAGAAAAAAAACCCACTGGCAGTCGGGTGCAGGAAACAGACGCTCGAATGACAAGCATCTGTTTCCTAAACCCCCTAGCTGTGCGGACGGCCGTCGCCAATCGGGTTCACAACCCCCTAAGAAAGTGGACACTGACTGTTCAGTGCCCGCTTTCTATGCAAATTTATTGCATTGGCCCCACAGTGCAAGAGAATGATCTGTTATCATGTTTATGACATAGCTTTGATTACATTCGCTACTTGAAACTGATCTTGCTGCTGGGTGGAATTTGGGGTTTCTTTTGAAATTTGCTTGCTGATTAAGAACATAAGAACATAAGAATATGCCATACTGGGTCAGACCAAGGGTCCATCAAGCCCAGCATCCTGTTTCCAACAGTGGCCAATCCAGGCTTTATTAAGAAAGCTTTTCCCATATTCTGTAGCTGAACAGTCTCTTCCCTTTGTTGATTTTCTGGTATTGCATTAGTTGCATTAGTTCTTTCTTCCTATTGAACATTCAGAACATACAAAAGGTCTCTTCTGTGCATGTTCTCTCTCATGCCTACATTTCTTTCTTCTGATTGAGGGTTTTGCTATAATCTGTATATGTATATTTTCTGTCTTCAGTATCAGATCTCTGCTGTGATTTTAGAGTTACAGGATCCCTTTGCTCTTCCCCTATATGTGTGATATTACTAGAATTTTGCTCATACTCAGAAGAATTCTCAGCTGAATTTCCATGCCTCTTTTATGAGATACATTTATTCCTGCACTTTTTTCACCAGTCGAACAAGAAAGCATCCTCTCTGTATATTTCTGTGTTACAACTGTCACTGCCTGACAACTCCACTCCGCCCACCTTACCTTTTTTGCGACTCCTGGCTGCCATGGCGACTGCCTGCCATCCTCTTCGGCATCCCCGGTCCGGCTTGGGCGCTGCATCCCGCCATGTTGTCCAGGTACCATAGGGCATGCGCGCCACGTGGCCCTGCTTCTTATTCTCTCTTTGGCGCGAACCTCGGGGGCATCCGGATACAAAAGCCTACACTTTTTGCTAGCTAATCGAGTTAGCAAGGGGATCTCCTTACGGATGGGATTCGCTCTCCTTACCTAACTATTCTGCCTCTCCAACTTTTGGACTTTTCCTAACGGGGTACCCACTCCTCGGGGGGTCTCTCTCATTTCTTTCAGGTCGCTATCAGGAACCGATACTCGCTCCTCGGGCGCCCATGTTCCCTGACGCTGCCTGAACTTATCTCTTCTGCTCGGAAGAAACCGCTGCCTACATCATCAGTGAGTTACCAACTTTATTTCCTCAGAGCTGTTCCCTGGAACCAGGTACTCGCTCCTCGAGGGCCTGCCTCTATTCCAGCTTCTGTGTCACCTTCCGGGAGAAACCGCTGTATGAGTAATCAACCAACGAGGCTCTATACCAGAACCCTGTGTATGCCCCACTGTACTCAATATCTCAGTTTTCTCCACTTCAGCACAGCCATAGAGGGAATCGCTGTTCCAGTGTCCTGAGGAACCCTAAGCCCAGCCGGGCTTCATCTCTACTCACTACTGCCACCTCTGGTGGCTTCTCAACTCTGTCTAATAAAAGATATAATCTGTGTTGTGTGTCCTAAAGCTGAGCCTGACCTGTGGCCCCCTCACGGGACTTCCCCCCATGGGCGTGGTCATCTGCCACAGTGTCCAAGGGTCCACCCAAAACCTTACAAACAATAACATTCTGGTAACATCTTTTTTGCTTCCCGATTCTCACTAAGCTCCTACTGATGTGTCCCTGTTTTACTGTGCCTGGGATCATCTTTTTTTGAAGTTTGGAGAGTGGCATGGGATAAACACAGGGGATCCCTAGTGGCTGCAGGATGGAGATGAAGGAAAGGGGTAACCCATGTTAATTGAGGTAACCTGCAAGGGGTGGAGGTGACTAAACTAAGGAATAAAAATGCTATATAAAATAAAATATAAATAAACTTGCTGGGCAGAATGTATGGACCACTTGGGTCTTTTTCTGCCATCATTTACTCTGCATTAGAACCAGAAAAGAGATGGGGGTGAGAGGAGAAACTTCTATTTATTCTTTTTTTTTTTACCATTATTTCTTTTTGCTGCCAAAATACCCCAAAATAAACAAGAGAGAGGCAGGAAAAGAGAACTAGGCTGGGATCTTAGAGGTATACAACAAAAGAATAAGGTGGAGAACCGGAAAAGAAGTGGAATGGGAAGAAAAACTCGTATTTTGTTTTCAGTTCTTTTACATTTTATTTTGGGGCCAAAACACCCCAGTATAACCAAGAAAGAAGTAGAGTGGAAGAACGAGGCTGGGTGCCAAGCAGAAAGCAACAAGAAGGCATCAAAATCCCCAAGGTGTAGCATCCGGGGCATGGCAGCTAGGCAGAATGGCAACAAGACCCCTAAGGTGGTATATCAGGGGCATGGCAGCTAAGACATAACAGCAGCAAGGTCCCCAAAGTGGTATATCAGGGGCATGGCAGCTAAGACATAACAGCAGCAAGGTCCCCAAAGTGGTATATCAGGGGCATGGCAGCTAAGGCATAACAGCAGCAAGGTCCCCAAAGTGGTATATCAGGGGCATGGCAGCTACGACATAACAGCAGCAAGGTCCCCAAAGTGGTATATCAGGGGCATGGCAGCTACGACATAACAGCAGCAAGGTCCCCAAAGTGGTATATCAGGGGCATGGCAGCTACGACATAACAGCAGCAAGGTCCCCAAAGTGGTATATCAGGGGCATGGCAGCTAAGGCATAACAGCAGCAAGGTCCCCAAAGTGGCATATCAGGGGCATGGCAGCTAAGACATAACAGCAGCAAGGTCCCCAAAGTGGTATATCAGGGGCATGGCAGCTAAGGCATAACAGCAGCAAGGTCCCCAAAGTGGTATATCAGGGGCATGGCAGCTAAGGCATAACAGCAGCAAGGTCCCCAAAGTGGTATATCAGGGGCATGGCAGCTACGACATAACAGCAGCAAGGTCCCCAAAGTGGTATATCAGGGGCATGGCAGCTAAGGCATAACAGCAGCAAGGTCCCCAAAGTGGTATATCAGGGGCATGGCAGCTAAGGCATAACAGCAGCAAGGTCCCCAAAGTGGTATATCAGGGGCATGGCAGCTAAGGCATAACAGCAGCAAGGTCCCCAAAGTGGTATATCAGGGGCATGGCAGCTAAGGCATAACAGCAGCAAGGTCCCCAAAGTGGTATATCAGGGGCATGGCAGCTAAGGCATAACAGCAGCAAGGTCCCCAAAGTGGTATATCAGGGGCATGGCAGCTACGACATAACAGCAGCAAGGTCCCCAAAGTGGTATATCAGGGGCATGGCAGCTACGACATAACAGCAGCAAGGTCCCCAAAGTGGTATATCAGGGGCATGGCAGCTACGGCATAACAGCAGCAAGGTCCCCAAAGTGGTATATCAGGGGCATGGCAGCTAAGGCATAACAGCAGCAAGGTCCCCAAAGTGGTATATCAGGGGCATGGCAGCTAAGGCATAACAGCAGCAAGGTCCCCAAAGTGGTATATCAGGGGCATGGCAGCTACGACATAACAGCAGCAAGGTCCCCAAAGTGGTATATCAGGGGCATGGCAGCTAAGGCATAACAGCAGCAAGGTCCCCAAAGTGGTATATCAGGGGCATGGCAGCTAAGGCATAACAGCAGCAAGGTCCCCAAAGTGGTATATCAGGGGCATGGCAGCTAAGGCATAACAGCAGCAAGGTCCCCAAAGTGGTATATCAGGGGCATGGCAGCTACGACATAACAGCAGCAAGGTCCCCAAAGTGGTATATCAGGGGCATGGCAGCTACGACATAACAGCAGCAAGGTCCCCAAAGTGGTATATCAGGGGCATGGCAGCGAGGGCATAACAGCAGCAAGGTCCCCAAAGTGGTATATCAGGGGCATGGCAGCTAAGGCATAACAGCAGCAAGGTCCCCAAAGTGGTATATCAGGGGCATGGCAGCTAAGGCATAACAGCAGCAAGGTCCCCAAAGTGGTATATCAGGGGCATGGCAGCTACGACATAACAGCAGCAAGGTCCCCAAAGTGGTATATCAGGGGCATGGCAGCTAAGGCATAACAGCAGCAAGGTCCCCAAAGTGGTATATCAGGGGCATGGCAGCTAAGGCATAACAGCAGCAAGGTCCCCAAAGTGGTATATCAGGGGCATGGCAGCTAAGGCATAACAGCAGCAAGGTCCCCAAAGTGGTATATCAGGGGCATGGCAGCTACGACATAACAGCAGCAAGGTCCCCAAAGTGGTATATCAGGGGCATGGCAGCTACGACATAACAGCAGCAAGGTCCCCAAAGTGGTATATCAGGGGCATGGCAGCTAAGGCATAACAGCAGCAAGGTCCCCAAAGTGGTATATCAGGGGCATGGCAGCTACGACATAACAGCAGCAAGGTCCCCAAAGTGGTATATCAGGGGCATGGCAGCTAAGGCATAACAGCAGCAAGGTCCCCAAAGTGGTATATCAGGGGCATGGCAGCTACGACATAACAGCAGCAAGGTCCCCAAAGTGGTATATCAGGGGAATGGCAGCTAAGGCATAATAGCAGCACGGTCCCCAAAGTGGTATATCAGGGGCATGGCAGCTAAGGCATAACAGCAGCAAGGTCCCCAAAGTGGTATATCAGGGGCATGGCAGCTAAGGCATAACAGCAGCACGGTCCCCAAAGTGGTATATCAGGGGCATGGCAGCTAAGGCATAGCAGCAGCACGGTCCCCAAAGTGGTATATCTGGGATAGGGCAGGTAGGTAGAGCAGCAACAAGATCTTCTAAGTGCGTTCAGGCATCTTACGACTTGCATGGACATTCTGGAAAGGCCAGCAAAGGCAGATTGATTTTCAAAAGGACCAACTTTCCCCATCGTCTGGTGCCAGCCTGGAAAGATGAGGGCTCATGATGTCCCCTGCCATTGAGAAGAGCAGAGCTGCAGCGTGCCTATGGCCAATAGGCGCCGCTACCAAAAGGCGCCATAGCGCTGCCATGTGCCAATGAGAGCAATGCGGCCAGTGGGTCCTCAACAACAGAAAAAAACAGCGTGGCCCCATCAAGATCCACAGCGTGGTTGGGGCAGCCCCACAGACAATGCTGCTAATTTGGGCAGGGCCACACTGCTTTTCCACTTAATAAAGCCACGCATACCACGCCGTCAGTTTCGGCAGAGCCACACTGCTTTGGAGGAGAAGGAGGAGCGCACCCTGCCCTGCCGGAAGTAGTTCAGTGTTAGATCTGGCTTGGCCCCATGGCTGGAAGTCATTCCCTTGGCTACGGGGGCTGAAGAAGGAGATTGCTGCTGCCTGCTTCATCAAGGAGGAAGTGAGAGAAAGCATGTGTGAATTTTTGTGGGATAGTGAAAGAGAGCATGCATGTGAGAGAGAGCATGTGTGAATGTGTGTGGGAGAGTGAGAGAACATGCATGTGAGAGAGAGCTTGTGTGAATGTGTGTGGGATAGTGAAAGAGAGCATGCATGTGAGAGAGAGCATGTGTGAATGTGTGTGGGAGAGTGAGAGAACATGCATGTGAGAGAGAGCATGTGTGAATGTGTGTGGGAGAGTGAGAGAACATGCATGTGAGACAGCATGTGAGAATGTATATGGGAGAGTGAGAGAACATGCATGTGAGAGAGAGCATGTGTGAATGTGTGTGGGATAGTGAAAGAGAGCATGCATGTGAGAGAAAGCATGTGTGCTTGTGTGTGGGACAGTGAGAGAGCATGTGTGTATATAGGTGGAGTCAGAGAGAGCATGTGTCTGTATGAGAGGGAGCATGTGTGTGCACAACTATCCCATTTACTCTCTGCCTGCTAATCCATGACAATTTCAGGGCATCAGGAAATCAAAAGTTCCAAGATATGGATAACGGGGAATTTTTTTAAATCCTTATTTTAATTGTTGGGTGTTATTTGATGTGTCTGTTTTGAAATATTTTATTGATGTTTGGAAGATTATTATATGAGTTTTTAAATTATTGAATGTTATTCTATTTATTAATAGTTTTGAATTATCCTTTTTATTGGTATGGTTTTACTAATTTTGTTTTATGAGGAATGGTAATGTTTCTGATTTTTACTTTGTTGCAGTGCATACAGAATTTGGCTTGTTGCAGTTTCCAGTTCAGTTTTTGTCCGTGCATTTCTATTTATACTGTAAGGTCTCTTTATTCTGTATGAGGATCCGTCTGTGTTTTGCATGTGTGGCTGAAGTGAGTTATTCCATTAGTGTGTAGTTTCTATGTAGGGATCTACAGCAGCTTGGCTTGTTCTGTTTTCCTTATAGGGGGGGTGTATTACTACTTTAGGCCTGGTGCAATATTTGTAGAGGTAGGATTGTTGCTGTTTGAGTGCTGGCAGTTAGTGCTGTTTTGTTATAAAAATTCTGTTTTCTCGTGGCTCTCTGAGGGTCATTCCCATGCCTACGGTGGATTACAACAGCCCTGATACCATATGGATTCCAAACGTATCTTGCTTTTTTGCAGGGTTCTCTGGTTGGCGCCCCAGCAGTGCATGTAAATATATAATATACACATTGTAAGTGATATTTTACCTCAGAAGACTGTGCTTTGAATGTCCTTTTTCATGTAAAATCTGTTATTATAAATGCACCGTGTTTAATTGGGTGTGAGGAGGGGGTGATGGGGTGGGGAGTGCAGGCTGTAAGGTTTTCCTAGGTCACCTAATACCCTTGCACTGATCCTGGGCATTGCTGTACAAACACTGAACAGAGGCTCCCGACTCGTGGTGTCGTGTGTCGTGTAATGGGTGAGGGCGCAGATTTTCCCTTGGCCATGCCTGGCTGCGGCTCTGGGGAAGAGACATTCACTGGGCCCACTGTTTGGTGGGCAGACAAGATAGTGCTACCACCTTGGCTAGGTCAGGCCAGACTGTGCACTTGTGTGTCCAGTATGGGCTCAGTGAGAAAGTGTGTTACAGAAATTTGTGCTGCAGTCTCCTTAGCTGGGGCCTCTCTTGCCAGCTGCTTTGGCTAGGACCTGTGTCAGGAGAGATGGTTCTCTGCAGCCAGCATGGCTTTGGCATATTGAGGTGGGTGAGGAAGTGGTACCTGATAGGGGGTAACGTTTGTGTTTGCGCTGCTCTCTGCGGTGGCCACTCTTTCCTGTGCTACATCCTCACTGTGCCTCTATCTCGGGCACTGCTTCTCATATACCCTGGCCACCGGCGTCTCCTTCATGCATGTGAGAAGCTGGTACTAGAGGGTTAGACTCCCTTTCACAAGTGGATCATAAAGTGAATGTCTTGTTTCCTGTCAGAGATTTCAGTCTCACTTACACCTGCCGCTGCAAGCAGTCCATCTCTGCTTCCATTCTCTCATGCTCACGGAAACCCTTTACTTTTTCCTCCAGAATATTTACTATAGGGATGACCCCGCTCAGGGTGCTGCTACTGGAACTCACATCCTCTGTGGCATGCTGAAGAGCTTCAGGATTTCTATGGAAATGAAGAAATGGCGTAACTTTTCTATTACACTTAATATGTACATTGTTACTTGGGGGTACCCTGCATGGAGTTGTGGCTGCTACTAAAAGCCTTCCTAAGCAGACTGGATGGAGCATTTTGGTCTTTATCTGCCATCATCCACTATGTTACTATCCCTACACAATCATGATGCCCCAGGGGCATGAAGGAGTGCCTGCTACTCCAATAATCTCAAATATAAATGGATCCAAAAGTCTCAGGAAATAATCGACATCAACAATTTATAAATGGTTCCTGACTATAGGAGAGCGGTGGGGAACTCGTGGAGACCTCATATATTGAATGCCCAAGGATAGGCTAATACAAGCTCATATAGCGTAAGCTTATTTTAATTTATAATCATCGGTCTCAAGGAGTATTTGAAGGGGGGCAGTTTTTGTGCCCTAGCTATCACTGGGGTTGAATGGCAAGACTCCAACACCCAGGTTAGAATCATACGGCGACAAGCCGTTCACTGCAACTCTGATTTCGTGGTATATGGACTGATTTGCCCCTGTCAAAAAATTTACGTGGGCAGAACCACACGTAAAATCAAAGTCCGGCTAATTGAACATCGTAGCCGCATCAAGAACTTAGACGTCAAGGCCCCCATGGTACAACACTGTGTCACCTATCAACATAGATTTGAACAATTCCAGTGGCTGATCATCGAACAAATCACCCAATCATGGAGGGGGGGAGACAGGCTCTCCATGCTTAATTTGAAGGAAAACCAATGGATATATCGTCTGCAATCTGTAGAGCCGCAGGGCCTTAATGAGAAAATCGAGTGGTACACTCTTATTTAGTCTTTTCTCTGTGTTTGCTTCTACCTCTTCCGCCCTTGTAATAATGGCGGTTAGTGACGACATTATCCACAAAAGGATAGGTCCGGGTAACCCCCGGCATATTGCTTTTAAGATGGCCCCGTCCCACATCATTTTCCTTTTTTGGATAGTTGTGCCATGGGAATTCCCCATTCAAAAATTTTTTTCCAATATGGCTGCCGCAGTCGTCAAAACTCATACAAGGATAGGCCGAGGCATTTTTTTAAGATGGCCTCCTTTTACGTCATTTCCCTTTCATGGATAGCCGCGTCAGGGGCACCCCTCCATTTGAAGTTTTCCAAAATGGCCGCCGATATCGTCACTTCCCTTTTATGGTCCGTTCTTGTTTTAAAATGGCCTCCACTGTGACGTATGTGTCCTTATTTGGACACACCCACACTCTTGGCGCCTTTAGTGTCTATAAAAGTCGGCGTCTAGACGTCCTCCGCGGCCGATAGGAATTACACGGTCCAGCAAGTAACTCTACGATCGCGACGAGGTAACATTGATATGTGTTAGGTTTCCCGGTCTAAAACACTCAATACAGGGTCATAGCATTTGATTATGTATTGTTTCTTCTGCAGAATCACACAGAGACGCCTTAGGGCGCGATAAACTGAGTTAACGCTGCACATACAGTAAGTGTTCTTTCCTCTGTTTACTGCCATTTTTTTCTAGTGGTGGGCTTCATATTATGCACTTGTTCTCTTGTACCTATTCTATCTCTAACAGCAGCAAGCATCTCCGGTCTGTTACAACAGCAGGTAACAGTGGTACCCGACTCCCTGAAGAAGGAGGTTCCCCTCCGAAACACGGCGTGTCGGATCAAAGTTGGTGTTTTTCCACTTTTACCATCACCTTCAGTAGCATTTGGACCCCGATGCCGGACATTCAAATTTGCAAGTTAAGTACAAATTTACTGTACAATTGACATTAAGTGCATAATTGGGGCAGCTATACTTCTATGGCGCCCCTTCAAATACTCCTTGAGACCGATGATTATAAATTAAAATAAGCTTACGCTATATGAGCTTGTATTAGCCTATCCTTGGGCATTCAATATATGAGGTCTCCACGAGTTCCCCACCGCTCTCCTATAGTCAGGAACCATTTATAAATTGTTGACTCCAATAATCTCTGCAGGATCATACAGGTGGAATTCCAGCGGGTACCAACATCTTCAATCAGAAGATTATGAAACATCCCGAATTATTTTTGCTTCTCCTGCTTCAGTAGAAATGCCCCGCTATATCATGGCTGGTCATCCAGGACAATCACTTCCCCAGGGTTCCTTGCTATTGCCACTGGACAGGGTACGTGGAACACCACCTCATTTCCTCCATGGTACGTTTCTGCTGCGGACGCATGGCAGGGGGGCTGCTGGCCTGCCATCTGACTGCTAGAAGGGGCTGTGGGATAAGTTTGGGAAAAGGTCTTCCCCCTTTTCAACCTCCTTCCTCTGGATATTTCTTTGAGTGGCAGAAGGGGTCACCAGACTAATACTGCCACCCTCCCCTGATGCCAGTGCTAGCGGGTGCTGCTTCTGAGGGTGATGCTGCATTCCAGCATTTGTTAAATGCAGCATTTGCTTCCTTTGACTGATATCCTTACTGCAGTGATTACACTGAGCAAGATGTGGGGTCCTCCCTCACTTTAAAGTGCTCCAGATCAGGGATGTCTTCCACAATCTGTTCTCTACATCCTTGGGAGCTGATGCTGGCATTGGAGTTGAAGTTGACGGTGGAACTGAGGAAAAATGAGGCATCACTCATATTCTCTACCTGTGCTCCCTGCTCTTCCTTGGGTTTGCTCTCAATGTTGTCAGTATTATTTCTCTCCCCTATCACTACACTGGAGGCTAAGACGCTACTGACTAAACCTCCGAAATTTTCTTCAGCTACCAGCTCTTCAATTTCTGATTCAGGAAATGTCACAAAAGATTCTTCCTCAGAAGCAGTGGTTAAAAATATTGTGCCCATTGTCTCAGAAGCAGTAACCAATGTAGAAGAGGGTACTGCTGGTTTTGGCTGTTGCATTGCTGCTGCCCCAGTATATGCTCCTGTCCTGCTACTGCCAACCTTGGATGGCTCTCCTGAATTTTTCCTCTTATCTAAAACAAGAGGGTGAGGAACAGGCACATGCTTTCCAAATTTCAATTGCGGTGGCACATGCTCACCAAATTTCAATTGCTGCTGCCTTCCACTCATGCCTAGTCTCTTTTCAATTTAGTTGCAAGACTGCTGCTAAGCTGGGCTGGCTCTAAGCCAATCCTCTACCACTGCCAAGGCTGCAATTCCCTCCTCTGCATTTTTCTCTCAGTGGCATGATGGAATATGAAGAACCTACTGGGTGTTTGGGTATTACAAAGGAATATATTTATTGATATTATACCACCACTGACAGTACCAATCTACTGGATGCAGAAATGTCTGTCTCAAACACATATACAATGTATGTGTGTGCTGTCCTGTGCACTGCTGAATGAATCCTTTTCCATACACAAAAAATATTAGAAAGTTAAACAGAACCAACAAGGTTGGCAATCTGGCAAGACTCTTCTTAATTTCCACTTGTCAGCATGCTAACATGACTGTACTGCACTAGGCACATATTCAGACAAAAGCGAAAACACTGCTTCAATATCCACACTCCTACCCTCCTCCAATGAACAAAGAAAGCACAGTGCCACTACCTTTACATTTATGATGCAGTGAATGAGACCAATGCAGCAGAGGAGATCAGAAACATCTCTTTACCAGTGCCAAAGACAACCTTTTAAAAGCTTTTTTTGAACTCTCAGGAACCTTCTCAAAACCAGATCCTTCGCTACCAACTGCTAAAGAGGAAATAGAAAGTTTATTTTACATGCTCAGACCTTTCAGTGGCAGGACATCAGCATTACTTGATTCAGATGGCAGCTATAGGCTAGTTAATAAAATGCTTCACAATGATTTGTCCTTCAACCGATCTCCTTCCCAACATGTCCCACTTTGGCTCCTATGAGGCTGTGATGTCATACAGGCTACAGCTGGTTGCTATAGCTACCAGTTAGCTGCCTGGTTTTGTTTGCTTAGCACAGCCATAAACTTGAATGGGTAACATAAATGAATGAACTGAAAATTTTTGTTTAGATTCATGGGATCCTCCATTCATTTCAGGGGTCCATGAATGAAATAAAAATAGACTTTAAAATGAATGCACATTGCTAATATTTGCTAAGTTGAGTTAGATGGTAAATGCTTTGCAATAATGTGTGGTATTTTACCCCAAATATCACCAAAATGGTAATGAGTTGCTATGCATGCAAAGCGGCTCATTTCTAGACAATTTCATGAAAACAAAATAACGCAGCTTGCCTGAAAATTCACAGACTGTGTTATTTTCCTGGAAGTTAGCTAAGACTCCTGAGTTGTAACTAATTTTGTCTGGGAGGATTAGGATGCAAACGTGCATCGCAGTGCTCCCAGGCAGTTTGTTAAAGGGCCTGTCCCCTCCCCACTGTGTAGAAAACGTCCCCCCAGGGATCTTATGAAACCTCCATCCCACCCCACCCTGCCACCTGTAGGGGTGGCACTAATGTAAAAAATAAAATTAAAATGGCAAATACCCCCAGTGAATCCCTGACACATGAGATCCACCTAGGCTCTGGGCCCTGTGCAGTCTGAATTACAATGATGCCAGCTGGCTGATTTTTCAAGTTATGCTCCTGTGGGGGGATAGGGGTTATGGAGGTCAGGGGATGGTCTATTCCTGGAAAGGAGTGGGGTTGGAAAATTTGGAGGGGCATTTGCTGCATGATTGAATTGAATTATTAGAAAGGGAATGGTGAATAAAACGGAAAATGTCATAATGCCTCTGTATCGCTCCATGGTGAGACCGCACCTTGAATACTGTGTACAGTTCTGGTCGCCGCATCTCAAAAAAGATATAATTGCGATGGAGAAGGTACAGAGAAGGGCAACCAAAATGATAAAAGGAATGGAACAGCTCCCCTATGAGGAAAGACTGAAGAGGTTAGGACTTTTCAGCTTGGAGAAGAGACCACTGAGGGGGGATATGATAGAGGTCTTTAAGATCATGAGAGGTCTTGAACGAGTAGATGTGACTCGGTTATTTTCACTTTCGAATAATAGAAGGACTAGGGGGCACTCCATGAAGTTAGCATGGGGCACATTTAAGACTAATCGGAGAAAATTCTTTTTCACTCAACGCACAATAAAGCTCTGGAATTTCTTGCCAGAGGATGTGGTTCGTGCAGTTAGTGTAGCTGGGTTTAAAAAAGGTTTGGATAAGTTCTTGGAGGAGAAGTCCATTACCTGCTATTAAGTTCACTTAGAGAATAGCCACTGCCATTAGCAATGGTTACATGGAATAGACTTAGTTTTTGGGTACTTGCCAGGTTCTTATGGCCTGGATTGGCCACTGTTGGGAACAGGATGCTGGGCTTGATGGACCCTTGGTGTGACCCAGTATGGCATGTTCTTATGTTCTTATGTTTTTTATTTTTATTTTTTGCATCAGGGCTGTCTGTACAGGTGATGGGTCTCAGAATATCCCTGGAGGGGGTTTCTACACATTGTGGTGGGGGAGTTGTTTGGGCTGCTATGGCAGCCACAGGTGAAGGGGCCACATAATGCAGAATTTAGGGACCTACTAAAGTGTACCTCTCCATGGTATTTTACCATGGGGGAAAATAAATACCACAAGGTTCCCCGACCTGTGATACCGAGAACCTTCCCCATGGTATTTCCCCCTTGGGGAAAACGCTGTGGTATAGTAAATGACTTTCTTAGATTGTAGGCTCTCTGGGGACAGAGAAATCCCTGCACCACCTGAATGTAATCTGCTGACCAGTCAGGAAAGGCAGAATATGAAGACATTAAACGGAATGGTTCCATGCATTTGAGGGAGAAGATCTTTGCCTTGTCCAGGTTCAGTGTAAGGTGATGGCACAACATGAAATTATCAGCACGCGTAGATCAGCGGTGAATGAACGTGGAAGTAGTAGTAATGTCTATTTTGTGGACTCAATCAGCTTTCCACATTGCAATCTGACAGCTGGCCAGCTGGGAAATGAAATCTCTTTAAACCTCTCTGAGGGCTGAAGACTCCATGAAAAGTTTAAAAGTTTAAAAGCAGTCGCCTGGGGTTCAGCCTGAGGCTGATGTGAAATCTCTCAGTAGCCACTGCATCCTCAGGAGTGTGGGAAGCCATGGTTATTACCCAGAGAAGTAAAGGCAGTGTCAGCAAGGTGGGAAGGCAGGGGATGGAAGGATGCAGCCTCCCAGCAGGAGCTGTAAACCTCTGAGCTTGGAGGGAAGTGGAAACGAGCAGGAGTGAGCCCACCTCAGCATGCGTTCTGATAGGGTGTCAGGGACCCCAACTGAGCAACCCCCCAAACCTGAGGCCACGGGATGAGTGTGAGAACTGGGGGGCTGCTGTAAGAAACACATCAAGCACAGCCGCTCTAATACATATATACACATACACACACACTCCCAAACACACAACCTCCTTTCTCTCTCTCTCTCACACACACACAAACACACTCCCAACACACAACCTTCTTTCTCAGACCTAAACACACAACCTTCTTTCTCAGACACACACACATGCATACTTACACACTCCCAAATACACAACCTCCTTTCTCATATATACACACACACTCCTAGCACACAACCTTCTTTCTCACGTACACATACACACACACACTCCCAAACACACAATCACCTTTCTCTCCCTCTCTCTCTCTCACACACACACACACTCCCAGTCACACAACCTCCTTTCTCAGACCCAAACACACAACCTCCTTTCTCTCTCACACACACACACTCCCAAACACACAACCTCCTTTCTCTCTCTCACACACACACACAATCCCGAACACACCTCCTTTCTCAGACACACACACATATACACACTCCCAGACACACAGCCTCCTTTGTCAGACCCAAACACACAACCTCCTTTATCACATACACATACACACACACTCCCAATTACAGTCTCCTTTCTGACACACATAGACTACCAAACATGCAACCTCTTTTCTCACAAACACACATTGCCAAATACACAATCTCCTTCTTCAGAGAAATATACACACCCAGCATGTTTCTCTCTCTCTCTCTCCTCTGGCTCTTCTCTTTTCAAATTTCCCCTCCACGGATTTCATGAGACAGGGCTGAGAAGAGGGGAAACAGAGAAAGGAAGCAAAAGTTACAGTATGTGCATCATTCATCACCCAAACGACAGGACATAAAGCTAAAAAAAGTAAACCATCACCAATGTCAGGAACTGGACATTACAGCTAAAATCTGAAAAACAATACAAATAAAATCAATGAAAGATATCCAGTCAAGAAATCAGATAATTAATTTGAACATAAGACACTTTCACCTTTTCTCCCTTAATACACTATTCTCTGTCCTCTATTTCATCCTCTGGCTTTTCTTGACTCCTTTCCCTGTTTCATTGTACTTTTCCCTCCCATGAATCTCCTCCTTTCTCCAGCTCTGCTCCTCCCTACCCCCCCAAGCTGACATTGTTTTCCCTCTATGCCACTTCTCCTGCTTTTTATGTTGGATGCTGTCTTGTTTTTAAATGAGTATGTTGATTTGTGTGTTTTTATGTTTTATTGTTTTTATGCTACATTTTATTTTGAATTATGTGATATGATTTTATGAATGCTATGCCTGTAATCCACACTGACTGTTTTTTTTAAGAAGTTGCAGAATATAAATAAATAAATCTTTCTTCTCTTCCATCCATCACATCAATCATCTCTTACCTTAATCTTGCATCACTTCATCCCAGCCCTCTTTCTCCCTCACCCTCTCCCTCAGCTGACTCTCCTCTCTTCCCCTTTCCTTTAACCCTTCCAGTATTTCATCTTTGTCTCCCTTGGGCCACCTCTCTCAAGACGCCCCCTCTTTTTCTCTCTCCTGTGCTGCCCTCCTGTCTCCATCTCCTTTTCCTCCCCTTGTGCCTCTTCCCATTCCTATTCCCTACTCTCTCCCCTCCTTACCTCCAAGGCTCCTCTGTGTCCTCTTCTCTCGGCACAGGGTCAGAGGGCCGGGCTCTGCCCCACCTCCTCTCCTCATTACGTACAATCAGTGCTTGGAAAAGAGGCAGACTGTGGCCCTTATTTGCCCTCCCTTTCCATAAACAGGGAGCAATGTGGGTGTGGAAGGGGGAAGAGCTTTCTGCAAGAACTGGACTTTCAGTGTCCGGTCAGTGCTTGTGAAAGGACCCTGAACAGCGTCATTCAAAGCTTGGCTGTCTGGTCCACAACTGGGCAGTTGGCAACCTTATCTTCTGATCATATCTAATTAGTTCTGATTTATGTGTTTATAGTTTTTTTAAATGTGATTCTATATTTAATCAATAGACAAGTCAAATCTATATCACATTAGCCTTTCAAGAGAGGAGAAAGGAAATTATTATAATGCAGTTAGTTCAATGCTGTAAAACCATGCAGCACTATATAATATCTAAGGATATTTTCTTTCCATCTACTCTAAATCCCAAAAATATTCAGCTCATGTGCATCTATCTACACATGACAAAGAATTGTAGGGCAAAAAAAAAATCTTCTGATCGTACACTAAAGACTCTTGGAGAAGAAGAGAGAGTGAGGCATTATGTGATGACAAATCAAGTCAAAGGTATAAGTAGCGTGCAACGTACACACGTTTTTGAGGAGAAACAAACATGCCGATGCAATAAAGCGCACTCAGCCTGGCGCACAGGTTAACGAGTGGTTGGACGTGCGTTTTGCAGGCGCTTCCATAACCACCGATGCAGTAAGGGGATCGGCACGTCCAAAATGTGCATCCAGGCAAAGGCACAGCTAATAGTGCTCATCACATGTAAATGCTATGTACATGAGGCTATCAGCTATTATCCCCCAATGCAAAAAATCCCCGTGCGCTCAAGGCGCACCTTTTAACCCGTAGAATTTTATGCCTGCCCTGGAGCAGGCGTAAAGTCTTCCCGTGCGTCAAGGGCTCAACTTAAAAACAAAAAAACCTGCTTTTTTTGTGGTTCCTCCTATTTAGTATCTTTGCAATACTAATTAGGAGGACTCACAGAAAACAACACCATGCCAAAAAAAAATTCTTGATGTAAAAAAAAACTTTTGGGGCGCACAATATACAACCACAAAATACACACTCTGGGCTGTGTGTATTGTGCGTGCGTATTGTGCCAATAAAATATCTGCTGTGGGAATAAATGGACCCTCATAAATTGAGCATCTGTTTTCCAAACCCGCGCACCGCCACGCCTCCTGGGCGCACGATGCCATGGTCGCGCTAGGGACGCACAATTTATCCCTGGCGCATCCTTTTTAGCGCAGCAGCTGTTTTGCTTATTGCATCGGGCACCCAGGACAGGTGATTGTGCCCAGCTTGGATGCACATTTTTAGTTTGTCCATGTTGCATCGGCCTGAAAGTTCTAGAAGAATGAGCCTTAAAAAGGCTGGCGTAACGTAGACTCGGGTGAGTAAAAGGAAAGGTTGTGGATGTGTGGAACAGCCTTCTATTGCTGATGACAGCAGGGATGAAGCAGGGATAAAGGCAGAGGTCAGGTAGGGAGAATGAGCCAGGAAGATGGGCCCTGCAGTCTTTATCACTCATTACAGAAAAGGTCGCCAGCGGCGCTGCCAGGACATCTCTGAGTTCCCTCAGTATCCTCGGATGTGTCCCATCCGGCCCCTTTGCTCTACCTACATTTTCCTAGCTCCTCATGAGCGATGTCCACCTCATTATAGTAGCAAAGGGTTTCCAGGTCTTCCCAGAAGTCTCGGCTGCAATGTCCATCAGTGAGAGGTTTCAGCCATGTGGTCCTTTGCCGTAGCTATTCCCCTTTTGTGGAACAAACTGCCATTTTAGCTCAGAGAGGAAAGCGATTTGTTTCAGTTTAGGAAAGACCTAAAGACCTGACTGATGTTGACTCTTGGTTGAATGGATTAGGGTAAGGCAATAATTATTTGTTTCATTATTTTGGATTATCTATTTCTATGCAATTGGTTTTCATGGGTGAAGATTCAGATCAACTGAACCAAATCACAGTGAACCTAGAAGATGTGGTAGGCCTGATTGTCCATCTGAAGAGAAGTAAATCACCTGGACCGGATGGTATACACCCCACGGTTCTGAAAGAACTAAAAAATGAAATTTCAGACCTATTTCAATTATAATCTATCATTAAAATCATCCGATGTACCTGAACATTGGAAGATGGCCAATGTAACCCCAATATTTAAAAAGGGATCCAGGGGTGATCCGGGAAACTATAGACCGGTGAGCCTGATTTCAATGCCGGGAAAAATCGTGGAAACTGTTATAAAGATTAAAATCACAGAACATATAGAAAGAGGTTAATAAAACATGTGGACAAATGTAAACCGGTAGATGTGGTGTGTTTGGATTTTCAGAAAGAGTTTGACAAAGTTCCTCATGAGAGGCTTCTAAGAAAACAAAAAGTCATGGGATAGGAGGCGATGTCCTTTCGTGGATTACAAACTGGTTAAAAGACAGGAAACAGAGAGTAGGATTAAATGGTCAATTTTCACAGTGGAAAAATTAAATAGTGGAGTGCCTCAGGGATCTGTACTTGGACCTGTGCTTTTTAATATATTTATAAATGATCTGGAAAGGGGTATGAAGAGTGAGGTAATCAAATTTGCGGATGATGCAAAATTATGTAGAGTAGTTAAATCTCAAGCGGATTGTGATGAATTGTAGAAGGACTTTGCGAGACTGGAAGATTGGGCATCCAAATGGCAGATAAAATTTAACGTGGACAAGTGCAAGGTGATGCATGTAAGGAAAAATAACCCATGCTGTAGTTACACGATGTTAGGTTCCATATTAGGAGCTACAACCCAGGAAAGAGATCTAGGCATCATAGTGGATAATACTTTAAAATCGTCGGCTCAGTGTGCTGCAGGAGTCAAAAAAGCAAATAGAATGTTAGGAATTATTAGGAAGGGAATGGTTAATAAAATGGAAAATGTCATAATGCCTCTGTATCGCTCCATGATGAGACCGCACCTTGAATACTCTGTGCAATTCTGGTCACCACATCTCAAAAAGAATATAGCTGCTCTGGAGAAAGTGCAGAGAAGGACGACCAAAATGATAAGGGGCACGGAACAACTGCCCTATGAGGAAAGGCTGAAGAGGTTAGGGCTATTCAGTTTGGAGAAGAGATGACTGAGGGGGGATATGATAGAAGTCTACAAAATCATGAAAGGACTTGAACATGTTAATGTAAATCAGTTATTTACTCTCTCAGATAATAAAGGACCAGGGGGCACGCCATGAAGTTAGCAAGTAGCTCATTTAAAACAAATCGCAGAAGATTCTTTTTCACTCAGCGCATAGTCAAGCTCTGGAATTCATTGCCAGAGGATGTGGTTACAGCAGTTAGTGTAACTGGGTTTAAAAATGGTTTGGATAAGTTCCTAGAGGAAAAATCCATAAACTGCTATTAATTAATAAGCAATAGTAGCTTGTGATGTATTTAATGTTTGGATACTTGCTAAGTACTTGTGTCCTGGATTGGCCACTGTTGGAAACAGGATGCTGGGCTTTATGGATCTTTGGTCTGACCCAGTATGGCATGTTCTTATGTTCTTATGTTATTGTTGTCATCGCTTTGGGCAATTCTTATCTGAAAAGTGATTGATAAATATCAGTAAATGAAATGAAAATTATTTGAAGTTTACCTCCCTTCCATTCCTATTGGTGGCAGTCTCTCTGGGGTCCTACTCTAAGCCCTTCCAACAGCAGATTTCTCTTACAGTTCTTATGAGTGCAATTTGTGGGCTCTCCTGCTTGCTCTGTCTAGGAGAATTTCACAGTTCCCTGTTCTGGGAGGATTGGTGTATGCAGACGCTGAGGCTAAACTTGTATCTGTGTAGATGGTGGTATCCTCCGGGCAAGCTGATATTATTTTGTTCAAACTGTTTTCTAAATTTAATGAAGCTGCATGAACACAAAAATCAGCTCTCCAGCCAAAGTGGACACAAGCCATGCGAAGGATGTCCCTGGCACGAGACTCCCACGCCAGCTGTGGCTTTTAACTGGCTGGTGTTGCGTTTTCCCATGGAAAGAGCACGACAGCCTCCACGCCACGTGACACTGAGCGGAAAAGGGAAAGCACAGACGGTGCTCAGCTTAGGGTAAAACGCTTCTTTGTTTTCCAGTGATAAACAAGTTGGGTTAATTGAAAGAGAACAGGAGGAGGGTGGGGAAAAGTCTGCTGCTTCTGAAATGGGTGGCCATACTGGGCCCTGGCTGGCTCTGAGGGTCAGCGGCCCTAGCAGGAACAAGAAACTCCTCCTGGCCCTCCACGGGCTTTGCAGTCGGCGTTCCCAAGGCCGGGGCCGGGCTGACTTTATCCAGGCAGTGCGCTGGTCACCTCGGGCCACGGGGACACCTGGAACTGACCTGCGTCTCCTTCGCTGCCCGCCAAGTTACTGGAAGAACTTGACCCATTCGGGACCGGCTTTTGTGGGCTCTGCGTTCTGCAGCTTTCATCCAGAGCGAAACCGGGAATCCCCTCTTTCATTTCCTTTAGTTCTGGAAGCAAATTGAGAGAAAAGTCCAAATTGTATTTGTTTTCATTTCGTTTTGTTTACACTCAGCACCACCAGCACCAAATTATTAAAAACGAAGCCCCCCCCCCCCCCGGCACTTCCCAGTCTCTTACCCCATCCATGAGGTGGAAATGCACCCGGCACGTGGGAGCCTGGAGGGACTGGGGATCACCCCACGGGTGGGGGGGAGTGGAGCAGGCAAGCCCTGGGGGGGGGAGGGGTTTGAAGGGGGTAGTCCAGAGCCAACCTCATTCCCGAATTCCCTTTTGCTGGCAGTGAATTCCCTGCTTGGCTCTGCGCGTGGCATCTGGAAGCCTAAAGCCTGAAACAAGCTCGGAGGTAAGAGGAGGAGGAGAGCGGGGGCAGATTTCTCATTCTTGCTATTCTGTGACTTTTGGCCCCATTTCCCAGGACTGCGCCCCCCCCCCTCTGGACAGCCACCTCCACCTGCTGCTTACATTTCCCAAGGAAACCCCTTAAAAGCTGCCGCCCGCCTGCTGTCCCGCCGGTTCTGATCCAGGCAGTAAAAGACCATTGAATTTTTGAATTTCTGTGGAAGCGCTGACCCCTGGCCCCTGCTGCGCACAACTTCAAACTTCTGCCCGTTTAACCCCTTTTGGTGTCCACTTTCCTTTTTAGAAAAATTGTTTATTTTGTTTTAAATAAATGAACCAAAGCAGAGAGGGTTTTCTGCGCAGAGCCCTGGCGAGTCCTGCACGGGTTGCGGACGACGCTGCAGATGTTGCAGCATGGACCCGGTTGCTGCATGGACCCGGTTGCTGCATGGACCCGGTGAAGGATGCAGAGTCCTCCAACGCTCGTCACAGAAATGGATTCTGTCAGTGCATTAACAGGGCTCCCATGTTGCGCTTTAGATCTCAGTGTACATGACAGTGCTTCTGCCTGTGCTATTTAATTACTTCAGCTTAGCACTGTAAGCGAGGCAGAAACATTTTCACATGCAAGTCCCACTTCTCTGATTTCTCTCCTGCTTTTCTAACCAAGCACCTGCAGTGCCAGGACGAACCCCTATGAACAGGCTGAGATCAGCAGAAGCCGATTAAACTAAACGCTTCCAACTTCAGCAGGGTCTCGGGGAGACGTAAAGCAAGAAAGTGTTTTATCCAAGGACCCGCAATATCACGTGCGGTAAAACCTGCGTCCTAACGCACACACAGCCACCTCTCCTGGCCGCCCGATGTAATATTTCAATGAGCTGGTGCGGTAAAAAGGACGCACTGGGGATAAACTGTGCAATGCATCCCTAGTGCTCAAAAACATCGGGCACCCAGGAGAGGTGGCTGCGCATCCACCACAGCATCAGGCACCCAGAGCGGCAGCAGCGGCCGAGCTGACCACACTCCCACCCCACACCCCCAGGTCTGGCCTGATGGGCCACGTGGTCAGTGTTGGACCCGGGGGTCCAGCCCCTGAAACGGAGGATTCTGAGGTCCATGTGATATAACAGTCCTTGCCAGACCCCCAAATCCCCTCTCCAGACCAGGAACACCTGCCAGAGATCCTCCCCCGGCAGGACTGTTCCCACATGTCAGTGAAAGGACCAATCCTTTCAGCAGATCCTTCTAGAAGGGACAGCCTTCTGCCTGACTCTTATTCACTCCTTCACTTTCTGCTGATTGGTCCATTCACTGTCACATGTCAGTGAAAGGACCAATCCTTTCAGCAGATCCTTCTAGAAGGGAACAGCCTTCTGCCTGACTCTTATTCACTCCTTCACTTTCTGCTGATTGGTCCATTCACTGTCACATGTCAGTGAAAGGACCAATCCCCTTTCAGCAGATCCTTCTAGAAGGGAACAGCCTTCTGCCTGACTCTTATTCACTCCTTCACTTTCTGCTGATTGGTCCATTCACTGTCACATGTCAGTGAAAGGACCAATCCCCTTTCAGCAGATCCTTCTAGAAGGGAACAGCCTTCTGCCTGACTCTTATTCACTCCTTCACTTTCTGCTGATTGGTCCATTCACTGTCACATGTCAGTAAAAGGACCAATCCCCTTTCAGCAGATCCTTCTAGAAGGGAACAGCCTTCTGCCTGACTCTTATTCACTCCTTCACTTTCTGCTGATTGGTCCATTCACTGTCACATGTCAGTAAAAGGACCAATCCCCTTTCAGCAGATCCTTCTAGAAAGGGACAGCCTTCTGCCTGACTCTTATTCACTCCTTCACTTTCTGCTGATTGGTCCATTCACTGTCACATGTCAGTAAAAGGACCAATCCCCTTTCAGCAGATCCTTCTAGAAGGGACAGCCTTCTGCCTGACTCTTATTCACTCCTTCACTTTCTGCTGATTGGTCCATTCACTGTCACATGTCAGTGAAAGGACCAATCCTTTCAGCAGATCCTTCTAGAAGGGAACAGCCTTCTGCCTGACTCTTATTCACTCCTTCACTTTCTGCTGATTGGTCCATTCACTGTCACATGTCAGTGAAAGGACCAATCGCCTTTCAGCAGATCCTTCTAGAAGGGAACAGCCTTCTGCCTGACTCTTATTCACTCCTTCACTTTCTGCTGATTGGTCCATTCACTGTCACATGTCAGTGAAAGGACCAATCCCCTTTCAGCAGATCCTTCTAGAAGGGAACAGCCTTCTGCCTGACTCTTATTCACTCCTTCACTTTCTGCTGATTGGTCCATTCACTGTCACATGTCAGTAAAAGGACCAATCCCCTTTCAGCAGATCCTTCTAGAAGGGAACAGCCTTCTGCCTGACTCTTATTCACTCCTTCACTTTCTGCTGATTGGTCCATTCACTGTCACATGTCAGTAAAAGGACCAATCCCCTTTCAGCAGATCCTTCTAGAAAGGGACAGCCTTCTGCCTGACACTTATTCTCTCCTTCACTTTCTGCTGATTGGTCCATTCACTGTCACATGTCAGTAAAAGGACCAATCCCCTTTCAGCAGATCCTTCTAGAAGGGAACAGCCTTCTGCCTGACACTTATTCTCTCCTTCACTTACTGCCGATTGGTCCATTCACTGTCACATGTCAGTGAAAGGACAATCCCCTTTCAGCAGATCCTTCTAGAAGGGGACAGCCTTCTTTCTGCCTGACTTATTCACTCCTTCACTTCCTGCTGATTGGTCCATTCACTGTCACATGTCAGTAAAAGGACCAATCCCCTTTCAGCAGATCCTTCTAGAAGGGAACAGCCTTCTGCCTGACTCTTATTCACTCCTTCACTTTCTGCTGATTGGTCCATTCACTGTCACATGTCAGTAAAAGGACCAATCCCCTTTCAGCAGATCCTTCTAGAAGGGGACAGCCTTCTTTCTGCCTGACACTTATTCACTCCTTCACTTCCTGCCGATTGGTCCATTCACTGTCACATGTCAGTGAAAGGACCAATCCTCTTTCCGAAGGCTGTCATGAAAGGGGATTGGTCCTTTCACTGACCTGACAAGTGTCATTGAAAAGGACCAATTGTGGCCATCACTGACCGAGGAAGGGCTCCAGGAGGGGTTCCTGGCCTGGAGGGGGGATTGGGGGTCTGAGGTCCATTTACCAAATGGCCCTCAGAATCCATCATTTCAGGTACAGGACCCCCATCGGGCCAGTCCTTGGGTGGATGGGGGAGCTTTGATCAGGTGAGCCGCATGAAGTTTAACACCTGGCTCTGAGCAGACGTCTCGTTTCTCTCGGTAGTAAGAGATGTGCTAGGCGCCTTCTTGCATCGCGGGGTAAAGGCTAATAGCCTCATCCACATGGAATTTACATGGGATGAGCACTATTAGCGCTACGCGCTTGTTTGGACGTGCTAATCCCATCATTGCTTTGGGAATTATTCTAGCGCGTCCAAAAGCGTGTCAAGCTGTGCTCTAGGCTGAGCGCAATCTATTGCATGGGCGAGAAAGTGCACCAGGAATGCCTATGCAAATGATATATTACAGTCCATAGCAGAAGGAGCAGCCTAGCGGTTACAGCAATGGCCTACAAACAAGAAAGATTGGAATTCAAATCCCACCGCTGCTCCTTGAGACATTGGGCAAGGTACAAACTTAGAGCCTGATTTAAAGGCTGCTCCCCCCTTCTGAGACCCTTTCATCAGAAACCCTCTGGGGACAGGGAAATGCCTCCAGCAGCCCAGTGTAATCGGCTTTGCGGTGCTGAACAGCAGAATATAAAAATCAGAGAAACGCACTGCAGACTAGGGTTGGACTCTTGGTTTTCCTTCTGCCCTTACACACGTCCCATGTCTCCTCTTGCCTCAGGCACCCACTTCTAGGGAGATTTACTGAGCCACAATCTAGCGGGTGAAATAGCCTGCAAGGCTCCTTAAACGCTGTTTGCCTGTCCTCCTGCCACATCCCGGCAGGAGGGAGCCCCTGTGGAAATGAGCTGCTCTGCAAGTACTCCAAGCCTAACATTGCCTGAGGCCTGCAAAGCAACTTGTGCGGAGTCGATCCTATGGCAATAAAGTAATGCGGGAGTGTAGGGGAGGGAAGGTCAGGCTGCTAATGTGGGTTCCCGATGGCCTCAGGGGAAAATTAAAGGGCCCAGGTGCCTGAAACACCCCCCCCCTCCCCAAACCAGCAAAAAAATCATTGGAGACCCCCGACGCATTCCGAGGCAGCTCTTCCCCCTCCCCGAAATAAATACAAAATAAGGAGGCCAATCGCATGGTGATGGCCCGCTTCCTTCCCCACCCCCTCCCCTTTAACCAAAATATTCACCCCTTACCCAAAGATCCCCCTCCCCCCACAAGGCCCACCCCTTTCCCCCTTCCAAAGAAAGTTAAATCCCTGGGGTCTCGTGGTCCCCCAAATCTCCACTCCCACTCCCAGCCTCCAAAACATAACCCTGGTGGTCTGGGGGTGTGGGCAGTCAGACCCCAACCCCACCTCCTAATCCCTCCATACAGCAGGGACCCAGAGCACCCCCTAGCCCTGCGCCCATCGATGGCGTCCAGCTGTCCTTCCCGTGTCGCGGGACGGGGAAAGGGAGAGAGCCGCAGCCACACGACTGGAAGGCAGGGGTCCCCAATGACTCCTGGGGAGAACTATGTCCTTGGGGGGGGGGGGGAGGCACGATTTTATGAGCCTCGGGCCCGGCAACGAGGTGGCCCCCATTGCATGATGGGAAGGCCCCGTGCCACGGCGCAATGTTCTGTCGCGTGTTCGTGCCACGATAAAGAGAATCACGCGGCAGGACTGCCAGGAGAGTTTCTCAGGGAGAAGCCCAATATCGCGGGAACGGCCCCCCTCCTCCCCGTGAACTGCGGCCCATCCTTCCATAAACCTCGTGAGTCTCCCTGTTAGACTGCAAGCTGCTCAGGCCGGGAACTTATTGCACCTCCAGTTTGGAAAAGTGGCCTAGAAATGAAAATATTATCATTCTATTCATCGGCAGTCAGCAGCGCCGAGAGACATAGGTGACCTGCGTTACTGACTCCAGAGCGCCTTTTCTCCTTCCTTCTCTATTGCATTTAACATAACCGCTTACGTTTTATGTCCAAACCATTTAAAAATTGTTCTAAGTGATTAACGCCTAAAGAAAAAAAGAAATCTGTCAGCTTTCTAGTTCAGTGCTTGTATGGGCCTATTTATATTCATTTTCCAAAACAGCCGTCCAGGAAGAGTTACTTTCTCATGCTTTAGGGAGAGAACAGCGCATGCATCAGAAATTCTTCAGAGCAGTTAGACAGGGAATGGAAATCACTCGAGTGGGTCCTTGGCAACCTCACCAAGCAATTCCCAGTGAGGGGAGGTCAACCACTCCAGCTCCAGGAGGAAGGGGGAGATAAATCAGAATTATTTCAAGGAATGGAAATAATGCGCCGGGAGCAGGCTGACACCTTTATTGCTTTCCCTTATCCGCCTGCTTGGAGAAATAAGTGAAGCTACAAGTCACCTGCCCATGGCTCAGAGCAGGGTCGGGATCCTCCTGAGAGAGAGGAGCACTCTCCCCACCCCTCCCCCACCCCAGTAAAGCACTCTCCCCTTTTCTCACCATCCTCCTTCCCCCTGCACCACATCTAAATGTCCCAGGCCCCTGGACGCCCAGGGCCAGTAACAACAGCTGCTAATGAGCCTGGCAGGCCGACATGGACCTGAGGACACCCCCGGGGGTGGGGATGCTTAGAGACGCATGGGGCCTCCTCTAGTAAGCGGGCCCCATGACTTTAGGGATGGGGGACAGGGACAAACACGGCGCCGGCTGATGGCGATGCCTCCTTACTGGTGCAGCTGATGATGTTGTCTCTCTCTCTGGCGTTTTGGGGCTCTCCAAAACACAGGGCTCATGGCCATCACCCCAATTCATTCCCCCTGCAGGGGAAGCTGCAGCTCCGCAGTTATAATCCAGTACCTGCTGATCTCATCCCTCTCAGCTGCATCTGAGGGACCTCGGGCCTTCCTTCGCCTCCTCTTCCAAAGCTGTGAAGTCCTTCTCCAGTCAATTTACAGAACCGGAAGGGGCAGCCACCAGCGGTGCTGAAACCGGGTCGTCTTTGTTTAATTCCATGCGAAAGCCAAGCCTTCCTGGGGGGTCTCCTAGGAAGATGGCCCTGAAAACCCAAGGCTATAGCTCCGGGATTCCATCTTCTGCTCCTGCTCCTCCAACCTGTAACATCAGGTGCAAAGCAGCCTGGCGCGCCCCCGATAATCCTCTTACTTCATGCATTATGCAGCAACATCTGAGGAGCTCCGAACAAAGGAGGGGTGGAGGAGAATGTTTCTGCTGTTCTCTGAATGACCTCTTCTACCTCCCAGCAACAAGATCCTTTTCTGTCTCTGCACCGCGTCTACGCGGCCTGAGTGCTTGCCTGGCCAGACGGCCCACATTCAATGCCTTTCTCTCTGCCTCATGTTACCTTCAATACTCGACTCTGGAGCTCTTCAATCAAATCCGACTGCAGTAGTGGGAAGGGAATATCGGGATGGGAGGGGGTGAGAAAATAAACCAAACTAATGTACTACTGTGGTGCTGCTAACGTGCAGGAGAAAAGTGATAAGAAGTAAGAAACGAGGAAGTCTGGTCTGGCCCAGGGGCTGTGCCATGCACTGCCGGGTTCAGTTTCTGGGCCAGAACTCTGCTCCCCAGGATGCCTGGGGCTGGGCACGCTGCATTCTCAGCCCTGGTGGTCACTGCTTGCTGGTGAGACCTAGTGGCCAGTCTTAGGGTCGTGTTAGCCAGGTTCCATGTGAGGTTTGCAGTCTCTCACTCAGCCGTGGGACTGTAATGACTGAGCTGAGTTGGAAGGAGGATATAAAATTATAGTAGCATAGTAGTCGATGGCACAAAAAGACTAAGAAAATAGCCACTGCTATTACTAGCAACAGTAACATGGAATAGACTTAGTTTTTGGGTACTTGCCAGGTTCTTATGGCCTGGATTGGCCTCTGTTGGAAACAGGATGCTGGGCTTGATGGAGCCTTGTTCTGACCCAGTATGGCATGTTCTTATGTTCTTATTAAGTTTGGCTGGGACATACCAAGCCATGCCTGAGGGTTATGGAAGAGAGCAGCGTGAACTCTCTAATACGCTGAACCCTCAAGCAGCAACTGCCGAGACACCAGTTGGCAGTTCAGCAACGGCCAATGTGCATGGCTGCATGCCTGCAGGTTTAGGCACAGATGCGGGCACCCAGGCATGCATTGCTACCACTGCACCATCAGCAGACCTTTTAAAATGGAGATACCTCAGTATCTTCACCTGCAATGGACCCACAGCTACGTGAATACCCAGATCCTAAAGCTGCACAGGTGCCATGGGGATTTAGGAAGGTATGCAAGGAATGCTAAGTCCATGGAAGGAGAAAGAGGTTTTTATTATACTGGGAATCTCCAAGTTTGCTTCAATCCAGGAGGTGGCCCTGAGGTGCAATTTGATTGTGAGGACAGCCTGGAGTGACACAGGCCAGAAGGCGTGCACCTCTCAGTTATTGGTAAGGACATCCCAGTGTGCATCTTGCAGGATGCAGTGCAGGCAGCTCTGTATACCAGGAATTTCAGCAGCAGTGCACGGGGGGGGGAGATAGGGCAAGCAAGGGGGCTGTCCTATCCCTTGGTGGAAGATGTTGCAGATCACAGATTCGGCATGACAGTAACATGGATGGATGAATGCACAGGAACCCAACAATTCTCCAAGGCCTCCTTGAATTAGGCCAGAGAGGTAAAAGTAATTTCAGCCAATTAATCAAGAGCACGGGCGGGTCGGTCTGACAGGCTGTGAGAACAGTAACCACAAGTGCTGAAGCAGTTTGGTCAGTAAATGTTCCCAATGGTAAAAGGTGAATGGTAGAGTGCCCCAGGGATCTGTTCTGGGACCGATGCTTTTTATTATATTTATAAATGACATGGAAATGGGAATAAGTCAGGTGATCAGATTTTCCGATGACACAATATTATTCAAAGTAATTAAATCACAAGAGGACTGTGAGGAATTACAAGAGGACTTTGAAAACTGGGAGGCTGGGCATGCAAATGGCAGATGGCATTTCATGTGGACAAGTGCAAAGTGATGCACATAGGGAAGAGTAACCCAAATTATAGCTACACAATGCAATGTTCCACATTAGGAGTCGCCACCCAGGAAAAGGATCTAGTTCTCATCATTGATAATACGTTGAAATCCTCTGCTCAGTGTGCAGCAGCAGCCAAGAAAGCAAATAGAATGTTAGGGATTTTTAGGAAAGGAAAGGAGAATAAAACAGAGAATATCATAATGCCTCTGTATCACTCCATGCTGCAACCACCTCATCTTAAGTATTGTGCTAAGTTCTGGTCACCACATCTCAAAAAAGATATAGCAGAATTAGAAAAGGTACATAGAAGGGCAACCAAAATGATAAAGGGGTTGGAATGATTCTCCTATGAGGAAAGGCTAAAGAGGTTAGGACTCTTCAGCTTAGAGAAGAGATGTCTGAGGGGAGGTATGATAGAGGTCTATAAGAACATAAGAACATAAGAAAATGCCATACTGGGTCAGACCAAGGGTCCATCAAGCCCAGCATCCTGTTTCCAACAGTGGCCAATCCAGGCCATAAGAACCTGGCAAGTACCCAAAAACTAAGTCTATTCCATGTAACCATTGCTAATGGCAGTGGCTATTCTCTAAGTGAACTTAATAGCAGGTAATGGACTTCTCCTCCAAGAACTTATCCAATCCTTTTTTAAACACAGCTATACTAACTGCACTAACCACATCCTCTGGCAACAAATTCCAGAGTTTAATTGTGCGTTGAGTAAAAAAGAACTTTCTCCGATTAGTTTTAAATGTGCCCCATGCTAACTTCATGGAGTGCCCCCTAGTCTTTCTACTATCCGAAAGAGTAAATAACCAAGTCACATCTACCCGTTCTAGACCTCTCATGATTTTAAACACCTCTATCATATCCCCTCCTCAGCCGTCTCTTCTCCAAGCTGAAAAGTCCTAACCTCTTTAGTCTTTCCTCATAGGGGAGCTGTTCCATCCCCTTATCATTTTGGTAACCCTTCTCTGTACCTTCTCCATCGCAATGAGTGGAATGGAGCAAGTAAACAATCAGTTATTTACTCTTTTGAAAAGTACAAAGACCAGGGGGGACACAATGAAGTTACTGGGTAATATGTTTAAAACTAATAGGAGAAAATATTTTTTTACTCAACACGTAACTAAACTCTGGAATTCATTGCCAGAGGATATGGTGAAAGGTATTAGTGTAGCTGCATTTAAAAAATGGACAAGTTCCTGGAGGAAAAGTCCATTAACAATTATTAAGGTGGAGTTGCAGAAATCCACTGCTTATTCCTGGGATAAGCAGCTTGGACTCTCTCTACCCCTTGGGATCCTGCCAGGTACTTGTGACTTGGATTGGCCACTGATACTGGGCTTGATGGGTCTTTAGTCTGACCATGTAGGGCAAGCTTTATGTTTTTATGTTCTCAAGGCAGGTTGTGTGCTTAAAAATGTTTAAGAGCACAGCAGGGTCGGTCTGGCAGGTCGATGACAGGCAAACAGGTATGCCGGCTGCAAGCTCCACCCCCGCGGAGCGCCTTTGCACAGCACATTGTGAAGCACAGGCATTCTTACAGACGGCTGCACATTCACCCATGTGGATTCAGCAGTTCTACCCATCCAACCCCACATTTTACTCGCATAGTCCTTGACTAAGGCTCTGAAATTTTAGCCCATTGTGTTTTTTCCATCTGTACCTTAGTCCCATTGTCTCAGCCGCTGCTGTCAAACGTTTTCTGTTCCTGAGGTGGTGCAGAAGAGCCGGGAAAAGCGAAGAGTTTAATCCTTTCCCTCCTGAAAGGTTCAGTAAGCTCGGGACGTCGCCAAAGTGCCGGAACCACGTCCCGGAGAAACGCTTCCTCTCATAATCCAGCAGGGCGGTGCGGCAGAGAATGAAACATTAAAAGGCACGCTTCTGATCAACTTCTTCTTGTCTAAAGACCAGGGGGAGAAGGCTCTCATTAGCCGTCTCTGCGGGACGCCCGGCTGCCTTCTTAAGGCGTGCGCACGGCTTTCTTCTCCTTGCAACCTAGCGTAAATTGTTTCATTTATTAATCATCTTACCTATCCTTGGTATTTATTTAATTAATCTTTAAGTCAGAAGTAAACAGCAGGGAGTAACAGCGGGATAGAAGTGAAAGGATCTTTTAAGGGATATTTTTTCTTGAAAATGTAAATAATTAAAAAAAAAAAAGATACTTTGGAAAGTTTAACAGGCATGAAACATACAGGGGTTTTGAAGTAATAGATGAGGGCTGTGTTGGAGGGGGGTAGCACAATTTATAGCTGTGGGATAAGATGAAAGAGTTGTGAGCTGCAAATTTTCCAGCAGCCAGAGAGCACATAAACCCCTCCTGTACAGGAATTCTTCTCTTTCTGCAGTCACTTCTGGCTCTGAAAAGCTCTGTTTGACTCTCTCTCTTGCCACGTCTCATTTCTAAAGCACTTCGAGACATGCGCAGCGCTGTACAGATACACATAACGTAAGAGAGAGTCCCTGCTCCATGGAGCTTACAAGCTAGTGAAAGCAAGCATAGCTCACTATCACCTGCTTATGGCACAATCCTCCAATAACTTGCTCAGACCGCGTTACAGCAAGGCACAGTGGGGATACGTAAGTTAGGTGGATAAGATTTAGCCCTGTAAAAATCGCTAGGTAGCTGCCCACCACGGCTAACTACTATATATCCGGCTAAGTGCCAGCCGCTGAATGGAGCCGGATACTCAGCTTTCACCACTAAGTGGTGCGAACATTGGCCTCTGTAATTATTTAGGCTGACTGTCCTCGGATGATTTGTGACCTTGTGCTTTTTTCAGCACAATTTATGCTATGAGAACCACTTTATGTATTTGGTTTGTCCTTCAGTCTGTCACTAGCAGGCAGGAGCACAAAGCAAAGAGCTGACTGCTGAGAAGAGCATGCTGAGATGGAAATGTAAGTGCCGGCAGTCAGAGCAGCAAGGGCCCCACCCATAGAAATGGAGGAGCTGCTGATGGTGTCTGCACTGCAATCCAGACACCCCGGAGCCCCCAAAGCCTGATTCTTCTGCCAGCCATTTGTTGTTTGTGAGCACTTAAAATACTTTCCTGCACCTCAGAGCCTCAGACACGCACCAGCAGCTGGCCATGTGAGGGGGTGCCCTAGACCACAAGCACAGAGACCAACCTCAAGGGTAGAGCTACATGCCACCACCCCTCACACACATCCCCATACACCTTACCTCCATGCATACCCAACCCCCTCCCACGCTCCTCACCCTGCCAGACATCCCAAACTCCTATATACACTCTTATCCAACCACACACACACAAATACAGGGAAAAGTTCAAGTCTGGGAAAAGTGTCCCCCCACTACTATTGTCACTATCGCCACATCCACAAAACCAATCCATAATGCACCCCAATAATCACAAGGTCGATATTCAAAACTAAACATTTAAATGGATAACGGAGTTAGATGGATAACTTGGAAAACATGGAGTTACTTGGATAACTTGGAGTTAGATGGATAACATGGAAAACGTGGAGTTAGATAGATAACGGAGTTAGATGGATAACTTGGAAGCATGGAAATAGATGGTTACCTAAGAATTAGATGGATAACTTGGAAAACATGGAGTTAAATGGATAACTTGGAGTTAGATGGATAACTTGGAAAACATGGAGTTAAATGGATAACTTGGAGTTAGATGGATAACTTGTAAAACATGGAGTTAGATGGATAACTTGGAGTTAGATGGATAACTTGTAAAACAGGGAGTCAGATGGATAACTTGGAAATCATGGAGTTAGATGGATAACTTGGAGTTAGATGGATAACTTGTAAAACATGGAGTTAGATGGATAACTTGGAGTTAGATGGATAACTTGCAAAACATGGAGTTAGATGGATAACTTGGAGTTAGATGGATAACTTGCAAAACATGGAGTTAGATGGATAACTTGGAGTTAGATGGATAACTTGCAAAACATGGAGTTAGATGGATAACTTGGAGTTAGATGGATAACTTGTAAAACATGGAGTTAGATGGATAACTTGGAGTTAGATGGATAACTTGTAAAACATGGAGTTAGATGGATAACTTGCAAAACATGGAGTTAGATGGATAACTTGGAGTTAGATGGATAACTTGCAAAACATGGAGTTAGATGGATAACGTGAGTTAGATGGATAACTTGCAAAACATGGAGTTAGATGGATAACTTGGAGTTAGATGGATAACTTGCAAAACATGGAGTTAGATGGATAACTTGGAGTTAGATGGATAACTTGTAAAACATGGAGTTAGATGGATAACTTGGAGTTAGATGGATAACTTGTAAAACATGGAGTTAGATGGATAACTTGCAAAACATGGAGTTAGATGGATAACTTGGAGTTAGATGGATAACTTGGAAATCATGGAGTTAGATGGATAACTTGGAAATCATGGAGTTAGATGGATAACTTGGAGTTAGATGGATAACTTGCAAAACATGGAGTTAGATGGATAACGTGAGTTAGATGGATAACTTGGAAATCATGGAGTTAGATGGATAACTTGGAGTTAGATGGATAACTTGTAAAACATGGAGTTAGTTGGATAACTTGGAGTTAGATGGACAACTTGGAAAACATGGAGTTAGATGGATAACGTGAGTTAGATGGATAACTTGGAAAACATGGAGTTAGATGGATAACTTGGAGTTAGATGGATAACTTGTAAAACATGGAGTTAGATGGATAACTTGGAAATCATGGAGTTAGATGGATAACTTGGAGTTAGATAGATAACTTGGAAAACATGGAGTTAGATGGATAACTTGGAGTTAGATGGATAATTTGCCATTAGATGGATAACTTGTGAGTTATCCATCTAAATGTCTTTGAATATTGACCTCCACTTCTCTCCTCAGCTGAATTCCTTTTACCACCATCCTCTGCGGTCTGACATTTCACCAGTTTCTAATCTAGTTTTTCACTTCAGCTTCTCCCACCCTTATTCCATCCTTTCTCCATGACTCCTTCCTTTTTCCCCCAAACCCCAACCAACTCCTATTCTTCCTGACTCATCTCCCTCCCAACTCCAACCTCTCCTCCTTCCCCCTCCTCTAGCCTCTCTCTCTCTCTCCAGTCTTTCTGCTTTTAGTAATGTTAATGTACATGTAAAGCAGGAATACAGCATGGACATGTCACACTGTAAAATATGAGCATGGCATACACCACTGAAGAGCCCTATGCAGGCATCAAATTGATTAATAAGAACATAAGAACATAAGAAAATGCCATACTGGGTCAGACCAAGGGTCCATCAAGCCCAGCATCCTGTTTCCAACAGTGGCCATTCCAGGCCATAAGAACCTGGCAAGAACCCAAAAACTAAGTCTATTCCAAGTTACCATTGCTAATGGCAGTGGCTATTCTCTAGGTGAACTTAATAGCAGGTAATGGACTTCTCCTCCAAGAACTTATCCAATCCTTTTTTAAACACAGCTACACTAACCACATCCTCTGGCAACAAATTCCAGAGTTTAATTGTGCGTTGAGTAAAAAAGAACTTTCTCCGATTAGTTTTAAATGTGCCCCATGCTAACTTCATGGAGTGCCCCCTAGTCTTTCTACTATCCGAAAGAGTAAATAACCGATTCACATCTACCCGTTCTAGACCTCTCATGATTTTAAACACCTCTATCATATCCCCCCTCAGTCGTCTCTTCTCCAAGCTGAAAAGTCCTAACCTCTTTAGTCTTTCCTCATAGGGGAGCTGTTCCATTCCCCTTATCATTTTGGTAGCCCTTCTCTGTACCTTCTCCATCGCAATTATATCTTTTTTGAGATGCGGCGACCAGAATTGTACACAGTATTCAAGGTGTGGTCTCACCATGGAGCGATACAGAGGCATTATGACATTTTCCATTTTATTCACCATTCCCTTTCTAATAATTCCCAACATTCTGTTTGCTTTTTTGACTGCCGCAGCACACTGAACCGACGATTTCAATGTGTTATCCACTATGACACCTAGATCTCTTTCTTGGGTTGTAGCACCTAATATGGAACCCAACATTGTGTAATTATAGCATGGGTTATTTTTCCCTATATGCATCACCTTGCACTTATCCACATTAAATTTCATCTTCCATTTGGATGCCCAATATTCCAGTCTCACAAGGTCTTCCTGCAATTTATCACAATCTGCTTGTGATTTAACTACTCTGAACAATTTTGTGTCATCTGCAAATTTGATTATCTCACTCGTCGTATTTCTCTTAGCATTTCACTGTCCGTCTCACCATCTTGACCAGGTGGACGGTAGTATACCCCTCTCACTATAGTCTTCCCCGACACACAAGGGATTTCTACCCATAAAGATTCAATTTTGTATTTAGTCTCATGCAGGATGTTTATCCTGTTGGACTCTATGCCATCCCGGACATAAAGCGCCATACCTTCTCCCGAGTGCTCCTCTCTGTCATTGCGATATAATTTGTACCCCGGTATAGCACTGTCCCATTGGTTATCCTCTTTCCACCATGTCTCTGAGATGCCAATTAAGGCTATGTCATCATTCACTGCTATACATTCTAATTCTCCCATCTTACTTCTTGAATACAGTACAGACAACTGAAGAGTGTATCTTTATCAGAATCCCAGGTAGGGGTCACCCTGATACACATAAGAACATAAGAAATTTGCCATGCTGGGTCAGACCAAGGGTCCATCGAGCCCAGCATCCTGTTTCCAACAGAGGCCAAAACCAGGCCACACGTAATGCATGAATACAGCATGGACAGCTGAAGAGAAGATCTTCAATATAGGCTGCACCCCATGCAGATAGTACTCAGATACATGTAAAGCATGAATACAGCACAGAGAATTGAAGAGTGGATGTTCATCAGAGCCCCCTGCAGGAGTCACACCGATCCATATAAAGCACGAATACTGCATAAACAGCTGAAGAGTGAATTATCATCAGAGTCCCATGCAGGCTTCTAATTTATACATGTAAAGCATGAATACAGCAGAGACAGCTGAAGACCAAATATTCAGCAGAGCCCCATGCAGGCATCACATTAATACATGTAAAGCATGAATACAGTACAGACAGCTGAAGAGCAGATCTTCATCAGTGCCCCATACAGGTATCACACTGTTAGAAACATAGAAACATAGAAATGACGGCAGAAGAAGACCAAACAGCCCATCCAGTCTGCCCAGCAAGCTTTCGCACTTTTTTTCTCTCATATACTTATCTGTTTCTCTTGGCTCTTAGTAACCTTTTTTTATTCTATTTCCCTTCCACCCCGCCATTAATGTAGAGAGCAGTGTTGGAACTGCATCTAAGTGAAATAGCTTAATTTAGTTAGGGGTATTAACCACCGCAATAAGCAAGCTACACCCATGCTTATCTGTTTATTCAGACTGTGTAATTCAGTCCTTGTTGATTGTTGCCTGAATATAGATCCACCTTTCTTCATTCCCCCCTGCTGTTGAAGCAGAGAGCCATGCTAGCTATGCATTGAAAGTGAAGTATCAGTCTTGCTCCCCTGCCGTTGAAGCAGAGGGCTATGCTGGATATGCGTGAAGTGTCAAACTTCCTCCCCTGCCGTTGAAGCAGAGAGCTATGCTGGATATGCATTGAAAGTGAAGTATCAGGTATTTTTTGGTTTGGGGTAGTAACCGCCGCAACAAGCAAGCTACTCCCCTGTTTTTATGTGGTTGCAAATCCTTTTTTCTACATTTCCTCTTGCCGTTGAAGCATAGAGCAATGTTGGAGTCGCATTATTGAATAAGGATATTCATCTCCAGGTAGTAGCCATCATTCCCTCAAGCCACCCCCATGCCTCTTCTCTTCATTCACATCCTAAAGCATGAATACAGCACAAACAGCTGAGCAGATCTTCCTCAGAGCTCCATGTGGGTATCACACTGATACATGCAAAGCATGAATACAGCACAGACAGATGAAGAGCAGATCTTCCTCAGAGCTCCATGTGGGTATCACACTGATACATATAAAGCATGAATACAGCACAAACAGCTGAGCAGATCTTCCTCAGAGCTCCATGTGGGTATCACACTGATACATATAAAGCATGAATACAGCACAAACAGCTGAGCAGATCTACCTCAGAGCCCCATGTGGGTGGGTATCACACTGATACATATAAAGCATGAAATCAGCACAAACAGCTGAGCAGATCTTCCTCAGAGCCCCATGTGGGTATCACACTGATACATATAAAGCATGAATACAGCACAAACAGCTGAGCAGATCTACCTCAGAGCCCCATGTGGGTGGGTATCACACTGATACATATAAAGCATGAAATCAGCACAAACAGCTGAGCAGATCTACCTCAGAGCCCCATGTGGGTATCACACTGATACATATAAAGCATGAATACAGCACAAACAGCTGAGCAGATCTACCTCAGAGCCCCATGTGGGTATCACACTGATACATATAAAGCATGAATACAGCATAGAGAGGAGCAGATCCTCATCAGAGCCATAGTCCCCTCTAAGCTGAGCACATGAACAATTGCTCGTACATTTCAGAGAATTGCTCCCAGGCATTTTACATGGCCGCTCACATAAATGTTTCCTTGTGTTATATATGGAAATGCAATGCTAATACTGGCGCTCAAAAATTGTTGGTTTGAAAAAAGATTTGCACACACCTATTCACTTCTTGGAGAGAGCATTGATCAGAGCCCCTTACAGGTGGTACTCAGATACACGTAATGCATGAATACAGCACAGAGAGCTGAAGAGCAAATCATCAGAGCCCCATGCAGGGGTCACTCTGATACACATAAAGCATGAATACAGCACAGATAGCTGAAGAACAAATCTTCATCAGAGCCCCATGCAGGGGTCACACTGATACACATAAAACATGACTACAGCACAGATAGCTGAAGACCAAATCGTCATCAGTCCCATGCAGGCATCACACTGATACACAAAAAAGATGAATACAGCACAGACAGCTGAAGAACAGATCTTCATCAGAGCCCCATGTGGGTGTCACACTGATGCACGTAAAGCATGAATACAGCACAGACAGCTGAAGAGTAGATCTCCATCAGAGCCCCATGCAGACGTTACACTGATATACAGAGAAGATTGAATACAGCATGGACAGCTGAAGAACAGATCTTCATCAGAGCCCCATGTGGGTGTCACACTGATGCACGTAAAGCATGAATACAGCACAGACAGCTGAGGAGCCAATCTCCACCAGAGCCCCATGCAGACGTTACACTGATATACAGAGAAGACTGAATACAGCACGGACAGCTGAAGAGGAAATCTTCATCAGACCCCATGCAAATTTCACACTGATATATGAAAAGCATGAATACAGCACAGACAGCTGGAAAGTTTACTGAAGGAGAGCATTTTAAAAATAGGGCCATAACTGTTTATTAAAAAATGAGTAAAAATCTGAAAGGTGCCTATTAATATTAGGATAGGAAGAGGTTAGAATGCAGCTGCTTTATACTGGGCAGCGGCAGCAGGTGGCAGACATTACCTACTTTCTGAAGGAGTCGCCTCAATGACTCCTGCAGGCTAGGAAGGCCAACTTTACACACTGCCTCTGCACTAAAGCAAAAAGCACACAGAGAGCAGCTTACAAACCAGACGTACCAGGAAGCAATGGAAGCCCAGGCAACTCTCAGGAGGACACGTTTCCAACAGGAGAATTTACCAGCATTGGTATTTACCTGTCCTCGGTACTCACCCAGGTAAATCAACCTGTCAGAAAAAACTTCCCCTGTTAGAGCAGCTAAAAGCACTTATGGGCTTCCATGGTGTGTGTCCGTTCCTCACAGAGGGGTACATTTTAAAACATAGCGCATGCGCGTACTTTTGTTTGCAGACCAGGCGCGAACAAAAGTACACCGGATTTTATAAAATCCAGGGTTGGCGCGCGCAAGGGGGTGCACATTTGTGCAACTTGCGCGCGCCGAGCCCTGCGCGCTCTGCCCATTCCCTCTGCCTCCCCCCACCTTCCCCTCCCTTCCCCTACCTACCCCCCCCCCCCCGGCCCTATCTAAACCCCGCCCCCTACCTTTGTCGCCATGTTCCAGTCCGGGGGCTAGTCCGGAGGCCATGGCCACGCCCTGGAACGCCCCCGGGCCAAAACCACGCCCGCGGCACCGCCCCCATATGAAGCACCGACCGCGTCACGCCCCCAACACGCCCCCCCCGATGACACACCGACCGCATCACGCCCCCGACATGCCACCCCAAGAAAGCCCCGGGGCTTACGCGAGTCCCTGGGCTTTGCACGTGCCAGAAGCCTATGCAATATAGGCTCGGCACACGCAGGGCCGTTTTAGAAGGGTTACTCACGTACCTTATGCGCGTAACCCTTTTAAAATCTGGCCCAGAGTGTCTATTCCTCAGAGCTTGTCTGTTCCAAGGTGTGTGTCTGTTCCTTGCAGTCTGTCCTATCCTCAGAGCGTGTCCATTCCTCACAGAGTGTCTATTCCTTGGAGCGTGTCTGTTCCACGGTGTGTGTCCAATCCATGAAGCATGTCCATTTCTCACAGTATGTCCATTCCACAGTGTGTGTCTGTTCCTTGCAGTCTGTCCTATCCTCAGAGCATGTCCATTCCTCACAGAGTGTCCTATCCTCAGAGCTTGTCCGTTCCACAGTGTGTGTCTGTTCCTTACTCTGTGTCCTATCCTCAGAGTGTGTCCGTTCCTCACAGAGTGTCCTATCCTCAGAGCTTGTCCGTTCCACAGTGTGTGTCTGTTCCTTACTCTGTGTCCTATCCTCAGAGTGTGTCCGTTCCTCACAGAGTGTCCTATCCTCAGAGCTTGTCCGTTCCACAGTGTGTGTCTGTTCCTTACTCTGTGTCCTATCCTCAGAGTGTGTCCATTCCTCACAGAGTGTCCTATCCTCAGAGTGTGTCCATTCCACGGTGTGTGACCATTCCACAGAGCTTGTCCGTTCCACAGTGTGTGTCTGTTCCTTACTCTGTGTCCTATCCTCAGAGTGTGTCCATTCCTCACAGAGTGTCCTAACCTCAGAGCTTGTCCGTTCCACAGTGTGTGTCTGTTCCTTACTCTGTGTCCTATCCTCAGAGTGTGTCCGTTCCTCACAGAGTGTCCTATCCTCAGAGCTTGTCCGTTCCACAGTGTGTGTCTGTTCCTTACTCTGTGTCCTATCCTCAGAGTGTGTCCATTCCTCACAGAGTGTCCTAACCTCAGAGCTTGTCCGTTCCACAGTGTGTGTCTGTTCCTTACTCTGTGTCCTATCCTCAGAGTGTGTCCATTCCTCACAGAGTGTCCTATCCTCAGAGCTTGTCCGTTCCACAGTGTGTGTCTGTTCCTTACTCTGTGTCCTATCCTCAGAGTGTGTCCGTTCCTCACAGAGTGTCCTATCCTCAGAGCTTGTCCGTTCCACAGTGTGTGTCTGTTCCTTACTCTGTGTCCTATCCTCAGAGTGTGTCCGTTCCTCACAGAGTGTCCTATCCTCAGAGCTTGTCCGTTCCACAGTGTGTGTCTGTTCCTTACTCTGTGTCCTATCCTCAGAGCGTGTCCGTTCCTCACAGAGTGTCCTATCCTCAGAGCTTGTCCGTTCCACAGTGTGTGTCTGTTCCTTACTCTGTGTCCTATCCTCAGAGCGTGTCCGTTCCTCACAGAGTGTCCTATCCTCAGAGCTTGTCCGTTCCACAGTGTGTGTCTGTTCCTTACTCTGTGTCCTATCCTCAGAGTGTGTCCGTTCCTCACAGAGTGTCCTATCCTCAGAGCTTGTCCGTTCCACAGTGTGTGTCTGTTCCTTACTCTGTGTCCTATCCTCAGAGTGTGTCCGTTCCTCACAGAGTGTCCTATCCTCAGAGCTTGTCCGTTCCACAGTGTGTGTCTGTTCCTTACTCTGTGTCCTATCCTCAGAGCGTGTCCGTTCCTCACAGAGTGTCCTATCCTCAGAGCTTGTCCGTTCCACAGTGTGTGTCTGTTCCTTACTCTGTGTCCTATCCTCAGAGCGTGTCCATTCCTCACAGAGTGTCCTAACCTCAGAGCTTGTCCGTTCCACAGTGTGTGTCTGTTCCTTACTCTGTGTCCTATCCTCAGAGTGTGTCCGTTCCTCACAGAGTGTCCTATCCTCAGAGCTTGTCCGTTCCACAGTGTGTGTCTGTTCCTTACTCTGTGTCCTATCCTCAGAGCGTGTCCGTTCCTCACAGAGTGTCCATTCCACGGTGTGTGACCATTCCACATAGCTTGTCCGTTCCACAGTGTGTGTCTGTTCCTTACTCTGTGTCCTATCCTCAGAGTGTGTCCATTCCTCACAGAGTGTCCTATCCTCAGAGCTTGTCCGTTCCACAGTGTGTGTCTGTTCCTTACTCTGTGTCCTATCCTCAGAGTGTGTCCATTCCTCACAGAGTGTCCTATCCTCAGAGCTTGTCCGTTCCACAGTGTGGTGTCTGTTCCTTACTCTGTGTCCTATCCTCAGAGTGTGTCCGTTCCTCACAGAGTGTCCTATCCTCAGAGCTTGTCCGTTCCTTACTCTGTGTCCTATCCTCAGAGTGTGTCCGTTCCTCACAGAGTGTCCATTCCACGGTGTGTGACCATTCCACATAGCTTGTCCGTTCCACAGTGTGTGTCTGTTCCTTACTCTGTGTCCTATCCTCAGAGTGTGTCCATTCCTCACAGAGTGTCCTATCCTCAGAGCTTGTCCGTTCCACAGTGTGTGTCTGTTCCTTACTCTGTGTCCTATCCTCAGAGTGTGTCCGTTCCTCACAGAGTGTCCATTCCACGGTGTGTGACCATTCCACATAGCTTGTCCGTTCCACAGTGTGTGTCTGTTCCTTACTCTGTGTCCTATCCTCAGAGTGTGTCCATTCCTCACAGAGTGTCCTATCCTCAGAGCTTGTCCGTTCCACAGTGTGTGTCTGTTCCTTACTCTGTGTCCTATCCTCAGAGTGTGTCCGTTCCTCACAGAGTGTCCCATTCCACGGTGTGTGACCATTCCACATAGCTTGTCCGTTCCACAGTGTGTGTCTGTTCCTTACGCCGTGTCCTATCCTCTGAGTGTGTCCGTTCCTCACAGAGTGTCCATTCCACGGTGTGTGACCATTCCACATAGCTTGTCCGTTCCACAGTGTGTGTCTGTTCCTTACTCTGTGTCCTATCCTCAGAGTGTGTCCATTCCATGGTGAGTGACCATTCCACATAGCTTGTCCGTTCCACAGTGTGTGTCTGTTCCTTACTCTGTGTCCTATCCTCAGAGTGTGTCCGTTCCTCACAGAGTGTCCATTCCACGGTGTGTGACCATTCCACAGAGCTTGTCCGTTCCACAGTGTGTGTCTGTTCCTTACTCTGTGTCCTATCCTCAGAGTGTGTCCATTCCTCACAGAGTGTCCTAACCTCAGAGCTTGTCCGTTCCACAGTGTGTGTCTGTTCCTTACTCTGTGTCCTATCCTCAGAGTGTGTCCGTTCCTCACAGAGTGTCCTATCCTCAGAGCTTGTCCGTTCCACAGTGTGTGTCTGTTCCTTACTCTGTGTCCTATCCTCAGAGTGGTGTCCATTCCTCACAGAGTGTCCTAACCTCAGAGCTTGTCCGTTCCACAGTGTGTGTCTGTTCCTTACTCTGTGTCCTATCCTCAGAGTGTGTCCATTCCTCACAGAGTGTCTATTCCTTGGAGCGTGTCTGTTCCACGGTGTGTGTCCAATCCATGAAGCATGTCCATTTCTCACAGTATGTCCATTCCACAGTGTGTGTCTGTTCCTTGCAGTCTGTCCTATCCTCAGAGCATGTCCATTCCTCACAGAGTGTCCTATCCTCAGAGCTTGTCCGTTCCACAGTGTGTGTCTGTTCCTTACTCTGTGTCCTATCCTCAGAGTGTGTCCATTCCTCACAGAGTGTCCTATCCTCAGAGTGTGTCCATTCCACGGTGTGTGACCATTCCACAGAGCTTGTCCGTTCCACAGTGTGTGTCTGTTCCTTACTCTGTGTCCTATCCTCAGAGTGTGTCCATTCCTCACAGAGTGTCCTAACCTCAGAGCTTGTCCGTTCCACAGTGTGTGTCTGTTCCTTACTCTGTGTCCTATCCTCAGAGTGTGTCCGTTCCTCACAGAGTGTCCTATCCTCAGAGCTTGTCCGTTCCACAGTGTGTGTCTGTTCCTTACTCTGTGTCCTATCCTCAGAGTGTGTCCATTCCTCACAGAGTGTCCTAACCTCAGAGCTTGTCCGTTCCACAGTGTGTGTCTGTTTCCTTACTCTGTGTCCTATCCTCAGAGTGTGTCCATTCCTCACAGAGTGTCCTATCCTCAGAGCTTGTCCGTTCCACAGTGTGTGTCTGTTCCTTACTCTGTGTCCTATCCTCAGAGTGTGTCCGTTCCTCACAGAGTGTCCTATCCTCAGAGCTTGTCCGTTCCACAGTGTGTGTCTGTTCCTTACTCTGTGTCCTATCCCTCAGAGTGTGTCCGTTCCTCACAGAGTGTCCTATCCTCAGAGCTTGTCCGTTCCACAGTGTGTGTCTGTTCCTTACTCTGTGTCCTATCCTCAGAGCGTGTCCGTTCCTCACAGAGTGTCCTATCCTCAGAGCTTGTCCGTTCCACAGTGTGTGTCTGTTCCTTACTCTGTGTCCTATCCTCAGAGTGTGTCCGTTCCTCACAGAGTGTCCTATCCTCAGAGCTTGTCCGTTCCACAGTGTGTGTCTGTTCCTTACTCTGTGTCCTATCCTCAGAGCGTGTCCGTTCCTCACAGAGTGTCCTATCCTCAGAGCTTGTCCGTTCCACAGTGTGTGTCTGTTCCTTACTCTGTGTCCTATCCTCAGAGTGTGTCCGTTCCTCACAGAGTGTCCTATCCTCAGAGCTTGTCCGTTCCACAGTGTGTGTCTGTTCCTTACTCTGTGTCCTATCCTCAGAGCGTGTCCATTCCTCACAGAGTGTCCTATCCTCAGAGCTTGTCCGTTCCACAGTGTGTGTCTGTTCCTTACTCTGTGTCCTATCCTCAGAGCGTGTCCATTCCTCACAGAGTGTCCTAACCTCAGAGCTTGTCCGTTCCACAGTGTGTGTCTGTTCCTTACTCTGTGTCCTATCCTCAGAGTGTGTCCGTTCCTCACAGAGTGTCCTATCCTCAGAGCTTGTCCGTTCCACAGTGTGTGTCTGTTCCTTACTCTGTGTCCTATCCTCAGAGCGTGTCCGTTCCTCACAGAGTGTCCATTCCACGGTGTGTGACCATTCCACATAGCTTGTCCGTTCCACAGTGTGTGTCTGTTCCTTACTCTGTGTCCTATCCTCAGAGTGTGTCCATTCCTCACAGAGTGTCCTATCCTCAGAGCTTGTCCGTTCCACAGTGTGTGTCTGTTCCTTACTCTGTGTCCTATCCTCAGAGTGTGTCCATTCCTCACAGAGTGTCCTATCCTCAGAGCTTGTCCGTTCCACAGTGTGTGTCTGTTCCTTACTCTGTGTCCTATCCTCAGAGTGTGTCCGTTCCTCACAGAGTGTCCTATCCTCAGAGCTTGTCCGTTCCTTACTCTGTGTCCTATCCTCAGAGTGTGTCCGTTCCTCACAGAGTGTCCATTCCACGGTGTGTGACCATTCCACATAGCTTGTCCGTTCCACAGTGTGTGTCTGTTCCTTACTCTGTGTCCTATCCTCAGAGTGTGTCCATTCCTCACAGAGTGTCCTATCCTCAGAGCTTGTCCGTTCCACAGTGTGTGTCTGTTCCTTACTCTGTGTCCTATCCTCAGAGTGTGTCCGTTCCTCACAGAGTGTCCATTCCACGGTGTGTGACCATTCCACATAGCTTGTCCGTTCCACAGTGTGTGTCTGTTCCTTACTCTGTGTCCTATCCTCAGAGTGTGTCCATTCCTCACAGAGTGTCCTATCCTCAGAGCTTGTCCGTTCCACAGTGTGTGTCTGTTCCTTACTCTGTGTCCTATCCTCAGAGTGTGTCCGTTCCTCACAGAGTGTCCATTCCACGGTGTGTGACCATTCCACATAGCTTGTCCGTTCCACAGTGTGTGTCTGTTCCTTACGCCGTGTCCTATCCTCTGAGTGTGTCCGTTCCTCACAGAGTGTCCATTCCACGGTGTGTGACCATTCCACATAGCTTGTCCGTTCCACAGTGTGTGTCTGTTCCTTACTCTGTGTCCTATCCTCAGAGTGTGTCCATTCCATGGTGAGTGACCATTCCACATAGCTTGTCCGTTCCACAGTGTGTGTCTGTTCCTTACTCTGTGTCCTATCCTCAGAGTGTGTCCGTTCCTCACAGAGTGTCCATTCCACGGTGTGTGACCATTCCACAGAGCTTGTCCGTTCCACAGTGTGTGTCTGTTCCTTACTCTGTGTCCTATCCTCAGAGTGTGTCCATTCCTCACAGAGTGTCCTATCCTCAGAGCTTGTCCGTTCCACAGTGTGTGTCTGTTCCTTACGCCGTGTCCTATCCTCCGAGCGTGTCTGTTCCTCGGAGTGTGTTAGTTCTTTTAGTATCCGTATACTGAGGAAGTAAAACAATGCACGTATGTGTGATTTTCAAAAGTGCCCCGCTTATGCATACGCCTGCCAGCGCACTGACCCAGGCTCCTGAAGCTGTAATCTGAATCGACAGAGAAATCTTCCATTCAGCAGCGCATTATAGCTCTGTATTCTCAGGATCTTTGCTGCATGCATTGCCACAGGCTTCATTATGTAAAATACTTCTGTTCCATGCGCAGCCTGTGACGGTGCACAAGGTGGAGTACAGTAAGAACATAAGGCTCTGAGAGAAAGACAATTACAGTAAGACCAACATTACAATAGTAAAATATCAATAAAGGCTTCGATTTATGTATTTATTTGCGGTATTTGCATTCGTTAGTCTCCTGTACCTAAAGCCATGGAACAGCAAGAATGGAAGATGGACTTAAGTAAGTCAAAATGAGAATGTCGGACGCCTGTCTGAGGTAGGAAGGAAGCCCATTCCAGAGAGCTTTTGCAAGTGGGAATTATGAGTTGATATTCATTGGGCCACAGGTGGAACAAAGAGAGAAGAGATTTCCCAATATTCAAGACCATGTTCATTCAGGAAGGCCCTGGGGAAGCAACTTGAATGTTGATCTGACGGTCATAGGAAGCCAATGCAGGCCAACCTACTGCCACCTGGTAGCAAGCACGCTGCAGCTTTCTGAGCAGCTTGGACCAGCAAACCGAAGCAATCCAGTGACGCTGCTCTCTTCCACTTATTTCTCCCACTGCTGATGTCTCCGCCATTACTCATTGGGTTAAGCGTAATAAGATCGGGTTCAATCTTACCAAGACTGAAATTTCAGTCCTGCAACAACTCTCCTGTGTTCTTTAATCACCAAAAACACCGGCTTGCAAGTTGCTGATTGTTTTGGTCCACCCCAAACTGCCATTCCTTCCTCAGATTAAAGCGGTAGTGAATGCTGATTTCCTTAAATCAAAATCTCTCCTCGGCCAAGCAGAGTTCTGCTCTGTGCTTCAGGCTTTCACAGTTAATCTCTGGAATTCAATGCCAGAATGTTGCATCGGAGCTGGATCCTTGGGCCAAGCTGGGGTTGACGCAACCCATAGGTGAGGACCTATGGTTGAAGGTAGAGGCCGCTGGAGCTTCACCTATACCAGCCCTTGTTCCCTGCGGGTTGAGCCTTTGTGTGCCGGGGCCGGCAGGAATTAGGTGGGCCTCGAGGTTAGTTAGCAAGAGAGGTTGGTTCTGCCCAGAGACAGCAGACAATAGGTGGCGTAGTCCTACCCTGAACTGGGTACGGTACTGGAACTCGGGCGCCAATGGAATGGAGAGAGCTGGGGGCGCTCGAGCAAAGGTAGGCCGGAGCCTAATAAGTCCACGTCCAGGGAGTAGGCTAGGAGAGGCGTCAATGACAGACTTGGATCAGGGCCGGTGGCAAAGCGGAGGTCGTGGCAAGCAATGCTGAGTTCTGATCACAGAGAAGTCCATAGCGTTAATCAGTCAAGGCAATGGTCTGATCACGGAGAAGTCAATAGTGTAGTCAGGTGTAGCAAAGGTCTGGGTCTGGAGATAGGCAGTAGCGTAGTCAGGCATAGTAGAGGTCTGAGTCTTGCATTCACAAAAAAGCGGGGTGTAGCTTGCTTGTTATGGCGGTTACTACCCCCAAACCAAATAAGCCTGATACTTTACTTTCAATGCATATCTAGCATAGCTCTCTGCTTCAATGGCAGGGGAGAAAGTCTGATACTTCACTTCCAACGCATAGCCAGCATAGCTCTCTGCTTCAACGGCAGGGGAGAAAGTCTTTTACTTCACTTCCAGCGCATATCTAGCATAGCTCTCTGCTTCAACAGCAGGGGAGAAAGTCTGTTACTTCACTTCCAACACATAGCCAGCATAGCTCTCTGCTTCAACGGCAGGGGAGAAAGTCTGTTTCTTCACTTTCAATGCATATCCAGCATAGGTCTCTGCTTCAACGGCAGGGGCAATGTAGAAAAGAGGATCTATATACAGACAACAACCAACAAGGACTGAATTACATAGTCGAGTAAACAAAAGCATGAGTGTAGCTTGCTTATTGAGGCAGTTACTACCCTTAACTAAGCTACATATTCAATTAGATGCAGTTCCAACACTGCTCTCTACATTAATGGTGGGATGGAAGGGAAATAGAACTAAAAGGTACTAAGAGCCAAGCGTAACAAGTAAGAGAAAAAAAAAAGTGCATAGCTTGCTGGGCAGACTGGATGGGCCATTTGGTCTTCTTCTGCCGTCATTTCTATGTTTCTATGTTTCTATGAGTCTGGAGATGGGCAGTAACGTAGGCAGGCATAGCGGAGGTCTAGTCTGGAGATAGGCAGTAACGTAGGCAGGCATAGCGGAGGTCTGGTCTGGAGATAGGCAGTAACGTAGGCAGGCATAGCGGAGGTCTGGTCTGGAGATAGGCAGTAATGTAGGCAGGCATAGCGGAGGTCTGGTCTGGAGATAGGCAGTAATGTAGGCAGGCGTAGTGGCGTTCCGGGTCTGGAAATAGGATGTAACGTAGTCAGGCGTAGCGGAAGTCTGGGTCTGGAGATAGGCTGAAGCGTAGTCAAGCAAAGCAAAGTCGATATCTGTAGAGTCAGTCCAAAACATAGACAGGGCAGGAACGAAGAAGACAGGAACTGGGAACAACGAAGGTCAGGAACGAAGAGTAGAGAGGATTCTCTGGCAGCAACGAGTACTCGAGTAGCGAGGAGACCTGTTGCAAAGGCAACGCTATGGAGTGAGGCCTGAGCTTAAACACACTGAAGAGTTTGACGTCATTATCTAGGGCTGCAGCCAGGTTCTCGCCGCGGACCCTTCATAAGGATCAGTGATGCGCGCACCTAGGGAGGGGCGCGGCGCAGGTAGTGGCGTCTCTCCGCGGACCACGCAGAGAGGCCTGACGAGCAATGGCATCTTGACCTGCAACACTGGGGACCATGGCAGAGCCGGAGGCACCGGGGGCGGCCCGAGGTCGGGCTGGTGGCCCACTGCCGTTAGCAAGGAGGAACCAGAAACTGGGGTCTGTGTAAGAAGGTGAGGGGGCCGTGCCACGAGTCTGCCGTGGACGACACGCGTAACACAGAGGACGCAGTTAAGGCAGATAGTGTAGCTGGGTTTAAAAAAGATTTGAATAAGTTCCCGGAGAAGAAGTCCATAAACTGCTCTTAATCAATAAGGAATAGTAGTTTGAGATGTATTTAGTGTTTGGGTACTTGCCAGGTACTTATGGCCTGGATTGGCCTCTGTTGGAAACAGGATGCTGGGCTTGATGGACCCTTGGTCTGACCCAGTATGGCACATCTTATGTTCTTATGTACTTCTGGATTACCGTACCTGCATCTACACTGGTCTGCCAGCTTCTGCCATGGCCGCGCTGCAGTTGTTACAAAATGCCGCTGCCCGACTTATCTCTGGGAGAAGCATAAATCTTCAGATAGCGCCAGTTCTTTTTGAGTTGCACGGGTGGGTTAAGTATAACAAGACAGCCATGCAGGTACACAAATTAGTCTCATTGAGTCATTTCTTTTATAACCCCATCTGCACACGGTGCCCGTCCCAGAGAGGACTCCTAGATGTGGCATCTGTGCACATGGCACGTCTGACTGAAACGAGAGAGACGGCTTCATCTTTCACTGCGTCAATATGTGAACCCATTGCCCGTAAACCTGCGGCTTACGATCTGCACCAAAACCTTTCAGGGATGCTTAAGATTTTTCTTTTTCAGCAGGCCTTCTTGTGAGGGCCTGATATTCAGGACCGTCTCTCTTTTTACCTTGCCTGTACCCAATGCTGACTTGTTTTATTTGATGATGCACAGAACCTGGCTCCAGGTGAATAACTAATAAGAAATCCCTAGATAATGCTTGCACTACTGATTAAACATCTCAGACATCTAAGCAGATGACGTTTATAAAATGCAACCTTTACAACAGCCTTAATCTTTGGTTTAAACTAAGGATGGCTTTGAGCTTAAAATAACACCCAAATCGCGAGGCTGAGTGACGAGAGGAAAGAAACAACCTCTTATTTGGAGCTGTCGAGTATCGCCAGCAATCGGCACGTGACTCGCCCAGAAAGCTTCACTTTTTGCGATGTTCATCCATCCTTCAGTCGTATGTAAATGGGCAGCTAATGAGGCTTAACACAGCTGCACAGCTGTGGCATTGGAAAGGGCAAGTTGGATATCATCTGCATAAAATCTATGATGAATTCCAAACAAAGCTATCATTAGGACCAAGTAAAGGTTAAATAATCAGAGCCGATAATATTGACCCCCACGGTCCTCCCAACTTAATTGCCTGAACAGCTGAAAGATTTTCGACTAATTCCAGCTGGTTATGGGCTGAGAGAAAGGAAGTGAACCAGCTTAAAATGTGCCCCCCAGTCCTAATGCCAAAAGTGCACGCAAAGTGATTGACAGAGAGAGTCAAAAGCAGGAGATAAAGGAATACAATAACTGCATTTCCGTTGTCAAGCTCTCACACAAATAAAGTTCAACCACAGGCACTACTAAATCTCAGAACTGGGATTCAAGTGCAGTCCAATATGTTATGTAATTGCCGGAGCACGCAACCACCTTGCTTAAGAATGGAAGATTTGGTAGGGGCCTATAACTTCTGGGGCTAAAAGCAACTGATGTAGCCTTCTTCAAGGCTGGTCATAGAATTTCACATTTTAATCTTTCCTGAAAAGGAAGTATTAACTATCTTCAATAAATAAGCGGCAAACATTTCTTTAAGAGAACAGACAAGCCCCAGTGCAGCAGGGTGTCTGGGAGTGACCTGCCGGGAAATCCTGACAGCACCTGCAGTGAACCACAAATGCCAATGGGCATTTGAGAGGATAGTAGGAACATTATCACTCTTTAGGGTAGCAATTTAATGAAGAAACATGCTAAAGTCTTAGCATCGAAATCACAATCCAGCCTTCTGGGACTTGGAGTGGAAAGTAGTGCGACCAAGAGCTCCTGAGGATGGTTTCAAGACGTCGTGAGTTAGCAGAGGAAAAGATGTCTTTTAGCCGTAAATAAGGTTGACTTATAAAGTCGCAGCCTTTGCAGAGGCACCAGTTTTACGCCCCTCTCTCTTGGCGTGCCTGGACTTATGCATAAGCTCGAGATGCTCATTTATAAACCAAGGGGGTGCAATTACGGGCTTTAGTTGTCTTAAGAGGAGCAACTTGACTGACAACTTGAGAAAGAGTGTTATTAAAAAATGCAACCATGGTCGTAACGCCTTCCACATTAGTGCCGGATTATGGCTGTGCTTTTGAACAATTCTGGGTCAATGTGTCTCCAGTGAAGAAATGCAATAGCAGAGGTTGGACCTACGTGGGCTGAAGTAACCTTTAATTGCATGAGGACATGATCAGTAGTAAGATAAGGTTCCGGAACAAAACCTTAAGCTATCCAGGCATTAGGGACAAATAACACGTCAATAGTGGGCCCTCCACTGATGCCATAATTGTTCAAAATAAATCATCAACAGAACCAATAGGGGCTCTTCAAAATGAACATTAAAATCACCTAAACTGATCAGGTGATTAGCAGCACAAGATAGTGAAATACATGTTTCAGCTAATATGCTCAGTGCCGCCTGACCCAAGAGGATGATTATACAGTATTAAACAGATTGTTAGTGAGTTTATACAAAGCACACGTCCTTCACAGCCATGGGGTTAAGGAAAAGGAGGATGAGAATAGGCCAAGGAGGATTTAACTCTAATAAATGCTTATCAAGACTGGGCTGGTGCCTCACGAATGTCAGCAAAGAAAAGTCTATAAATAAATAAATAAAATAAAATGAAGATAACCAGAAGGGTACAACTCATTCAAGATAATACCATCAGCTTCAGAAAACCGTGAGGCTTTTGGGCTCTCAGAGCCGTACCTGACGAGTTAGACATCCAGGACTGATTTCACTTGGATCAGCTCAAATTCTAGCTTGGCTCCCTTCATATTTTATGTCTGTGAACAAAGCACATATACTTTTGTTTTAATCTATTCCAGAAGTCAAATAATATCATTTGTTCAGATTTGGAAGTTAACACAAAATGCTTACATCTGCCACTGTTAGGCTGTTTTTTTTTAAACCAACTTTGTAAGTAAGCAAGTTTTGCGTGCTTGCTTGTAAGAGTCATTTCTCATGTTGATATAGTGGTATATAGAGCCTCTAGCATACACTGGACTTGTATACACTATGCCATGGCACCGTCTTGCTTTTTCCTCTTGATTTGTAAATGAACCTACATCAGCTAAAGCACATTTTCTCTTCCTTGGGATTTGCTTGTTAATGGATGAATCACATCATTTTACGAGAGTCTTTCTATTGAACATGCACTCATGATAAGTTCACTTTTGTTTTGACTCCCTCTGCAAAATCTTGGCAGTTAACAGTTCTCCATCCAATCAATCATTCATGAATTTGGGGGAGTGGGGCATGCCTGCAAACCCCAGGACTCAGTGCTTTTTCCCAAGCAGGAAGCCATGTTAACCAGCCACTTTGACATGAGCTGGGGAACCAGGAATAAGTGTGTGTCGTCATTCTGTGCAACCACCAGCAGTTCCAGAGTGTGAAGCCCCCTCCTCCACGATATCTGTTCGATCATTGGACAAGTGACCAGAGATAACCCACCCAACCTTTCCTTCCAATCACACTGCAGAGCGGGGATAGGGCTCAGCATAACCCTGTCCAAGCTCTGGCCTTCAGTTCTGTCTGCAAACCTTCATAATGTTCAAGCCTTGACCCTACCCGGCGCCCTCAGCGAGGCAGAACTGCCTTCTGCCCTCCTCAACCTCCAAGCTTGAACACTGACTGCTCTGCTGGGCCCGAGAACGCCCACATCGCCAAGCCCGCCGAGCCCCAGAGCTGCCAAGAGCCTGACGAGAGAGCCCGCCTGAGAGCACACTGCACTGCCAACACTCACATTAGGCCTTGATAGCATCTCCCCTGCTGCCTACCTCTTCATCGAGAACCCCCTGCAGAGGCATAGCATCGCAGCTCCTGCAGCAGGGGGAGGTGCTCCTGCAGGCCCGAGAGCACCCCAGCCTAGGCTGCCCTTCGCCTGCCTGCCAGTTGCTGACTCCGCCCACCTATGTTCCCAAGGCGGTGACGTGGGACCGTGATGATGTGGCACAGGACCATTTAAAAGCAGCACCCGTTAACCATTGGTGCCATGCGCCGGCGTCGCATGCCAAAGGAGCGCGACTAAGGGGCCTGCCCATTAGCGTGCCCCTTTGCGACCTTTGCGCAACCCCTTCAGCTACCTTGCCTTACCCGTTTTACCCCCATCTCCACTTGCATTCCTCCGTCTTCCATTCAACACACACTTCCCATCTAATACCTCTGCTCCCTGCCACATATTCCACCACTCCCCCGGCTCTCTCTCTACTCATAAACTGCTACAAAAACATCCAATCTCCCTGCTGCTCTCACCACCTCCCCACACAACCCTCCCACAACCCACTTTCTCACCAACCCCATTGTCCATCACTCCCCTAGCCAATACTCCCCTCCCCATTCCTAATTATACCACAGCCTCACCCCACAGCCTCCAACATGCTGACACACCGGATTCCCATCCTCAAATACCAATCTCATAACTCAAGAAACCATTATCCAACTTACACACACCACTCCCCAAAGCACTGCTTCCCATCATGCTCTCCCCTTTCACGCAGCTGCTTGGCCTTACTGCCCTTACATTCCTACTCTTCAACACACAATCCATTTCCAAAAAAATGCCCATCTTCAATGATAACCTGTTAGATTCTGACCCTGACATCTGCGCGGTAACTGAAACCTGGCTCAAGGACACTGACACTGTCCTTCCGAACCAACTATCCCTACACTGCTACGACATCTTTTCACTACCATGACCAAAAAGGAAAGGTGGAGGTCTCTTACTAGCGACTAAAAAAGAACTCCGATTCTCCGCACATCCGGCCAATACAGTTCCCAAACTAGAAATTGGCCACTTCAAGTCTACACACCTACAAATCTGCCTTGTCTACGCTCCCCCAGGCCTCCTTGAGAGCAACCCTTCCCCACTCATTGAATTCCTCACCGAAAACTTAGACTTAGATAGCCCATTCTTCATCCTCAGAGACTTCAACCTCCACGGCGACTGCAAACCCCTCACATCCACATGTGATGCCTTCTTCTCTTCTCTAAAAGCTATGGGCTTCAACCAAATTATTAACAACCCCACCCACAAGGCAGGCCACACCCTTGATTTAATATTCATTAATTTTCACATCCTCCCTACTAAAGCCCCCTCCTGCACCCCCTGTGCCATGGTCCGACCATGCACTCCTAGCAACCTCCCTCTCGATAATCAACAAGCACCCTCCCCATCACACTAACAAAAAAACTATTCAATTCAGAAAACCATGCAGCAGAGATGATCTTATCACCACCCTTTCCAACAACATCACAGATTCTGAAACAGCAATCGCCTCCTGGAATGATATCACCAACAGCATTGCCAACTCCCTTTGCCCACAAACCACAAAAACACTAAACTCCTCTATCAACCCAAAAAAAACCATGGTACACTAACGAACTCAAAACACTTGATCCCAGGAAAAGAAATGGCGCCAAAATCCCTCCCCATCCCTTTTGGCAGCCTACAAATCCGCCCTACACACATACCGAACCACCATACTTAAAACTAAAAAAGACTTCTACGCCATCAGAATACACGACCTACAATACAATGCTAAGGCCCTCCTCACATATGTCATTGAGCTCACCAAAACTCTGACACCCCCCCCCCCCCATGCCAGATGAAGACACACAATCCAAATGTGATAAACTGGCACACTACTTCTGCGACAAAATCATCAAACCCATATATCTCTTTCCATCTACACCCCAGCCCACCACACCCCCCACAACTACCCAGTATACCCCTTTTAACTCTTTTGAACTGACTTCATCCTCTGAAATGGAAGCTACCCTAAAAAAAATAAAAACTGCACGACACCCCTCTGACACAATCCCCACCAAAGCCCTCCTGTCCATACCCAGTATAATAGCAAAACCTATTGCTGACATCATTAATTGCTCCCTTTCCCAAGGAATAGTACTTGACCTTCTAAAACAAGCCACCATCAAACCCCTTCTCAAAAACCCACTCTTGACCCCAATGACCCCTCTAATTTCTGACCCATCTCAAACCTTCCGTTCCTAGCCAAAGTACTTGAAAAAATAGTCAACACCCAGCTCTCAGACCATCTTGAAAAGCACAATATCCTCTTCCCATCACAATTCAGCTTCCACAGATTCTTCAACACAGAGACACTTTTAATCTCCCTCTCTGACACCATCTTAAAAGGTTTCGACAAAGATCACTCATTCTTACTGTAAACCACACTGTAAACCACAAAATACTCCTAACCAATCTTAAGGAAATCAGAATATCAGGAACCCCCCTCCACTGGTTTAACTCGTATCTTACCAATAGACTTTACAAGGTTAGAATAGACGACTTTGAATCCAAACCTATACACCTTTCCAGAGGCGTACCTCAAGGTTCCTCACTCTCCTCCACCCTCTTCAACATATACCTCCTGCCCCTCTGTCAACTTCTCTCCGATCTTGACATCGCTCATTTTATTTACGCGGATGATGTACAAATATTCATCCCCATCACCGACTCCTTAGCCAGTACCCTTAAAACCTGGGAAAACGCCCTATCTTCAATCAATAGCCTCCTCAACAAAATGAATCTTGCACTTAACACTTCCAAAACGGATCTGATTATCATCTCCCCACTTTTATAACCCATTAAATGACCTTCCCCAAACTATCACATTTTCACAGCACGTACATAACCTCAGTGTCATCATAGATAGCCATCTCAACCTTAAAAAATTCATCGGCGCAACAATGAAAGAATGCTATTTCAAACTTAACACCTTAAAAATACTCTGACCTCTCCTCCACTTTAACGACTTCCGCACAGTACTACAAGCCACTATATTCTCCAAAATTGACTATTGTAACTCCTTACTCCTTGGTCTACCCAAAGCCTCTATAAAACCTCTTTAAATGCTTCAAAGCTCCGCTGCCAGAATTCTTACTAACACCCAAAAAATCGACCATATCACCCCCATCCTCAGAGAGCTTCACTGGTTCCCCATTTCCTACCGCATAACCTACAAAACACTCACTATCTTACATAAAACCCTCCACAACCAAAATATGCGCTGGTTGAATGACTCGATACAATTCCACACCGCTAACAGACCAACCAGATCCCACGATAAAGGTACGTTAGACACCCCATCACCGAAGCTTTCCCACCTTAACACACAAAAGAATGTGCCCTATCCATCGCTGGCCCCTACACCTGGAGCACCATGCCTTCCGATCTCAGACAAGAGCAATGCACTCGTAAATTTAAGAAAAAACTCAAAACATGGCTCTTTAAACAAGCTTTCCCTTAACCCCCACCCATATCTCTCTCCCTCTTCCCCCCTTTTTTATCCCCCTTTTTCTGCCCTCCCCTTCATTATGCCCCCCTCCCCGATCATGCCCCTCCCCTTGGACTTATAACCTCCCTTTCTTTCCTTGCTATGCTATCGGGCCCCAAATGCCATGTGCTCATATTGTTATTGTTTACGTCCTTCGTTCACTTTATATCTTTATATGACTTTAACTCCTTATCTGCCCTGTTGCACCCGCCCCTGTTTCATGTAACTCACGTTTCTCTGTTAACAACGTTCGATGTAAAGCGGCATGATGTACCTACGAGTGTCGGTAGATAAAAATCTTAAATAAATAAATATTCACCATTAGGGATGTGAATCGTTTTTTGACGATTTAAAATATCGTCCGATATATTTTAAATCGTCAAAAAATCATTAGGGCCACGATACAATACCAATTCCCCCGATTTATCGTTAAAAAATCGTAAATCGGGGGAAGGGGGAGGGCAGGAAAACCGGCACACTAAAACCCCCTAAAACCCACCCCCGACCCTTTAAATTAAATCCCCCACCCTCCCGAACCCCCCCCCCCAATGCTTTAAATTACCTGGGGATCCGGCGGTGGTCCAGAACGGCGGCGGTCCAGAACGGCCCCCTCAATAGAATCGTGTTGTCTTCAGCCGGCGCCATTTTTCAAAATGGCCACCGCAAAATGGCGGCGGCCATAGACAAAAACGATTCGACGGAGGAGGTCGTTCCGGACCCCCGCTGGACTTTTGGCAAGTCTTGTGGGGGTCAGGAGGCCCCCCCAAGCTGGCCAAAAGTTTCCTGGGAGTCCAGCGGGGTTCCGGGAGCGATTTCTTGCCGCGAATCGTTTTCGTACGGAAAATGGCGCCGGCAGGAGATCGACTGCAGGAGGTCGTTCAGCGGGGGTTTCGGACCGCCGCTGAACGACCCTCCTGCACTCGATCTCCTGCCGGCACCATTTTCCGTACGAAAACGATTCGCGGCAAGAAATCGCTCCCGGAACCCCGCTGGACTCCCAGGAAACTTTTGGCCAGCTTGGGGGGGCCTCCTGACCCCCACAAGACTTGCCAAAAGTCCAGCGGGGGTCCGGAACGACCTCCTCCGTCGAATCGTTTTTGTCTATGGCCGCCGCCATTTTGCGGCGGCCATTTTGAAAAATGGCGCCGGCTGAAGACAACACGATTCTATTGAGGGGGCCGTTCCGGACCGCCGCCGTTCTGGACCACCGCCGGATCCCCAGGTAATTTAAAGCATTGGGGGGGGGGGGTTCGGGAGGGTGGGGGATTTAATTTAAAGGGTCGGGGTGGGTTTTAGGGGGGTTTAGTGTGCCGGCTCACGATTTTAACGATTTTTCACGATAGTTTACACACCCAAACGGCAACAATACGATTCCCTCCCCTTCCCAGCCGAAATCGATCGTTAAGACGATCGAGGACACGATTCACATCTCTATTCACCATACGCTCATCCTGCTCTCTGCCTCCTCCCGTGCAACCTTCAGCCTGCTCCCAGAAGCAAAGCAGAGCAGCAAGACCTCCAGGAAGTATGGGATTGCCGCAGGACCTGGCAGGGGGGCCAGACTTCCCTCTGAGCCAGTACCCCAATACTGTTTTCTCAGGACTATAATTACTCTGTCTGACGTGGATGGTGTAAGCATATGTGCATCAGTCAAAATATGCAAAACGAACGCATTCTGTACTTTAGGGTGACTGCGGTATGCAATGGTGCATGGAGAGTCAAAGGCTTGCATGCCGCGTGGCATGTGTGCGGCAGACTTGCACCTCTGACGCGACCGTGTAATCCTCGCAGACAGGCCCTGCACTTTGCTTTCAGATCCAAGCCCCTAATCACTGCCTTTGTACAGTTGTTCATAACTTGAGAGGATGTTTGTGGCATTTGGAATGCAAACTCTCCTCCTGCAGCAATAGACCGGACCCTTGGGTGTGTAGGGGATTTTGAAGCTCTCCCATTTGTACTGTGAGACTTTTAAACACTTGTCCCTGACGCCGCTGCACCGCAGCAAATGGAATGAGGAAACCAGTTCTAAAAATAGGTAAAAAAAAAAACCTGAAAGCCGCTGCAAAGTTTAAAAGGTGAATTTCACATTAGTTAGGGGATGCGCAAATATATCAGACTCGCGTGCGCCGAGTAGTTTTAAAAGCCGCCGAGACATGCATGCATCTTCCACAGAGCGCACATCTGGTAAGTTTTCAAAAGAGGCAGAGCTTATGCATTTCAGGGCGTGAACCTGCGATGTACAGGTAAATACTTAGGCACCCTGGCATCTGCCGAGGTGCCCTGCTGCGTAACTTTACTTCTGCTGTGGCTGACATGCAACCAGGCAGATCAGCGAGCTCGGGGCTAAGTAGGGGGAAGGAAGGCTATACTAGGGGAGTTTGTGAGACCTATCTCTTAACTGGGTGAACTGGGAACGAACTAGTTTTAATGGCAATGGTGTCGGTGCATGCCCCTTTTAAAAACCCCCACTTATGCATTTGCACACACAGGTGCACACAGCCAGCCTATTTTATAACATGTACATCCCTGGGCACAGGCCAACACACATGTACACCCGTGCGCCAGTCTTAAAATTCATCTTTCAGAGTTTACATCAGGCATGTATGCTGTTTAAAAATACCATCTTGGAAGCCCAAACCAGATGTGTTCCACACATTAAACAAAGTGGAAGTCTAAATGACTATCGGCATGGTTAAAAGGTGATGTGAGAGAGATTATAATAGAACATCTTTCAAAAAATGGGAACGAGATCCGAATGAAGAAAACAGGAAACAGCAAAGAGAGAAATTGAAAAGAAGCTGCTGTGGAAGCAAAAACTCATAATGAAAACTTTTTCAGGTACATCCTGTGAGGGAATAGGTTGGACCAATAGATGATCAAGGAGTTAAAAGAACACTTAGGGATGACAAAAGCCATAGCAGAGAGACTAAATGAATTCTTGCTTCGCTATTCACTGAGGAAGATTTAGGAGAGATACCCATGCCAGAAATGTTATTCAAAGGTGATGATTCAGAGTTGCTGAAACAAATCTCAGAAAACCAGGAAGATGTATTAGGGCAAATTGACAATCTAAAGAGTAGCAAATCAACTGGACCAGATGGTATATATCCCAGACTGCTGAAAGAACTGAGAAATGAAATTGCGGACCTGCCATTGAAAATTTGTAAACTATCATTAACATTGTCTATGATACCTGAAGACTGGAGGGTTGCCAATGTTACACCAATTTTTAAAAAGGGATCAAGGGATGATCCAGGAAACTACAGACCAGTAAATCTGATGTCTGTGCCAAGCAAAATGGTAGAAATTATCATAAAGAACAAAATTTCTGAACATATAGATAGGCATAGTTTAATGGGACAAAGCCAACATGGGCCGGATTTTCAAAAGGTTACGCGTGTAAACGGTCTTACGCGCACCAGGCCTATTTTCAAAAGGCCCGGTGGCGCACATAAATCCCCAAGACGCATGTAGGTCCCGGGGGCTTTACAAATGGGGCGGGCCCAGAGGCCTGCAACACAGTGGCCATTACTGCTGTGTCGAGGGATCGCGTGCCAGCAGCCTGCCGACGCGTGCAACTTGCGCCTGCCCAGAGACAGGCGCAAAAGCTAGGATAAAACTTTTGGGGGGGATAGAGTAAGGCTAGGGGGGGAAAGGTTAGGGAAAGGGGTGGGAAGGTCAGGCTAGGGGGAAGGGAAGATCCCTCACAGGCCGCTCCGATTTTGGAAGGCAGCGCGGCTCGGCGCACACAAGGTGCACAATTGTGCACCTCCTTGCACGCGCCGATCCTGGATTTTATAACATGTGTGCGCCTGCGCGCACACATGTTATAAAATTGGGCGTACATGTGCGCGCACCGGGTAGCGTGTGCACATATAGGCCACACACGCATGTTATAAAATCTACCCCTATGGGTTTAGCCAAGGGAAGTCTTGCCTCACAAATCTGCTACAGTTTTTTGAGAGCATAAATAAACCTGTGGATAAAGGTGAGCCCGTTGGTATAGTGCATCTGGATTTCCACAAAGCATTGACAAAGTCCCTCATGAGAGACTTTTTAGGAAATGAAAAAGTCACGGGACAGGGGGCAGTGTCCTATTGTGAATTGCTAACTTGTTAAAAGATAGAAAACAGAGAGTAGGGATAAATGGAAAATCTTCCCAATGGAGAAAGGTGAATGGTGGAGTGGCCCAGGGATCTGTGCTGGGACCGATGCTTTTTAATATATTTATAAATGACCCGGAAATGGGAACAACAAGTGAGGTGATCAAATTTGCAGATGACACAAAACTATTCCAAGTTGTTAAATCAGAAGAGGATTGTGAGGAATTACAAGAGGACCTTGCACAATCGGGAACCTGGGCATGCAAATGGCAAAATAAATTTAATGTGGACAAATGCAAAGTGATGCACTTAGGGAAGAGAAACCCAAATTATAGGTCCATAATGCAAGGTTCCACATTAGGAGTCACCACTCGGGAAAAGGATCTAGGTGTCATCATTGAAAATACATTGAAATCTTCTGCTCAGTGTGCAGCAGCAGCAGCCAAGAAAGCAAATAAAATGCTGGGGATTATCAGGAAAGGACTGGAGAATAAAACAGAGAATATCATAATGCCTCTGTATCACTCCATGGTGCATCCTCATCTTGTGTTCATATATCATACACAAACAGAATGCTGGGGATTATTAGGAAAGGAATGGAGAATAAAACAGAGAATATCCTAATGCCTCTGTATCACTCCATGGTGCATCCTCATCTTGTGTTCATATATCATACACAAACAGAATGCTGGGGATTATTAGGAAAGGAATGGAGAATAAACAGAGAATATCATAATGCCTCTGTATCACTCCATGGTGCATCCTCATCTTGTGTTCATATATCATACACAAACAGAATGCTGGGGATTATTAGGAAAGGAATGGAGAATAAAACAGAGAATATCCTAATGCCTCTGTATCACTCCATGGTGCATCCTCATCTTGTGTTCATATATCATACACAAACAGAATGCTGGGGATTATTAGGAAAGGAATGGAGAATAAAACAGAGAATATCATAATGCCTCTGTATCACTCCATGGTGCATCCTCATCTTGTGTTCATATATCATACACAAACAGAATGCTGGGGATTATTAGGAAAGGAATGGAGAATAAAACAGAGAATATCATAATGCCTCTGTATCACTCCATGGTGCGACCTCATCTTGTGTAAAATATCATACACACACAGAATCCTGGGGATTATTAGGAAAGGAATGGAGAATACAACAGAGAATATCACACTGCCTCTGTATCACTCCATGGTGCATCCTCATCTTGTGTTCATATATCATACACAAACAGAATGCTGGGGATTATTAGGAAAGGAATGGAGAATAAAACAGAGAATATCATAATGCCTCTGTATCACTCCATGGTGCATCCTCATCTTGTGTTCATATATCATACACAAACAGAATGCTGGGGATTATTAGGAAAGGAATGGAGAATAAAACAGAGAATATCATAATGCCTCTGTATCACTCCATGGTGCATCCTCATCTTGTGTTCATATATCATACACAAACAGAATGCTGGGGATTATTAGGAAAGGAATGGAGAATAAACAGAGAATATCATAATGTCTCTGTATCACTCCATGGTGCATCCTCATCTTGTGTTCATATATCATACACACACAGAATGCTGGGGATTATTAGGAAAGGAATGGAGAATAAAACAGAGAATATCATAATGTCTCTGTATCACTCCATGGTGCATCCTCATCTTGTGTTCATATATCATACACAAACAGAATGCTGGGGATTATTAGGAAAGGAATGGAGAATAAAACAGAGAATATCATAATGTCTCTGTATCACTCCATGGTGCATCCTCATCTTGTGTTTATATATCATACACAAACAGAATGCTGGGGATTATTAGGAGAGGAATGGAGAATAAAACAGAGAATATCCTAATGCCTCTGTATCACTCCATGGTGCATCCTCATCTTGTGTTCATATATCATACACACACAGAATGCTGGGGATTATTAGGAAAGGAATGGAGAATAAAACAGAGAATATCATAATGTAGGGTGTAGTACTTGGCCTTGGTGTGTATGGAGTAAGTGCAGTTGGTTGCAGGATCTGCCTGCCGACGGCCAAATATAACAAAATTCTAGCGTATGGCCACCCGCATACTAGTAACATATTTAGAAACACAGAAATGACGGCAGAAAAAGGCCAATCGGCCCATCCAGTCTGCCCAGCAAGCTCCCACACTTATTTTCCCATACTTATCTGTTTCTCCGACCACCAAGTTCAGGGCCCTTGTTGGTAACTTTTGATTCAAATTTCCTGCCACCCCTGCCATTGATGCAGAGAGTAATGTTGGAGTTGTACCAAAGGTGAGCCTAAGGATTAATGGTTAAGGGTAGTAACCGCCGCATCAAGCAAGTTACCCCGATGCATGCAGGGATGCTGCCAGGACGCTACTCTCTCCCACCTCTCCGTGCCAGCCTTAGGTGTATGTGCAATGCATACAACCACACACAACCACAGCGGGAAAACCGCTTCACGGCGCCTAGTGATGACCCCTAGTTAAGGCCAAGCCATTCTGCTCCTCCTTGTCCCAGCAACGGGTCTTCTGCCTTGCAGTGTGGTGCCTGCCCAGCATTCCTGATTCCTGTGCCTCATCCAGCCGTGTCTTCTCCGGCTTTCCTCATCCAGCCTATTTTTTCCAGTCTCACCTTGTCTTATCCGTCTTGTGCAGTGTCTTCAGTGTGTCTTTGTCCACCCTTGGGCTGACTCTCTTAATCTTGACCTCTTGCTTGGACCTGACCATGAATGCCTGCCACCTGGGCCTGACCCCTTGCCTGGAGCTGACCACTCTTGCTAGCTGCCTGCCCCAGCTAGGCCTGTCTGTGACTGCAATAAGCTGCTGCCTGCCCTGTGCTGTTATTTGTTTACTTCCTGTAAAGCCTGTTGCTAATTTATTGTTTACTGTAAACCGAGGTGATGTATATCTTTACGTGCCGCGGTATATAAGAATCTCCAAATAAATAAATAAATAAATAACCCTGGTGTACTTTTGGATTTTAGTTATCGTCACTGTCCTAGGCATCCACCTATGTCTTGCCAGCCAGCAGAACCCAAGGGCTCAATCTGTGGGTGAGTCAGCAGATCCAGACCTGTGTGCAGCTGATTTGAATGCAGGATGGCGGGGAAAAGTCCAAGCTGCCACGTAGGTCAATGAGAACTGCTCAAGTGCACACTGCAATAGCCTTCAGCAAAGAAAATCTTCTGTCTCCAAGAAATCAGGCAACCCTGAAGTCCTCACAGGGCATAGTTTTTAAGCATTGCATCAGAGCAAAACCTTGTCTGTCCTAAGTTAGCAGCGTCCATAACCTGCCTGCACGTGCTCTGTGCTAATCTGTGACTCTATATGCGCACAGTTTCTTTTGTTAAGCATATAATCAACATTTAAACAAAATATATTTTAAAAAGTATAATGCATCATTTGCATTGATTCAGCTTTCTCATGCAATTAATAACTGGTTTGCATGGCTACAAATCCCAACAGTCTGCACTAATATGCAGACAAAGTATTAGTGGAAACTCCATTACAATTTTCTCAAAACATTCACTACTAACTCCAGCTCAGTTTTAGTAACAAAACATATGAAGGACTGCTTACTTTAATTGCAAACAAATGATAGTTTTTAAGCAAAACCTATCTGTCCTGGGTTAGCAGTCAGTAATGTACCTGCATATGCTCTGTGCTAGCCTGTAACCCCACAGCTCTTAAAGAGATAGCACACAGCTTGCAGCCCTGCAGCATCACAAGTGACACATTTCACATGATTTCAGCATCTCTTACCAAAGGTGATTTACACCAGCAATTAGATAAGCAATTAGGGATGTTCCTTTCTTTCATTAATTTCTGAGTTATGCACGCACCTCCCAGACAGTATAGTACACATGTTAAAAAACAGAGAGAGTGCACATAACTCGAGCCATTAAAGTACACGCATACTATCCATTATGCATGTGCTATAAAGTCTGGGAGTTATACACGTAACTCCGAAATGAATGCACACGCCTATAAGCAATCACACCATACAATAAAGTGGAACATTGTTTTCATTGATAAGGGAGGATACTTGGCAGTAAGATGGACAGAGACGCAGGCAGGGCCAGTGGAAGCACTGGGCTGACTAGATAGCCAGCTAAGGTGCCACAGACTTGGGGGAAGCGTGGCAGTGGTAGGACTGGGCCAGCATGGATCAGGCTATCTGCCTGCTCGGCCTTAGGTCGTACCTGCTGCAATCTGAGACAAGGACAGAATGAGGACTGTATCTGTGCCCTCTCCCCCTTCAGCACGACCCCGTGATTGTACCCTGAGCATGCACAGACATAGCAGAGCAAGGTGTGCAGCGGCGGTGTACCCTGAGCATGCACAGACATAGCAGAGCAAGGTGTGCAGCGGCGGTGTACCCTGAGCATGCACAGACATAGCAGAGCAAGGTGTGCAGCAGCGGCAGCTGCAGGGAGGGGAAGGACCTCCTGCCGTCCAATCGTGTTCGTCTATGGCCGCCGCCATTTTTTCTAGTGGTTCATTTTTATTTTTTGTGCAGGGGGGTTACTTTTAATGGGGTTTTTTTGTTTGTTTCTTTTTTTTGGTTTGGCAAATGAACCAAACCAAAACAATGAAAAACATAAGAAATTGCCATGCTGGGTCAGACCAAGGGTCCATCAAGCCCAGCATCCTGTGTCCAACAGTGGCCAATCCAGGCCATAAGAACCTGGCAAGTGAGTTTCCTCACTCCGAAGGCCAGCAAATCTTCACAAGAGACCACTGTTCTGTTCGTAGGTGTCACGTAGCATGTCAAAGTGACCCCTAACCCCCTACACTCTTACCTAAACCCCACCTCGAGTAACTAGGTGGGCCTACCATAGGGATACAAATACCTCCCTATGGGCCATGACATTATGGCCAGTCTCTCTCTCTCTCTCTCTCTCTCTCTCTCTCTCTCTCTCTCTCTCTCTCTCTCTCTCTCTCTCTCTCTCTCTCTCTCTCTCTCCCTCCCCTTTTGCTATCGCATGCAGTATTTACCGCATTTTGATAAATCCACCCCTAAGCTAGATATTTCACTTGGTTGCAGCTCCATCACTGCTCTCTGCATTAATGGTGGGGGTGGAAGGGAAATAGAACCAAAAGGTTACTAAGAGCCAAGAGTAACAGATAAGTATGAGAAAAAAAGTGCAAAACTTGCTGGGCTGCTTCTGCTGTCATTTCTATGTAGGTATTTCCCTATCCCCAGAGGGTTTACAACCTAACTTTTGTACCTGAGGCAATGGAGAGTAAAGTGACTTGCCCAAGATCACAAGGAGTGACAGCAGGACTCAAACCCTAGTCTTCTGATTCATAGCCACTGCTCTAACCACCACTAAGCTATTCCTCCTCCCTTAAATGCTAGAGCTGTAGATTTACTTAATGTCCTCCCTGTAGTTATTAACTCAAATTAGACAGCATTACCCCAAAACAAATAAAGAACCAAAATAAACATTTTGGGGGCTGCAGATCTCTATAATGCATTCAGTGCCATGCAATGGGCCATACCCAGATTTTAAATGCCATAAATGCTATTTTCTTGTCCTGGTCTGCAGTACTATAGAGAAATGCAGCTCCACCTTAAATGGGATGAATCAAATCTACAGTTTCATCACTAGTACCGTGTAAATTCAACAATGTTTTGTTGCATAACTGTTCCCTTGCTCAGTAAGCCTGGGCATTCTGGAGACAGTGGGGGGGGGGGGGGTCTCCCTAATGTGCACACTGAGGGGAGGGGTGCCAGGAGCACTGACATCACCAGCACGGGAGACGAGAAGGGAGATTCCTCTGCACTTACCAGGAGTCCTGCTGAAGGGCAGTCCCTCGACCACCGGCAGGACCATGACCGAGCTGAAGCTGGCTGTGCTGGGCAGCGCGGGAGCCGGCAAGTCTGGTGAGTCTGGAAGCCTGCGAGCCCCGGGCAAGCTCTGCCGGCCGGCGGGGCACGGGCGTTTGGCTGGCAGCCTGCGATAGCGCAGCCTGCGGTAACGCAGCTCTCGGTGGCTTGCGCACGGAGTCTGCTCGCTGCCAGACTTCGCTGAGTGCTGTAAGTTTGTGCCGTGTGCCGGGTGTCTGCAGCCCCGAGCCTAGCGAGGGGGAGCAGCTGTGACTGTGCTTACTATTCCCTGGTTTCTTTTCTTAGCTCTGACGGTGCGTTTCCTCACCAGGCGCTTCATCGGAGAATATGCTTCCAATTCCGGTAGGTTTCTTTGTCTTGCCGGTTATTGCAATGGGAACAATGCTAGGAAATAGTCTGCCGTGCACCTGAAAATTCAGACAACTTGAATAGCATTAGGAAGCCGGGATCTCCTGCAAAAGTCTGATGCAGCCCCTCGTAGACCCGAGGGGCTGCATCAGAGATAACCCCTTTATCATCTCCTGTGGTGCACGGCAGGTACTCTGCGTCCAGCAGAGCCCCCCTTCCACCCCTGCCTGCCAAGGTCTCCCCTAGACGTGCAGGGCAGCAGGCTGGAGGGACAGGGAGTCCTGCGGGGCAGCCACTGACCAGTGTGCACTGTGCTTCCTTGCAGAGAGCATCTACACTAAAAGCCTGAGTATGGACGGCAGGCAAATGACTTTGGAAATGTACGACCCCTGCTCACAGGTAGGAGCACTGACCCCAGCCTGACCTCTTCACCGATCCCTTCTGCTTTCTGCAAATAAAGGTCAGGTTGATTGTGAACGTGCAAATAATGTGCGCTGGCGAGAAGTCTCTGCACGTGCGGCAGGAAAAGCATCGCAGCCCCAGCGGCTACTGCGCGACTAGAAGGAGAGGGACGCTCAGGGCTGCCAGGTTTTCATGAAAAAACAAGCACTTTTTTCCAAAAAAACAAGCCCAAAATACGTGAAATTGAAAGACCAATGTCTGTGAGTCGCATAGATGAGAAAGGAGCGTAACTTTTTGCACGTTTCTCTGTTTCAGCATTTTGCAGAAGGTCTGCATGATGTGCACGAATGTCACACTTACAACATTTGCACAGAGCCTTACTCTCATTGCTGACAACAGGCTGAACCCATGCTTTTAGTTCACGTTCCTCTTCCCGCATGTTGAGCGCCCGCCCGCTCTCCCGACGCGCGCCCAGGCACCTCTCCTGACAGCCACGGGTTCGGAAAATGGACGCTGGAAAAACTGAGCATCCGTTTTCCAACCCGCGTGCAGGCGGGCAGATTTATTTTTTTTTATTTTAAAAGAAGTTTTGTTTTTTTTAATTTTTGGGGCCTCCGACTTAATATCGCTATGATATTAAGTCGGGTGTACAGAAAAGCAGTTTTTTCTGCTTTTCTGTACACTTGCCTGGTGCCCTCTGAAATTAACGCTTCAGTCAGACAGGAACAGGAAGTGCCAGAATGTGATGCTGCCCAAAGTTTCTTAGTGGGAAGAGGAAGTGGGAGGTAGGTAGCGAGTTGCCCCCTCCCCCAAAAATGTCTTCCACCCCGGCAAGTACCTCGTTACATTGCACCAGCAGCTGCCCTGGTGCTGTTTATGATGAACGACAGAAGGACCCGCTGCCATGGCAACGGTCGCCGTCGCCCCAAAGCCGGGGTACCGCCGTCGGCAAACACAGCCTGGGGGGACGCAGCGGGCACGCTCCTTTCACACTACGACCCTTCCTCCAGGGGCGTGGCTGCTCCTTCGTAGACCCGCCCACTGTGCGTGCGATTCGACGCGTGGCCCTGCCACCCCTGGCATCAGCAGGAGTGGGCATGTGGGAACTGAAAAGGATTCCGGTAACACCGTGCGGGGGTGGGCGGAGCTGCAGGGAAGATGGACGTGGGGGCAGGCCGGCCCTGCCCAATGGAGCTTGCTGAGGGTGTGTAGAGGGGGCGGTTACTCTAATTTTAGAGTGAACTCGGGAGCAAGCGCCGCCCGGCGGACAAGATAGAGTGGGCGCTTACTATGCCGGGGAGTGAAACGTCATCTATGACGAAGGTTATGTGTTTGAGGGGGATTGGGGGACAGTGGAGGGCGGGGAATGGCCTGGCTTGTTCTGCCCACAAATGTGCCCCTGTTTGCAACTCTGATTGGTTTACTGCTGCAATAATTTCGGGTGCGCCTGCTATGGACAGGCTTCATCGCAGCAGCAGCCAATCAGTGCAACATCAGAGCACAAGTCCCGCCCAACAAGCCCAAAAAACGTGACTGGCAGAAAAAAGCAAATCGGAAAAAAAAACCCGTGAATGATTAGGAAAAGAAGCCCAATCTCGCGGTAAATAAGCGAGGTTGGCAACACTGGGGAGACTGCCTCCACTGACCGGGTCATAGAGTACTGCTTTCTGATTGACTGCGTGTTCTGCCTCCACTGACCGGGTCATCCAGTACTGCTTTCTGATTGGCTGCGTGTTCTGCATCCCTGGTGGTTAACTTGAGGTTCAAAAGCCACACCAAGCGCCTCACTGTCTTTATCATATCTGAGAATTTATCCAAAACAAAAAACCCTGGCAGTCAGGAGAATCTTTGAATGCAGCTCTTTTCTTACCAAGCAGCAAGTCATAATTTGTCTTGGCAATAGGGTAAGGAATGAGTAGCTTCTGTTTTTAATGTTTTATTTGTTGTATATCTCAGGGATTGAGCGTTGGACATCCGGCCATGTCAGATTAGGCCATCACATCCCAGATTCCCTCCAGCTTCCCAAGATTATTCATACTGGGATCCCAGCCCTATCTGCATGTCCAGGGTCTGACTGTGTGTATTCTGCCTATGCCATGCGTCAGGAAGACTCCCCCTTACTGAATACTCAGATCGTCAGTGGTCATTATTATGCAGAGCCAGGAGTCTGCTTATAAAGGGGAAGCAAAGCAGAGTGAGGTGGGGCTCAGTAATTAGCAAGCCAGTGCAGTCTTGATCCAAGCCACCCTGAGGAGGAGACGTCTGCCACCTTCTCATCTCCCACCCCACCCCCCAGTTCTGGAGTTGCTTGCCTATCCCTCGTTCAAGCTAAGGGTGTCATTTACTAAAGGTTTTCTCACATTTTTGGGCTGATACAGTAAAAACCGCGGGAGAGCCGGCGCTCCAAGGCGAGCGCCTGCTCTCCTGAGCGCGCGATCGAGTATTTAAATGAGGACCTGCGGTAAAATTGAGCGGCAGCTGTCAGCGGGTTTGACAGCCGACGCTCAATTTTACCGGCGTCAGTTCTCGAGCCCGCTGACAGCTGCCGCTCAATTTTACCGCAGGTCCTCATTTAAATACTCAATCGCGCGCCCAGGAGAGCAGGCGCTCCAAGGCGAGCGCCTGCTCTCCTGGGCGCGCGATCGAGTATTTAAACGGGCCGATTCAGTTTGGTGCACTCGGCCGAGTGCACCTTTAGCCCCGGTTTGGCTGCGTGTTTTCAACGCACTATCTTTACCCCTTATACAATGAGGGCGGCGGCTGTCAGCGGGTTTGACAGCCGATGCACAATTTTACCGGCGTCGGTTCTCGAGCCCGCTGACAGCCACGTATTCGGAAAACAGACGCCAGCTAAACTGAGCATGCGTCTTCCAAACCGCGGGCCGCGGGCAGATTTTACATTTTTTATTTTTTATTTAAATTTTGGGGCCTTCGACTTATTATCGCTATGATATTAAGTTGGAGGGTGCACAGAAAAGCAGGTTTTTTTTCTGCTTTTCTGTGCACTTTCCCTGTGCCTGCCGAAATTAACTTCTGCATTTTGGATAGGCGTTAATTTCTGAAAGTAAAACGTTCGGCTTGGCTGCACGTTTTACTTTCTGTATCGCGCAGGAATAACTAATAGGCTCATTAACATGCATTTGCATGTTGCGGGCACTATTAGTTTTGGGGGGTGGGGGGGTTGGCTGCATGTTTTCAACGCGTTATTACCCCTTATTGTATCAGGGGTAAAGACAGTGCGTTGAAAACTCGCGGCCAAACCGGGGCTAAAGATGCACTCGGCCGAGCGCACCGTACTGTATCGGCCCGTTTGTGTCTATGAGAGAAATGCTTAGTAAATAGGGCCCTAAGCCCTGGATTCATCACTCCACTACAGATATAGACCTCCGTTTGATATAATATAGCGGAATGATGAGCCACGGGGAAAAAAGGGGTGGGGGCGATATTGAGCAGGTGGCTGCACTTTTGCCCCCCGCAGTTGCAGGTATGCTGCACACCTTTGCCCCGTGCCGCCACTGGGGAAGGTGCAGTTATTTCTGGCAGGACTGCTGGCGATAATGTGTAAAACACATTATCACCCACAGCACTACTGGGCCCTACATTTTTAAACCCCTCCCAAACCCCTCCCCTTTCCCTCATTTAAATTTTAAAGTCGCCATGCGGTTGTTATCGCAATTTGAAGAATGACCCTGCAACTTTGTGAATTCTTTCAGGACAGAAGCTTTGTAACGTGGATTAATGACAATGCAGTGCAAATGAACAGCCTTTAATACTCAGAGTGCTTCACTTTTTCCATTCATGGTGCGATGCTGCTTCACCCTAGGCTTAGCATAGCACGTGACCTTACAGTGTCAGGCAAGGGACAGTAAAGAGATTCTATAGAGCAGCTCATTTATTTTAAAAAATTTTCAGGTTAATGGAAGCCAAGCTAAAAGAACCAGCCTGAATGCTTTAGTTGGAAATCGGTATGCTTAATATATAAAAGCAGATCATTTTTCACTCTATCCTATGCTCTTGTTTTCTGTGACTGTCATATCCAGGTTATATATGCAATGTTTAAAGGCCAAATACCCATGAATTTGCATATTCACTCCCCATTCACCTTCTCCTCTAATCTTACCCCACACCTGGATAGCAGCACTGAAACAATGAAAGGCAGCATTTGGAGATGGGGGAAGTAATGGGCAATGTTCAGGCACTTTAATAGGCAAAAGACATAGCACGTGTAGCAAAAATGTGACACAAGAAAGCTTGCTCGCAAGCTCTGTTCTAGCGGAGGGAAAGAGTATAGCAGTGGGGGTATACTCCTGCTTCCTGGCCAGAATGAAGAGACAGGTTGTGAAATGTTAGCTGAAATTAAGAAAGCTAACAACCTACATTGGGATAATTTGCACAGAGCAGCAATTATTTCCCTTGACAGAAGGCATGGAGGTAACCTCCACAGAGCAGCACTTACTACATTAACAGAATAAAAATAAATAAAAGAATAAATCAAGCTTCCTGGGCAGACTGGATGGACCACTTGGGTTGTTTTCTGCCATCATTTACTGTATTACTAAGTTAGACAACACTAAAATAATGGGAGATTTCAATTACTCCAATATTGATTGGGCAAATATCTCATTGGGATATGCTAAGGAGGCAAAGTTTCTAGTTTCTATAAATGACAGCTTCATGGAACAGTGGGTCCTGGAACCTGGGCCGGTGCATCCATTAGGCAAACTTTGGCGGTCGCCTAGGGTGCCAAGCCATAGGGGGCACCAAAGAGCAGCCACGTAGTGCCGCAAGCGGGGCCTATCCCGCTCAAGGCAAAGAGAAATAGATACTGTGTGCCAAAACAGGTAGGGGGGCATGACTGGGGGGGGGGGGGGGGCGGCAGTGCAAGGGTCACCTATGGTGCCCAATACCCGTGCACTGGCCCTGCCTGGAACCAATTAGGGAGGGGGGTTCTAGATCTAATCCTCACTGTGTCACATGATATTGTGTGAGAGGTGACAGTGGTGGGCCACTTGACAATAATAAACATAACATTATCAAATTTAAAATCCCTGAAATGAGGACGGTAAGAAAAACGACTGTGGTAGCAATTAACCTTAAACAAGGAAATTATAAGGAAGTGAGGAAATTAGTTACTAAAAAATAAAAGGAGCAGCTATAAAGGTTAAAAGTTTGCATGAGGCATGAATGCTGATTAAAAACACCAATTTAGAAGCTCAGACTAGATGTATTCCACGCATTAGAGAAGGAAGAAAGAAGACCGATTTATCATCAGCATGGTAAAACGGTGAGGTAAAGGAGGCTGTTAAATCCAAAAGGACTTCTTTCAAAAACTGGAAATTGGAACCAAATGAAGAAAATAGGAAGGAGCCTAAGCACTGGCAAATTAGATGTAAAGCATTAATAAGGCAGGTCAAAAGAGAATTTGAAAAGAAGTTTGCCAGAGAGGCAAAAACCCAAATTCAAATCTTTTTAAAGTATATTTGGAGCAAGAAGCGTGTAAAGGAGTTGATTAGACTGCTAGATGACAAAAGGGTAAAAAGAGTACTCAGGGAATATATATTTGATTTATATTCTACTTTTCAGACACTTCAGCACAGATTACATTCAGTTACTGTAGGTATTTACTGTTATGATATCGAGGTGTTTGGTGGATTCTCAGGGGTAACAGTGATGTTATCTCCTACGAGGAGGAGCCCCGTAGGGAGACTGATGCACCGGGCTAGACTCAATACAAGCACAAACACAGAGATAGTTTCTTTTATTGTACAGCTAGGATGACCACCAGAGGTGGCAGTAGAGAGCAGGTTAGCTGGTAGCCGTCTGTAATCCTTGGTGAGGGAGACCCATCCCACAATGGTGGTGTAAGGCCCCGATGCAGACGTCCAATAAGGCACTGTAGGAGAGACAGACTGGCAGATGTTAAACACACTCCCGTAGCTGAGTAGAGAGAATCCCAATGAGCAGTAGAGAGAATAAGTGTTAGAAGCCCATGGTCCTCGGCAGAGGAGACCCGTTCCTCAATGGTGGTGTAGGGCCTGGTGCAGGGAGGAAGCGAGGAACTGATGAGAGACAGAGTGGTAGGAGTTGTACTCACTCTCTGTAGCTGACAGATGGGTTTTCAGCAGGTTGAAGAATAGAGCAGGCACCAGGAATGACACACAGGCCCTCGAGGAGCGAGTACCTGTAAGAGGAAAGGCACCTGTAAATAAGTAGAGGGCTCCTGAGGAGCGGGTACCAAAGGTTAGAGAACCCCGAAGGGTGAAGACGGCTTCCAGTGGATAGAAGCGGCAGAGTAGCTTCAGACCTGGGCAACCGATCCTTGCTAACTCGAATAGCAGTAAAAGAGAGAGGGTTTAAATCCCCACAGGGGTGGGGAACTTCCGGGACCGGCCCCGGGTTTTTCCCGCGCTGGACTCTTTAAACGAAGGGCTGACATTGCTGCGCGCGTCCATACGACATCAGGTGGCGTGGTCTCGCCGGCGGCAGTGCTTCTGCTGCGAAGGAGGGCCTCCCAGTGTTTCCAGGACCGCCGATCCGCTGCGAGAGCGGGTAAGCACGGTCGGCCACGGCCAGAGTGGGCGACCAGCGCAACATTTACCTATCTCCAGAGTGCTTATAATATAAGGGCTTGATTTTCAAAAGCATTTACATGCTTCAAATCGGGTTTACATACTTTATGTACATGCACATTACCCATCTAAGTAGGCTTTTGGAAATTGCTACAATATATGCCATTGAATTGTCAATAGTGTTTACCTATGTACATGGCTTTTGAAAATTGCTATCACAGTATGTTACATTTCTGTGTATAACTCTTTTGAGGATTCAGCTGTATGTTTATACCTGAGGCAATGGAAGATAAAGTGACTCGTCCAAGGTCACAAGGAGCAGAAGTGGCATTTGAACCCTGACGTCCCTGGTTTATAGTTCACTAGGCTGCTCAGGGTCCTCAGGCGTGCGGCCATTGGATTTTATAACATGTGCGTGCCGGCATGCACATGTTATAAAACTGGCGCGTTCATGTATGCTCGCCACTTTTAAAATCGACCCCTAAGTGAATTCTTTGCTTTGGTTTTTACTCAGAAGGGTATCAGTGAGATACCTTTGCTGGAAACATTCTTTGAGGGTGATGATTCAGAGGAACTGAAGCAAATCACCATGAACCCCAAAGATGTAATAGAGCAAACTGACAGACTAAAGAGTAACAAATCACTGGGACCAGATGGTAGATATTTAAGTTATGAATGAACTCAAAAATTAAATTACAGACTTATCACTAACAATCTGTAAATTCTCATTCAAATCAACTATGGCACATGAGGATTGGTGAGTGACCAACGTAATGCTCATTTTTAAAAAGGGTTCCATGTGTGATTTGGGAAAATTACAGACTGGTGAGCTTGGCATTGGTGCCAGGCAACATGGTAGAAGCTATTCTGAAGAACAAAATTGCTGACCATCTAGATGGACACAGATAAAAGGGACTACAGCCGAAAGAGAAGTCTTGTCTTTAGAAGGGGTTAATAAACACGTGGACAGAGGTGTTGGTTGATATAATGTATCTGAATTTCAAACTCCCTCATAGGAGTCTCATCAGGAAATTAGAGTCATAGGATAAGAGGCAATTTCCTGTTGTGGACTAGTAACTGGTGAAAAGATTGGAAACAGAGAGTAAGTCTGAAAAGCCATTTCTCTCAAAGGAGAATGGTACATTTCCGAGTGCCCCAGGGATCTATGCTGGGACTGGTGCTTTTAATATATTTTATCAGTGATCTGGAAAAGGGAGAAATAAGTGAGGTAATGAAATTTGCAGATGACACAAAATTATTTAAAGTAGTTAAATCACAAGCAGATTGTGATAAATTGTGATAAATGTTACAAATGATAGGATGTTAAAATGTTACAAATGATACAAGGTTATAATGTATAATAAGAAGCATAATTTTTATTTGAACTGCGTTACACTGCAAACCAATGTGATATGCCAGATTGAACAGCGGTATATAAAAACAAACAAACAAACAAATAAATAAATAAATAAAATAAAATAAATTGCAGGAAGGCCTTGCAAGACTGGAAGATTGGGCATCCAAATGACAGATGAAATTTAATGTAGAGAATTACATATAGGGAAAGGAAGAATAATCCAGACTATAATTACACCCAGGAAAAGGATCTTGTCATGGTGGACAATACTTTGAAATCCTTGGCATACCACGTGGAGGTGGTCAAAAAAGCAAATAAAATGTTATGTATTATACGGAAAGGAATGGAAAATAAAATGGAAGATATCATAATGCCTCTGTATCAGTTCATGGTGTGACCACACCATGAGTATTGTGAGCACTTCTGGTCACCCCATCTCTAAAAAAGACATAGCAAAAATACAGAGAGGGGAGTTAAAAATGATAAAGTGGTTGGAGCTGCTCCTCTATGAAGAAAGGCTAAACAGGTTAGGGCTGTTCAGCCCGGGGAGGAGACATCTGAAAGGAGATATGATAGAGGTTTATAAAGTCATGGGTAAAGAGCAAACAGTTATTTACCCTTTCCAGTACCACTAGGACTAGGGGACACTCCATGAAGCTAATAAGTAGCACATTCAAAGCAAACCAGAGAAAGTATTTTTTCGCTCAGCGCACGATTAAACTGTGGAATTTGTTGCCAGGGGATGTAGTGAAAGCAGTTAACGTAGCTGAGTTTATAATGGGTTTAGCCACTATTAGCTATGGGGCAGATTTAAAAAGCCATATGCACATAAATGCAGCTGGATTTACATGCGTAGGGGGGTTACGCGCACTGAGCCTATTTTGCATAGGCCCGGCGACGCCCCGGGACGTGCATATGTCCCGGGGTTTGAAAAAAGGGGTGGGGTGTGGGCGGTCTGGGGCGAGGCGAGGGCGTGGCCAGAGGCCTCCGTAGGGCCTCTAGGCTGGGGGATCCTGCGCCGGCACTTCGGCGGCGCACACAACATATGCCTGCCCGGAGGCAGGCGCAATTTGCATAACAAAGGTATGGGGGGGGGGTTAGGTAGGGCTGGGGGGGGGGGGTTAGGTAGGGGATGGGAGGGGAAGGTGGGGGGGGGGGGCGGAAGGTAAATTCCCTCCGAGGCCGCTCCGATTTTGGGCGGCCTCGGAGGGAACAGTGAAAGCCATCGGGGCTCCTCTAGGGCTCGGCGCGCACAAGGTGCACAAGTGTGGACCCCTTTGTGCGAGCCGACCCCGGATTTTATAACATGCGCGCATGTTATAAAATCTACGCCCGCGCTTAGGTACTAAAATCTGGCCCCTGTATTTATTTTATTTAAAAAACTTTTATATACTGCTTAACGCAATGGATGTAGATCAAGCAGTTTACAATGTTATGTCTGCATAATAAAATATATCATAACAATAGTAAATAACACAGATTAAGAAAATAAATATAGCATAAAAAGTAAAGGAATAATGTTAAAATTAAAGACATCAAGTGAAAGCAAGTTTGAATAAATACGTTTTTAAGTGTTTCTTAAATTCTTTGTTAGTGGGAATTAATCTAAGGTTATTCCATAGAGCAGGGCCTGCAACCGAGAAGGCTCAACGTCGAGTAAGGTCTAGACTGGCAAGGCGAACAGTAGGGACTTCTAATAAACATTTGTTGGTGGATCATAATTGTCTTGATGGTTGGTAAATCCGAAGTAACGTGCACTGCGGTATAGTAGATGGGTTATGGATTCGTTTCTGGATGAGACAAAGAATTTTGTATTGAATGCAAAATGAAACAGGGAGCCAGTGTAGAGCAGAAAGAACTGGTGAGATGTGGTCTGTAGTTTCTGAATTGGAAAGAAGTCTTGCAGCGCATCTTGAACAAGCTCTAGCAGACGTAGACTATAGTCAGGTAGGTCAAGTAGGCCCTTTACAGTAGTCAAGACCAGAGAATGTTATGGTTTGAAGAACCAAACAGAAATCATTGTGAAATAATAGTGGTTTTAGGTTTTTTAAAGTATGAAGTTTGTAAAAACAATTTATGACTGCAGTGGAAATACGGTTGGACATTGAAAGTTCAGACACTGAGATCTTGTGCTTTGGTGGAAATTGGGATAGAACAATTCTCAATACTAAGGTGAGATGGAGGATGACAGGAGGATAGAGGAATTTTAGACAGATGAACTATTTCTGTTTTTTAGGTATTTAATTTAAGTCTGTTGTGTGAGAGCCAAGTTTTGATGGACTGGACACATAGAGATACAAAGGAGAGGGTTGTGGACCAAGATTTGTTTCTGGAACAAAAAACTGAATATTGTCTGCGTACATTTTGAAGGACAGACTTAGTCCGTCCAAAAGACGGCAGAGAGGTAACAGATAAATATTGAAGAGGATGGCAGATAGAGCAGAACCTTGTGGAACGTCCGAGTTGACAGTGAACCAGTCCGAGTGATGTTGAGAAATGTCAATTCTTTGAGAACGGTTGGAAAAGAATGAAATGAACCAGTCAAGAACTGTATCAGATGTGCCAATTGATTGTAACCCATCAATAAGAATCTGGTGATCTTGGGAAAGTCACTGCTTATCTCTGGTTATGCGTGAGGAGGATGTGATCCCACCAAGTACTTGACTTGTGACCTCGATTGGCCGCTGTCAGACAGGATGCTGGGCTAGATGGACCTTTGGTCTGACCCAGTATGGCATTTCTTTTCTTTTTATGGTCTTCCCATGCTACGGGTGAAAGGCCAAGTGTAGTCTGTCCTTGATTTTCTACCCATTGTAGTAGAAACCAGCCTTAGACTAGCTTTTCAGGTTGCCTGAAAATGTTTTAAAAGTTTTGTGTTTTTTTTGTTTGGGGATTTTTAACCCCGCAGTTTCCTCCTGCTCCTCTGGCCCTCTAGCTCAGTCAGAACTAGGGCCGGGATCCTGACCCCAAGAGCCTTCACTTGCAACTCTCCGGGGATTTTTCCCAATTCACAGTGAGAGCCTTTGACCGGGTGGGGGGCCTGGCCGTGCCTAAATTGTGCCATTAGGTGTCACTAGTACATAAATCCAGGCCCACCCCCGCTCACACTCTCAGGGATTGGGAGAGCTCTGCCTCCAGCCCAGGGAGTGCAAGACCTGATTCGGGAATCAAACTCAGATTCTCCACCGAGCCACTGGCTTGGCCCCCGTTTCAATATTTTCAGGCAAATGTTCAAATGTCAAAGACTGTTAAAGCCCATTTACCCACGTTAAGTGCACTAAAGGGTGAATTTTAAAAGCCCAGCGCATGCATCAATCTGGGGATGCACAGATAAATCAGGGTCACGCCCACCGAGCAGGTTTTAAAAGCTGCCCGGATACGCACGCACCCTCCGGAGTGCGCACATCTCAGACGTTTTAAAAAAGGGCAGGGTGTGCGCGTAAACACTTTCGTGACACGGCTGCTGCCTAACTTTACTTCTGCTACGGACGCCGTGTAAGTTAAAAAAATCAAGAAAATTAGGCGGATCTGTGGGGTTTTAAGGAACGGGGCTAACTGGGGGGGGTGAAGGCTATTAAACTATGGGAGTCTGGATGACCTCTCTCTTAACTGGGTGTACTAGGATGAACTGGTAAAACTGGGAATAGCGTTGATGTGTCCTTTTAAAAATCCCCCGATTTTCGCGGCACAAGCAGGGTTTGAGTGCACACGAGCAGGCCTATATAAAATTTGGTGCACGTGTGCGCGTGACCAGGCTGTTTTATAATATGCGCACATATTCACGATTAAGTTAGACAATAGCAGTGTCCCTGGGGGTGGGCTGATTTTTAAACCCGCAGTTTCCTCCTGCTCCTCTGGCCCTCTAGCTCAGTCAGCCCTGGTTCTGTACCTGTGTCCTATGCGGTTAAACCCTATTGACAATTCAATGGCACATATTGTAGCAATTTTCAAAAGCTCACTTACACAGGTAAAGTGCATTTGCACGCGTAAAACCCAGTTTTAAATGTGTAAATGCTTTTGAAAATCAGGCCCTATCTGTATAATATTTTTAAAATCAATAAATTGTTTAGCTTTCAAAACTCAGAAAATGTTTCATAAACTCGAAATATTTTTCAAATTAAATAGAACTTTACAGAAAGCTCTACTGGGTTTTGCTTGTATCTGTCTATAGATAGATTGAGTTATATAGATTATGTTCACAGTGGATTTTCTCCCAAGACCTCCTTTCCCTTCCACCCACTAATACCCTTCTTGGGAATATCTGCATGCATCAGGTTATTTTATTCTATTTATTAACTGATTGATTGATTACTTCTTTCTATTACGTTTCCTGCTTTTTCTCGTCTGAAAGTGGGTTACAACACAGTATCAGTACAAACTACAGATGGTACGTAACACAATAACCAGAGCAGTGTTAGATGCAGAGAAAACCTGCAGGTCAGTGACTGTGTTTTCTTGTATTCGTATTAGCAATGGAGAAGCAAGAAGGTCACCGGGAATTGCTGACTGGCCCTTAAGACCTTCTTTTGCCTTTCAGCCCCATCAAGGAAGGCTACCATTCAGGGATGAGCTGCAGTGGGCAGACGGGTTTGTGGTGGTGTACGACATCAGTGACCGGTCGTCTTTCACCTACGCCAAGGCCCTCATATACAGAATACGGGACCCCCACCTAGGAGCCTGCAAAAGGTAAAAGCAGCCTGACACGTTAAACTGTCGGCCTTTATTGAGCTGGACGGCCATGTTGGCGACGATGCATGGAGCTGAGTGAGGGCGATACAAGAGAATGTCAGCAGACCTTAACGTTGTACATTCAATTCATAGTGTTAGGACAGACAGCAGGATTCTCTTATGGGTGCATAGAAATACTCTACAGGTTTTCTGTCTCATCCTTTTCTACAGTGTATTACAAAGAAGAGTAATCAAGTGTGTGTGCCAGAGGACTCGCCATGCTACATCGGGGGATGGGAGGGAAGCAAGTCATTTGATAAAGTGATCTCAGAATCTAAATGCAAAGCAGGCACCAATGAAAGGCACGGCCTCGGAGAAGGCCTGTTGAGGCCAACTCTGGCAACCATGGCTGCCCCTTAGCTTGTCCACATCCTCCAGCAGCTGGTACTGTACCAGGCAGAGTTAATACACTGCATGCACCATGCTTTATATCACAGTAGATGCCACGTTCTTAGGGCAACTGTGGAATCGAAGGTTAAAGCATTGGCGTCCATTAAAACAACTCGTCCAGCCCATAATAACTTTGATAAAAGCTTTTAAGAAATGCTTGGTGAAGCCAGTGTTGAGGGCACGCCCGTATCATGCCAACAGCCAGTCTGCAAAATTGTTTGAGTAGCATGAAAAGTCATTAAAATGTAGATATCTAGATATTTCCTTATTAGACTCGCATTAAGACATTCGCAGTGGTGATGTAGGTCATTGCACAGCATTAAGGTAATTATCGTTAAGTATGACAGTCTTTTGCCAATTCACATTTCCTTTAATTTGGTACTGATGTGATTTTCTTGTTGCTATGGGGATGACAGTCTATGACCAATAAACATGTTTTCCTATGAATAGAAAGACAGGTGCGATACAAACAGCCAGCTGAGTCTGCAAATGAGACCCGGGAACTGCGCTTGCGACATGCAAAATGCTAACTTTGCTTTCTGTGAAGTGCAAACTTCTGACTGAATGAGGGCAAAGAGCGTAACATGACAGCTCTGCTTGTGGAGCCCAGCCCGTGACACACGTGCTCAGCTGGTTCTGCACGAACCGTAACACAGTCGTTCACTTCTCGTTTCAGTGGATTGCAAATGCTTCAGGACTGCTAAAAAAACCAAAACCAAAATTGAAACAAAATCGTTAACGATGTATTTAACTGAGAGGTCTGATGCTCTGCTATCTGCTTCCTTTTTTTCATCTGAGATTAAGCAAAAGTTTGAACTATTAAAACAATGCATTTATGCCCTGTATCTGGCACCCTGAGGAGGCTCAGTCCCTAAGTAAAATTTATGTAAAAATTGTAAATATACTCAGAAGGCAATAGGCGATTTTTAGCCATTGTTCTTGAAGGCTCTTTCTGACTGTGGGATGTGTTCAGATAACCTGGATCAGGAGACTCGTTGGTCACGACTTACTAGGGGGCCGATGCAATACAGAGCGCCCAGCAAATGCATGTTGATGAGGCTATTAGTTACTCACCCAAAATTTAAAAAAAATATGTGCATCAAATAGGCACACCTAGAGCAGGGGTTAATTTCTGAGCACTCCCAAAAGTTGTACAGAAAAGCAGAAAATGCTGCTTTTCTGTACATCCTCCGCCCTAATATCGTAGCGATATTAAGTTGGAGGAACGAAAGATTAAAAAAAAAAAAAAAAAAAAAGTGCCGGCAGTAAGATTCGGGAAACGGACGCTCAGTTAGCCAGCGTCCGTTTTCCGAACCCGTGGTTGTGTGCCGGTTAGGAAAACAAATGCTGATAAATTCATCGTCTGGTTTCTTAACCGGCGGACGGCCGCGGACAGCCGGCCTCTCCTGGCGCGTGATGTCAAGGAGGCGCTAGGGGCCAGCAATCGACCGGGAGGGTTTATTTATTTATTTAGGAGACTTGTATTCCACGGATCCTCTGGTTGAGTTATCCGGCTAACCTAACTGAACATCGGGCATATCTGGCTGGGTTAGGCAGGATAACTTTAGGACTGCTTCGGACATCCGGCCTGGTGTGCCTGGATAGCTCTCTACTTACCCAGATATCTTCAGAGGAAAAAAAAAAACCTAAACCACAGTCCTCCCGGTCCAATGCCCATCCTCCCTCCCCTGCCCCACAACTTGGCAGCTTTAAAACCTTCCTAAGATGATCACCAGGACGTCCCCCTCCCCCACCCCTGGCTAATATCCTCCCACCCACCGTTTACCTCCAGAAGTGGACGGTGGGTCCTCTCCTCTGTGCCGGTATGGCTGGCCGCTTCTAGCGAAGTCATTTTGCAGTTTGAAGTGTCACATCCCTGGCTATCTATCTGCCATGCAGGAAGCTGCATCCGCCTTTGAGTTCCTGTAACCGGGAAGTTTCAGAGTTGTCATTCTGCACATGATGCCAGCCCTCGGGGAGGCACGGCGGGAAAAACTGGTAGTCGGATTTATTCTGATGCAAGCCTAACCCCTTTTCTTTCTGCTTCAGAGATACGGAGTCAGTAGTGGTTTTGGTGGGCAACAAGCAAGATTTGTGCCACATGAGAGACGTGGGCTGGGAAGAAGGGCAGAAGATGGCAGCGGATCACAAGTGCCAGTTTTATGAACTGTCTGCAGCGGAGCAGTGTCAGGAAGTGCTGTCCATGTTCACGGCCGCTATCAGAAGCATCGTCGCCAGCGCCAAGCTGAAAGAAAAGAGGAGGCCCAGCAGCTCAAAGTCCATGGCCAAACTGATCAATAATGTTTTTGGGAAGAGACGGAAGTCTGTGTAATCTGGACAGAGAAGCACGCAGAGGACACGCAGTGAGGTGATGGCCGGTGTGGGGACAATGGATCGCATGCAATGCAGAATTGAAAATGCACGCAACGTGGAACAGCACTAACTCCATATTATTATGAGATCTGAGGATACCTGCGACTTTGTAAATGCACTCAGTTCATGCCAGACCCTGTAACTTGGACTACAAGAGCCAGAATGCATTGGGATTGGTGTTAAAAGGAAACCAGATTGGATGCTAGGATGGTAACACTGAGGGCCACAACAGTGTCTCTGGTACCTGGAGTCTTGGCCCCTAACCTTCCTTTAGATAGAAAGGGGCAGGGTTATCCAATGTGAAATTGCGCCTGGAGGGATTTTACAAAGAGTCATTAGTGGCAGAATCCTCTCAAGGCTTGCGAGCAGGATGCTCCTCACCCCTTTCTGGTCACATCTGACGTCATTTCCACCAGTGCTACTGCCGTTCCGTGCGCATCATTTTCTATTAAAACCTCATGCCACGGGGACAATAGTTTTGGAGAGAAGTGCAAGATTTGTTCAGTTGGCAGCGTCTGCACAGCAGAAAGCAGAAATGCACTGCCCCGCAGGTCAAGCTTCATAGCTTAGTAAACTGACTACAGAGGGCCAGAAACAGACACCCCGACATTTCTGCATCACTCTTTTCACTTAACCGTGCACATAGTAACTGTTTTGCCCTGTTTTATGTCAGGCTCAGGATGGACACAGTCAGATGTCACTTCCCCATAGCGCTGAGTGGCTTTCACTTACTTGGCTTCAAGGCGTGACAGAATATTGTGTGAACATGATAACATCTCAGATAGTGCAACGAGAGAAAATGTTGCTTGGCTAATTCTGCTCTTTGCCTATAGGATGCACTTTGTAGGGCACAATATTTATGTCTGATTGGTCTCTATGGAAATAATTTTCATAGTCATTTATGTGCATAAAGCCTAGTTTTATATGTGCAACCCAATTTTATACATGTAAATGACTTTCTAAAGTGACCCAGGCTCAGTGCTTGTAAAAATGTACATGATGTAACCCAGTTTTATATGTGTAAATGACTATTCTAAAGTCACCCAGTGCACATGATGTAACCCAGTTTTATATGTGCAAATGACTATTCTAAAGTCACCCAGTGCACATGATGTAACCCAGTTTTATATGTGTAAATGACTATTCTAAAGTCACCCAGTGCACATGATGTAACCCAGTTTTATATGTGTAAATGACTTTCTAAAGTGACCCAGGCTCAGTGCTTGTAAAAATGTACATGATGTAACCCAGTTTTATATGTGTAAATGACTTTCTAAAGTGACCCAGTGCACATGATGTAACCCAGTTTTATATGTGTAAATGACTATTCTAAAGTCACCCAGTGCACATGATGTAACCCAGTTTTATATGTGTAAATGACTTTCTAAAGTCACCCAGTGCACATGATGTAACTCAGTTTTATATGTGTAAATGGCTGTAATAAAGTGACCCAGGTTCAGTGTGTGTAAAAGGAATATGACGAGTGAGGTTATCAAATTTGCGGATGATACAAAATTGTTCAGAGTAGTTAAATCACAAGCAGACTGTGATACATTACAGGAAGACCTTGTGAGGCTGGAAAATTGGGCATCCAAATGGCAGATGAAATTTAATGTAGATAAGTGCAAGGTGATGCATATAGGGAAAAATAACCCATGCTATAATTACACAATGTTGGGTTCCATATTAGGTGCTACAACCCAAGAAAGAGATCTAGGCATCATAGTGGATAATACATTGAAATCGTCGGCTCAGTGTGCTGCAGCAGTCAAAAAAGCAAACAGAATGTTGGGAATTATTAGAAAGGGAATGATGAATAAAACGGAAAATGTCATAATGCCTCTGTATCGCTCCATGGTGAGACCGCACCTTGAATACTGTGTACAATTCTGGTCGCCGCATCTCAAAAAAGATATAATTGTGATGGAGAAGGTACAGAGAAGGGCTACCAAAATGATAAGGGGAATGGAACAGGTCCCCTATGAGGAAAGGCTGAAGAGGTTAGGGCTGTTCAGCTTGGAGAAGAGACGGCTGAGGGGGGATATGATAGAGGTGTTTAAAATCATGAGAGGTCTAGAACGGGTAGATGTGAATCGGTTATTTTCACTTTCGAATAATAGAAGGACTAGGGGGCACTCCATGAAGTTAACAAGTAGCACATTCAAGACTAATCGGAGAAAGTTCTTTTTTACTCAACGCACAATAAAGCTCTGGAATTTGTTGCCAGAGGATGTGGTTAGTGCAGTTAGTGTAGCTGGGTTCAAAAAATGTTTGGATAAGTTCTTGGAGGAGAAGTCCATTACCTGCTATTAATCAAGTTTACTTAGGGAATAGCCTCTGCTATTAATTGCATCAGTAGCATGGGATCTTCTTGGTGTTTGGGTAATTGCCAGGTTCTTGTGGCCTGGATTGGCCTCTGTTGGAAACAGGATGCTGGGCTTGATGGACCCTTGGTCTGACCCAGTATGGCATGTTCTTATGTTCTAACCCAGTTTCATGCATGTAAATGACTGTTCTAAAGTGACGCAGGCTCAGTGCATGTAAAGTGCACATGTAACCCAGTCTTTCATGTATTTTAATACACTGAGGAGATTCATTGAGGGGCAGAATTGGGGCAGAGGCTACGCGCATATTTCTTGATTGTACACATGTAAATGATGACCTCTGAAAAGGAGGTGTAACTTTGCACGAGGTAATGTGTGTGTGTACTTGGACAATTACCCAAGGGCTGAATTTTCAAACGGATTTAAGTGTGTAAATGGGCTTTGGAATATTGCCCAGGGGCTTGTGCGTGTAAACGTGTGCACGTAAGTTACACTCGCATTTTTATGCGCCAAAAATAAGAGTTGTTCGGGGGCAGGGAAATCATTTCTGCGCGTAATGTTTATTTTCAAACGTTCGCGTGTAAATGTTCCTGCAGACATTTCTCCCTGCTCTTAGGTGCAGAAGTCTACTTTGAAGTCTGCCAGTACTTATCACTCGCACGGTTATAAAATCACCCGGAGTATTTTCCAAGTGAAGATGCACAGGTGAAACCTTACTGCTATGCAGACTGCCAGAAAATGACCCTCCCCTCGCTTTCCTGTATAATCCCTCATAGTCTCTTTGCCCCCTGGAGGAATAATATCTGAAAAAAAAAGCAACCAGCCCCTGTCCTAAAAGCTAGGGGCCTGTGTGTGCCGAGTTCTTGAGCCTTTTACTAACACCCTGGAGAGGAAGCTGGCATACAATTTCGGGATTTAAGAAATGCCTCTCCAAGTTTACTAACTGGGAAAGATGTGTCCCCCGGGGACCTCTTCCCCTCATTTTCAGTCCCAGCTGGGTTCTAAAAGTTTGTAAAATCCTTTTTAAACCTAGATGGGGAGAGAGAGAGAGAGAGATGCCTAAGGCAAATTACAAATAATGCTGGTGTTAGGAGCAGATGGGGAGGGAGGGACAGTACAACAGGCAGCCAGCGGAGATGAAGGCTTCTGAGATTTTGAGAGGGAGAGTGCAGGGATGGGATGAAAGGGGATGGCCCGCAACTTTAAAGTTTATTTTTAAAGTGTGAGGAAGCCCACGGCCAGTGGTGGAAAACCTGGGAATTTGGGGGCCAGGCAGAGTGAACCGTGCGATGTCTTTGGGGATCTGATGCACGATGTCAAACCAGCACAGGTCACAACCCTGCAGCTAGGGATTCTTCTTATCCGCTTATGAAGTCAATAAATGCACCTTTTCAAAAATACTTCCTGCTCGTCATTATTGTGCATTCATCCATCCATGGCAATATTATCTCTCTCTCCTGTGTAGTGCACATTTGTTTTATAATTTTGCCTCTGCATATATTTTTGGAAATGTTATCCAATTAAACATGGAGATGTTTTGGTACAAATTTTGACATTTGTTTGCTTTAACCAGCTGTTCAATAAATATTTGTGAACTTTATAGGGCATTAGTAAGAAAACCACCTTTTTAATAGCCATCAGAGTTTAGGGGTGGACCAAAAAATTTGGAAGAACAACTAAAGGAGGGCAAAGCAAAGGCTATCCCATGACTCCTAGGAGCCAACAAGAAGCAGAGTGAACATGCGGTGAGTGATTGCAGCTTCAGTACAGGTCTGGTCTGCATGGTCACTGTGCTGAATAGCTTTAATTAGTCTCCACTCAGCTTTGGGGGGTTTTTTAATTAGCACGTCTGATAAAAGTGTTTTGTTATTTCTGAATTTGAGCACTTTATTAAATTATAATTGGGGAACGCAGGTAGCTGATTTGCTTTACCTCTTCAAAATTTCTCCTCAATTGTGATGCGCCAAAAAAAAAAACCCCCAACCTCACAGCAAGAGTTCAGACTGTGGCCATTCTGCTGCGGCCACAAGCATTAGGGCTCCCACTGTTTCCCACCTTTCATGTGGAAATTCTCCCATTGAAATCTCTGGCAAACAAGCAGGCACATTTGTGGATTTGTACAGTGCTCATGAAAATGTGTGGAATCAGAATTCTGAACCGTTTGCACCTTTGCTGCTCCTTGATAGAAGAGCAGCAGCTTTTGGTGAGGCCCACACACTTCTCCCTCCAATACTGTATAATTCAGAAGACCTGGAAACCGTTTGACCCCTTGTTTACTTCTCGGATCACAGTTCTGCAGTCTCCCCTGTAGAATCATTTTGCATCAGGACGGTTCACGCCTTCAGATCAGAGGAGCTTGGATTCTGCTGAACCCCCTTCTCGCTGGTCTTCCGTAACCTTTTTTTTTTTTTTTGCCATAATAGCAAAGTTATACCTAAACGTGGAATCCCCTTGCTTTCTCGACTAGAATTTGGCCTTGTGTTAGGACCATGCAGTGCAGGAGCAGACTGTAAGGTCTGGGGGGCAGGCAATTATTGTGCATGAATTCTTTAAAAGAAAATGCTACCTTGTACAGAAAGTGTAAAAGGCAGGTTAAAAATCCACACATTAAATTCAAAATGAATTTAAAAATCTGTTTGTTTCACTTACATTTAATATGACTGTTCTAGATCAAAAGAAGCAAAGCTGCCCCTGTATCAGCACTGTTACTGTTTCTCTCTCTCTCTCTCAGGCTCTCACGTGTTACTGTTTCTCACTCTCTCTCTCGGGCTCTCATGTGTTACTGTTTCTCTCTCTCTCTCTCAGGCTCTCACGTGTTACTGTTTCTCACTCTCTCTCTCGGGCTCTCACGTGTTACTGTTTCTCTCTCTCTCTCTTGGGCTCTCACGTGTTTAAGCTCTCACGGACCATCCCCTCTTGCTCATTCTTTAGCTCCCCACTGCCCTCCTTGCTCACCCTAACCCTCTCCCATCCTCCCTTGCTCTCTCACGCTTCCTTCACCCATTTGTTTCCTATCTCACCCCATCCCCCTTGCTCAGTCTCTCACGCTCTCTCTTCCCCTCTCCTCCCCCCATACTGTTACCATCTTCCTTTCCCTTTCTTTCCATTTCTTCCCTTCCCTCCCCCCCCCCCCACCCTCTCCACCTTCCCACCATCCCTCCCTCTGTTATTTTTGCAATGATTAACTATGTTTAATTTTCTGTATTCTGTTTGAATCTTGTAAACCGTTATGATGGCTGCACGAATGACGGTATATAAAACCGAACAAATAAATAAATAACTTATTTTTGCCTTCCTTTGCTCAGTCTCTCCATGATTTCCTTTTGCTCCCTCTCCCCACCTTCACCAGTGTAGCCAGGACAGATGTTTTTGGAGGGCCGAGGTTAACGTGGGTGGACACATACAAATATTAGATAAATTTGACAGAGCCCAAGAAATCAGATGAATTTTCTCTCGCACACATACCTTCCCTTTCACATATACACACAGATATATGTATTCTCTCTCAGATACAACCTCACGCACACACAGATACACATACACACAGTCACACTCAGTCAACATGCACACTTTCTCTGACACACACACTGAGACACTGTTATTATTTGTGATAATTGTGGGTGGATCCTTGGGCTGGTGGCAGATGACCACGCCCCCGGGGACTGATCCCGAGAGGGGCCACCGGTCAGGCTCAGAGTTGGGAGACAGACACACAGTAGATCTTTTATTAAACTGTACAGTGAACCACCAGAGCCGCCAGTGGTACAGCAGTCTTTAAAGTTACCTCCTGTAATTGACCTTCATGGCTGGAAGCTGTGCCTTGAACCTTCTGTGTGTGTAGCTGATGAAACGCTGAAGTAAGTTTCTCCAAGGCGTCTTGCTGCTCCACAATGCGCTGGGCCAGGCCCGGTATGGCTGCAAGGCATTGAACTGTGCCGGATCCATGGAGTTAGCAATCTGTTATTATTTGTGATAATTGTGGGTGGATCCTTGGGCTGGTGGCAGATGACCACACCCACGGGGGAAGATCCCGAGAGGGACCACTGGTCAGGCTCAGAGTATGGAGACAGACACACACTAGTTCTTTTATTAGACAGTATACTGAACCACCAGAGGTGGCAGTAGTGAGCTGGAATGCCCGGCTGGGCTGTAGTCCCTCAGGCACTGGAACAGCGATCCCTGGAGGCTGAGCTGATGGCTGAGCTGTAGAGAAACTGAGATATAGTGAGTAGGCAGGGTATGCAGATGGTAACACTCACACAATGGTCTCTTAGAATAGCCCAGGGGCTGGAATGAAGTAGGCCCTCGAGGAGCGAGTATCTGGTTCCAGGGAAAGCTCTGAACTCACTGGTGTTGTAGGCAGCAGTGACTTCCTGGCAGAAGTGGTATTCAGTAGCAGGTCTGGGAACGTGGGCCCTCGAGGAGCGAGTACCGGTTCCAGACTGCGACCTGAAAAGCAAGAGAGAGCGAGGCCCCCGAGGAGCAGGTACCCCTGGTAAAGTCAGAGGAAGCAGAGTAGTAAGGCAAGTGGAGAGTGAATCCCATCCGCAGCGATACCTGGAGGAAGCTAGGTAAAGGAAACCTTTGCTAACTCGAATAGCTAGCAAAACAAAAGACCTTAAGTATCCGGTGCGGATGACGTCATCTCAGGGGGACGCCCCTGAGGTTCGCGCCACAGCTGGTACTTGAGTTGGGGCCGTGCCGCGTGCATGCCCTTAGGCTTCAGGAGAACATGGCGGAAGGCAGCGTCTAGCCGGTCCGGGGACGCCGAGGAGAACGGCAAGATGACGCCGCGGCAGCCAAACTTCCATCAACCAAAGAGGGAGTCGCAAAAGAGGTATGGTGGGCGGAGTGGAGACGTTGGGCAGCGACGGTCACAACAGACACAGATGCTCTATCTGACATGCACACTCTCCCTCTCACATATATACACAAATATACATACTCTGACAGATATATACACACATACATACAATAAGTCACACTCAGACAACAAGCATATGCTCTCTGACACATGCAATTCACACACTGTCTCTGACACACACACACACACTCTGAAACAGACACTCTCCCTCTCACATATACACACAGATATACACACTCTCAGACACATATGGACACACACACTCTCTCTCTCATAGACCTGAACATACACACTTCTTCACATAGTCTTACACTCAAACAACATGCACACACACTCTCTCACACACACACATGCAGATATGCACACTTTCTCATATAGTCTTGCACTCAGACAGCATGCACACTCTCAGACATATACACACACACACTATCCTCACATATATGCACATATACATTTTTTCTCAGACAAATCCATACATACACACAGTCACCCTTAGACAATATGCACATACTCTCTGACACACACACACACTCACACTTTCCCTCTCTCATATACACACAGCTATACACACTCTGGTATATATAAATAAACCGACATACTCTGACACACACACATGCACAAACACACATTTTCATACACAGTCTTACACTCAGACAACATGAACTCTCTGTCTCTCAGACATATTTACGCATACTCAGACACACACTAATGAACACTGTCTTTCTGAGACACACATATATACACACTCTCCCTCTCTCAGTCACACGCTCTCGCATGGCAGAAGCACTTGCCACCTCCCTTCCTGTGCTTGAGTCTGCCTTCCAGCTCTTCCCTCCCCCCTCTCCTCCCAGCTATTCCTTGGACCTCCAGGCTCTCCTATGGCAGGAGGAAAGCAGCAGCAATGCTTCTTGTTTATGACACCAAACTTCTTTCTCCGGCTGCTCATGGTAAAGTTTGATCCACGTGAGGCCCCTGGTCTTGTATGATTACATTTCACAGTGAGTAGGTAGAGGAGAAAGAAGGCAGCTGCAGATAGGAAGTTCTCCTGCTGCTGTCTTACTGCCACAAGGGAGCGGATGGTTAGGTGCACCAGGGTTTCTCACTAAGCTGTACCACCTAAACGATGGCCCCTATAAGCATGAGCTTCTCCTGCACTGCCAGCCCCCAGGTAATAATTACACGAGGTGGCTGGAGGCACAGCGCCCTCCAGTCAGAGGCGCCTATGGCCGAGGCCATATCAGCTATGGGGGTAGAGCCCTGGGGCCAATATAATAAAGCCTGTGGCCAGGGTACCTAAGTTCCCTCCTACACCCCAACTCCAGCCGGTGCAGATCTCAACTGTCCTGACATTAATATGAATCATTTATATTTATATTAATGTATTCACTTCATTGACTGGGCACTGATTGGTCCTTTCACTGACAGGACAAATCCCTACTCAGAACCCGAGGATTGTTCTTTTGCTATCCGTTGTCAGATACCCTGGCCATGGGTTTTATTGCATTGGCCCCCAAATGTTAGAAAATTGTTTATTAATATTAATGCCGGAACAGCTGAGAGCTATACCAGGATGCCCTGCAGGAGGAGGTAAGCTCTTCTCTGGCTGGGAGTGGGAAGGGTCAGGAGAGAACATAGGTTACCATGGCCACTACTTTTTTTTTTTAATTTGGCAAGCATCATCTCAAATCTCTCTTGGCCTGTCTTACATGCTGGCAGTTTTTTTTTTACCTTCCTTCAATCTTTTTTAATGGAATACGTTTTATCTGGTCTTCCACTTTATAACTTGACATTGAAGTGTTCTGGGCTTGTTTGCCAGCACTCTTCCTCCCGACGCAGCCTTGGTTGACAAAACACAGTGTCCATGTCGGGTGATTTAATAACTTTATCTCTGTACTATTTGAATGTGGAGTTCTTCCTGAATAAAAGCTTTTGAAGTTATTCCATGATCCCTTTTGAGGTTTTTTTGAGGATGCTAAAATTTTCTCACGCTCTCATTATCTGATTTGATCTTCTGTGAGCGTGTATGCTTCTCCAATTTGTCTGTGGCTATTTTAAAATAATGTCCGTGCCTCATGCATGGTTTTTTTTTACCTTTATAACTGCTTCTTTTAGCGGTTGTTTGTTTGTTTTTTTTAACTAATTTCCTCATTCTATCATATTCTCCCAAAACAGCAGCCTCAGAGGCAGGGGCAACTTGTAAGAAAATATTGGCCCGAGCTGGAGGGGGAAGTTTCTCCCTCAGAGCACTAGATTGGCACTGCACCTCCTGCTCTCTCAGTCAGGAGGACACAATATGAGGTGGGAACATAGCTCGTCGAATCTGCCCTCCGGGGCAAAGCTATATGCCTGGTAGGCCAGTCCACCCCTGATCAGAGAGGTTTTGGAATAGTTTTGTTCTATGCCCATCAGAGGGGTCAGTTCTGCTCTGTTGTGCTGTTTGAATTACAAATCCATGAGTGACGTAATGAATTCCTAAGTGAATAGCCAATTTGAGCTCTTAAAAAAGAAGATGGATTGAGAACTATCAGAGATTGCTTGAGACAAAACATGGTTTTGATTAAAACTTGGCTAGAAAATTATCCTTTGGAAGCCTGGGAAATGGCATCTCTTTTCTGCTTTTGCCACTCAATAGCCATGTTGGGCACTCTTGTATTTTTAAGAGACATTCACAGGAGGTTGACTTCTGAAAGCATTACCAAAGTGATACGAGGTAGCCAAAGCTTCTCAGCTCCTATTGTTTCATTTCTCTTCACCGAAATTTGAAATACTCAGACACACCACGAATATACAATCACTGAGCAAGTCAGATACAAAGCAAAGAGAGAGGAACCTTTCAGAATAAAATGAAAGCACCCGTTTATTCCTGGGAGAGCTCAGAGGAGAAGATGTGCAGAAGGACTTTTCCCATTCTGCCTATGGGGAAAATGCTGAGTTCATCTGGGGGCAAAGTATAAGGAGAACAGAGGAGAAAGGAGCGTCTCAGTTTATAGAGATCAAGTGCACGTCTCAGAATGCTGCCAGGCGTCTGCACAGTACTCCTATAAACAAGAGGGGTGTGCTGAACCTGGGGACAGGTGCAATAAACTTTAGCGTGCACATTAATTGCGCGTTGTGCCCAGAGGCTTCATCTTGTAAAGTTATTTGCATGTCCATGCATCCAAGGAAGGGGTACTGAGCTCATGTTAAGTATCATGGTACGCTCACCCCGCACACTATTTAGCTGTACTATTTAATATGTGGTGTTAACTTACTAATGTGAGCATTTTACTTAGCGAGGACAAGCTAAATATTGTGTTCACGCTAAACTGAGCGTGGTCTAGAGAGAGCTCAGCCTACTGGAAACAGAGGACCTGGGAAATGAAGGCCATGGACAGGAGATGACACTGGACAACTGTATCCTCACAGGTGAGTTTCCAAAGGAGTTACACACGTAAATGTAGCATGCTATTCTAGCAATTTTCAAAAGCCACTTACGAGAGTAAATCCTTTGCACGATTCAATTGCATATATTGTAGCAATTTTCAAAAATCCCATTTACATGAGTAAAACCCAGTTTTAAGCGTGTAAATGCTTTTCAAAATCAGGCCCAAAGGCCCTTGTGGATGAGAATGCGTGACTATACATCTGTTTGCTGAAATAAAGCACAGCCAACGCATACCTTTTGCACAAATTCTTACACATACACACAGGTCCTTGGGTTACATGTGTAATTCATTAAATCTACAAACAAAAGCATAACTGAACCATGACTACACTAATTAATACACAGTAATGCTGATGAACGGTGCGCACCCAAAGGAACATATTTAAGATTTGGGCAGAAGCAGGGCAAAGGCTAGGAAAGGACGCTAGCGACTGAAGCACTCCGGGGGGGGGAGGGGGGACCCCCAGAGCGCTGCTGCTCATGACATCCTGGGGCACAGGGGGATCCTCGTAGTGCTCTGGTCAAGCAGTGCCCCTGCGCCGCTGTACAGGTCGCACACCCCTAAATCTGGCCCCAAACTGCCCTGCAGACCTTTTGCACATTTTGGTCCTAATACTGTTTAAATCTGAAATATGGCCCAGTCTCCCTTATCTTGGGGATTCGAGGTTTGTTTGCATCACTCGTGTAATCACAGCTCATTTATTTTTCTGTTTGTAGATTTAATGCACTGAAAGAAAATCCAAATGGAACACATGTCAGGGCCGAAATGCAAGTTGCTCACTTTTGGCCATTAATGGAAGAAAACTATCCATACTGAAAGCATTTAGAAAGGAAAAGATGTCTCCAAGTTCCCGGGCCAATATTCACAAATAGTTTATATTCCTTTCCTTTCCCAAAACCATTTCCAAAGTTTAGCATTTGGCTTTACATCAAACCATTAAAGTCTCCAGATCCTGTTTATTTCAGTGAATTTACCACCTTCAGAAAGACAAGCGCACTGTTGCGTAGATCTAAGTTCATTGACACAATGAACACAAGCCAAGGTTCGGGAGTCTGGATTTTAAAAAATGCATTTCTTACTGTGAAACACAAGTACGGACAATTTGTTGCTGTGCTGTTCCTCATATCCTGCAACAGGACTTCCCGATGTTAATCAGTGTCCATTGCTTACTCTGTAACCTTTCTTCTCTCACGGGACTCACTGCTGCACACTGTTACTGGATGGAAGATGGGCCAGTCACGGGGTGCTGAACGTGTGCCACTCTGGGTGCATCGCCCCCTATACCACGCCTGCTGGAAACTGGAGCGGGACGGCAGAGGATGGTCTGCTCTTCATGCCCTGGTTTTCTCTTCTCCCTCTAAGCAGCCACTGATTGCCACGAGACACGTGTAAAATAAACCTTTGGCCTGAGCCAGTCCAGTGCTGCTTATGTTCCTCAGTAAAGTGACATTTTCATCAGGAGAAAGAGGTCCTGACATGAGCCTAGGGAAGGTGACTGAAAGGAGGAAACATAAGGAAATAATATTACTGTACTGCACGGGAGCTAGCACCCAAGACAAGAACGGTCACCTAAAAGTTTAATCTGTCAGCACCAAAAGAGACTACAATCACCCTCAACTACCTTGTACCTTAGCCAATCATCATCTAAAAGACCACAAAATGACCCTTTGCTTCCTCATTCCTACCCCCCAAATGTTAATCTCTTACACCTATTGAGGTCCATAATCAGAAGCAGAAGTTATCCCACTAAATCCCAGAGAGATAATAAACTGGCTGGCTTGAATGTACTTAGATATGTTAGGGGCGCTCTGGGAGCTGATTTTGCTGGATATTCAGAGTTAGGCAGATAAACTTAGCTGGATAGATTAAGTGGTGCCACTGTGCTACTGAATATATGGACTAAGTGAGCCAGATAAGTGGCTGAATGTGGACCTCACTGCTGGAACTGTGGACCCTTGGACCGGGCGAGAGTTGGTGCTACCACCGAGGGATGGCCCCCAATGGTCCTCGACACCGGAAGGTGGTGCAGGGGAGGACGACCCGGCTGGAGCTTCACCTATACCAGCCCTCGTTCCCCTCAGGTTGAGCCATCGGGTACCGGGGCTGGCAGGTCTTAGGTGCGGGTCTCCTCGGTGAAGACGGGTCCAGCAGCAGGCAGAGGTGGAGTCAGGAATCCGGGTCGAGGCTGGAAGCAAAGGTGCAAAACGAAAGGTCAGGGGCAGGCAGCAGAAGAGCAGAGACGAGGGAACAAGCCGAAGTCAGAACCAGGAGATGAAGCCGAGGAAGAAGAAGCAGGAACCAGGAAAAAGGAATGACAGGGGTTCAGGAACAACAGGAACACTGGATCAGGAACAGCAGGAACAAACAGGAACACTGGATCAGGAACAAACAGGAACACTGGATCAGGAACAAACAGGAACACTGGATCAGGAACAGCAGGAACAAACAGGAACACTGGATCAGGAACAAACAGGAACACTGGATCAGGAACAGCAGGAACAAACAGGAACACTGGATCAGGAACAAACAGGAACACTGGATCAGGAACAGCAGGAACAAACAGGAACACTGGATCAGGAACAAACAGGAACACTGGATCAGGAACCTCAGGAAACACAGGATCAGGATCAGCCACTTGCAGTCCAAAGGAGAAGGACCTGTTGCCAAGGCACTGGGAACTGATCCAGGGTTTAAATACCCCTCAGTCCTGACGTCATCTTCAGGGGCCGGGCCATCGTTTCCCGCGCGGCCCCTTTAAGAGTCGGGCCGTGTCGCACGCGCATGCGCGCCTAGGGAAGCAAACACGGAAGGGAGGTCGGCGGCATCTAGAGCCGCGAGGAGGCCATGCCGGCAGCCGACTCAGGAGTGGGCCGGGCCGCGCCGGAGTGCAGGAGACCTGACGAGCATCGGGGCAGGTAGGAGGGACCAGCCCGGGCGTCCCAACACTCACTCTGTCATCACCCTGCAGTAACGCTCCAGATACTGCTGTAAATCTGTAATTGTTGTACTTGGTTCTCTTTTCTTGATGATGATGATGATGATTCTTGGGACAGATTGAGAGTAGGGTAAGGGGAAAGGAGGAAGATGACGGATTGAGTGGGGTCTGCAGTGACACAGTAGACAGGGGCAATTGGACAGTCTGGGAGGGCCAAGAGGCGCTGGTCTGCTGGGCAACGTTAGTATCCATGTTAAAGTTGTACCTCTTTGATGCTTGAGACCAGTGTCCATAATCATGGCAGAGGCCCTCCTGATAGAGAAATCATCCATCCTTGGTTGGCTGCTTTTCTCCTGCTCCTGTGGGCTTCCAGATTGATTGGAAAGGACCTCGACTGGGCAGTGATGCAGAGAGCATTCAGTCACAAATATCATCCCCTCTTCCAACCCACATCAGTCACTGCAGTGAGGTCCCTGTCCAGGGGCCACAAACTGGCCCCTGGATGCTGTGCAACTCATTAAACATGGACCCTAAATCTGGCCTCTGGATTCTTCTGTTGAGTGATGGGTGGCTGAGACTTTGTCCCTCTAAGGGTTGTGAGAGCTGCCTCTACAGCAGGAGTGGCCAACTCCTGAGCCACAAAGAGGCCTGGTTTTCAGGATATCCACGGTGACTATGCAAGAGATAGATACGAATGCACGGTCCCCATCATATGCAAATATATCTCATACATATTCATTGTGGACATCCTTCAAACCCGGCCTGTTTGTGGCTCTCGAGGGTTGGAATTGGCCTCCCCTTCTGTACAGTATTCCCAGCCCCAGCCGGCATAGTCTCCCCTAATGCCAGCGAGCCAGCAGCATGGGCCCATAATGCACCTTTTGAAAGCAGGTGATGGTCATGCGCGCTGCACGGATTTACATTCCTGATTTGGTTGTTGTAACGCTGCCTCCTCGGCAGCAGGGTTGAATTCCCAGAGGTTAATGTCGTTTATCTCACACAGCACGTCGCCTTTGCAGCATTTATCATTTTTAAGAGGTTTTCGGCCTGAGTGCTAGGCAGAATGTGGCTGATGACACAGGTGGCAGCTGAATCAGATTTAGCTCACAGACCAGTTTTGTGATATCAGTAGCATGTAATTTCCTCTCTCCTAATTTTGCCTTGCAATTTATAATAAGCAGGAGAGTGCCGGTGGTAGCACTGGGTACCGGGCGGAGAATGATCAGCCTTCTAATTAATGCTGTGTGAGCGTCGCAGCGGCGCACACTCATCCTAACAGCTGGCGTCACACTCCAGAACATGCTAATAATTATCTGCAAATCAAGGGGACGAGAGGCACCGCCACTGCTAAAGCCAGCACGGTGATAGATGTCATCCACCAAGTTTAGGACCAGAAGTACAAAACTAATCAGATGCAGAGCGAGCGATGTTACCACGGAGCACCTAGGATGTGCCGCTGCATTCAACAGCTCGGATTTCCCTGGGCTACCTGGGGCTGGACACACAGCACACTGGGCCTTTGGACTTCCGAAAACAAAGCTCTCAGCCCTCTCTCTCCCTCCCCATCTCCAGGACACCAGATTCCCTCCTGTTGGTGAAGATTTGAAGGGGGGGGGGGGAGAGATACTTTTGAGGCTGTGAGTGAAGGTTTGGGGGTGGGCTGGAGCCCTGGAGTGGAGGGATTCGGGGGGGGGGGGGAGGGTATGAGTTGGGCCTCTTTGGAGTGGAGGTAGGAATCCTCTCCTCGGGAGGCTGATGGGACCTGGGGACCTGATTTTCAGTTTCCTGGCTTGCATTAACATGGGCAGCTGGCAGGAAAGGTAACTGCAAATCTGGCTCTATAATTAACTTCCCTGCCATATTATCTGTTTATTAATTCTGAATAGTGGATCCAGTATTAATGCCTAATGAGTGCATTAGAAAAATATCGCCCCCTTTGCATTTGTGTTAGCAATGCATGCGTAAGGAGGAACTTGCAGTAATGCCAGTCACATGCAATTAGCACACAATACCACAAACTTACGGGCCGATACAGTACAGTGCGCTCCGTGTACTGTTAACCTGCCATTGGACGCGCGTTTTCCCTTACCCCTTATTCAGTAAGGGGTGGAAAACGCACGTCCAACCCGCGGCACCTAATAGCGCCCTCAACATGCAAATACAAATGCAAATGTATGTTGATGGCTCTATTAGGTATTCCCGCGCGATTCAGTAAGTAAAATGTGCAGCCAAGCCGCACATTTTTCTTTCAGAAATTAGCGCCTACCCAAATGTAGGCGCTAATTTCTTCCGGCACCGGGAAAGTGCACAGAAAAGCAATAAAAACTGCTTTTCTGTGCACCCTCCAACTTAATATCATGGCGATATTAAGTCAGAGGTCCCGAAGAGTAAAAAAAGTAAAATAAAAAAATAAAATAAAAATTTGAAGTCGGCCGGCGGCTGTCAGGTCGAAAACCGGATGCTCAATTTTGCTGGCGTCCGGTTTCCGAACCCGTGGCTGTCAGCAGGCTCAAGAACCGACACCGGCAAAATTGAGCGTTGGCTGTCAAACAGTGACGGGAAAGCAGGAAAAATCTCCTCTCCAAAGTCGGTGGGGAAGTGGTGGTGGAGAACCTCCCTCCTATCCAAGGTAAAGCAAAATCTTCTTAAAAGCCAGTTCTCACCCTTGGATGCAGGGTAAATGTGCTTTCCAGGCCCCTCAGGCAGGAGCGTTTGCCCTCCAGAGCTGGGAGCAGGTCGAGGAAACAGCCCAACTTTCTTAAAAGTCAAAACCCTCTCCTCTTCCCTTCTCAGACTGTTCAGTCCCTCCAAAAAGAAGTCTACAAGCAACCCCATCTTAAACGTGCTCCAACCAGTTTATAAAAGGCAGCTTGACCAATCCCCCCCGGGCAGGGAAAAATCTTAGGACTGACAACAGCCCCTCCCCATAGCTGGACAAGTCAGAGCTTTAGGTAAGGCGTCTACCGTAGACGAATGAACTACAGACCAAGAATTAGGAGACTAACGTCAGTGCTTTTATTTACGAGTGTAACAGGCCAAGATTAAAGAGCTCCATATTCAAAAGCTTTTAGCCGGCTCACTCAGATGCTAGCCAGCGAGGTGAATATTTGGGCACTTATCCAGCTAAATTCTAGCCGGTGAATAAGATAACCTTCTAGAATTTAGCGTTATGGCGTTTTCACATGTAAAAAATGCCATAACACATATGAAAAATGCGTTAACACATGCGAAAACGCCTTAACACATAGCGCGATGCAAATTTTTAAAAGGGAGGGATTAGGGAGGAGTCTGGGGTGGGATTTCTGAAAAAGTGGACTGGCTTCGCGAAGCCATAACAAACAATTTTAACGCCAAAAATAACTACACCTTTTTCATTTCCATTATGCTTTGTGATTTTCTGTGATATGTCCTTAATGCAATTTGTGATTTATTTTTTTGCAAATTCTGTTTTGGATAAATTTTAGCAGGGGAGGGACAGAGAAGTGGAAGGAGAGTGGGGTAGGGACAGAGAAGAGGAAGAGGGAGAGGGAGAGAGCCTCTGGGGGGTGGCACCATAGTAAGCAGCTATTTATGCTGCTATAGGAGGCCCACCTAGTGACTCGAGGTGAAGTTTAGGTATTAGTGTAGGGGTTACGGGGCCACTTTGACATTCAACGTGAGACGTACGAACAGAACAGTGCTCTCTTGTGAAGATTTGATGGCCTTCGGAGTGAGGAAACTCACCCAAAGATGAGATTTGGACAATGTTCTCTCAACCTAGCTTGATGTTACCCAGGTAGAGAGTCCATCATGCGAGTGAATACTACCCCTAAATTTAGGAGTCTAAAAAACTAGATGTTCAACCCAAACCTTAGATGTCTGGTTTCAGCCGAAACTTTGTCAAGTTATAGGCACCTGAGACAGGCACACAGCGCCCTTTAAAAATCATCCTGCACAAATTCAGATCTAAAACGTGTGACAGATATGTGAGCGGGAGAGAGAGCAGGAAGGGCAGATAGATTAAATAACTCAGGCATGCAGGTTTAAGTCAAACACTTTTCATCTCATCCGGAAGCCCCCACCTCACTGAAACCGGACAAAAATATTTCTGGGTTTAGCCAAAATCTGAATCATTGCACTGCTTGCTAAATAAATTGTCCTGGAAATTCTGCTCTTTGGGTTTTGACTCTAACTTTATTATTCTAACCGAAGGGAACAGGAATGGATTCTCTCTCTGGAAGGCCGATACAGTACATTGTGCTCCGGCGGAGCGCACTGTTATCCCGCATTTGGACGCGCGTTTTCGATGTGCTAGCTTTACCCCTTACTGAATAAGGGGTAAAGCTAGCGCGTCGAAAACGTACGTCCAACCCCCCCCCCGAGACTAATAGCGCCCGCAACATGCAAATGGCCCTATTAGTTATTCCCGCGCGATTCAGTAAGTAAAATGTGCAGCCAAGCCGCACATTTTAATTCAGAAATTAGCGCCTATCCAAAGGTAGGCATTAATTTCTGCCGGCACCGGGAAAGTAAAAACTGCTTTTCTGTACATCCTCCGACTTAATATCATGGCGATATTAAGTCGGAGGTCCCAAAAGTTAAAAATAATTAAAAATTAAAAAAATAAAATTTTAAATCAGCCCGCTGCTCGTGAGTTGAAAACCAGACGCTCAATTTTGCCGGCGTCCGGTTTCCGAACCCGTGGCTGTAAGCGGCAAAATTGAGCGTCGGCTGTCAAACTCGCTGACAGCCGCCGCTCCTGTCAAAAAAGAGGCGCTAGGGATGCACTAGAGTCCCTAGCACCTCTTTTTATCACGGGCCCTCATTTGCATGCGGGCCAATACTAAATCGTGCGCACAGGAGAGCAGACGCTCGCCCGCTCTCCCGCGACTTTTACTGTATCGGCCCATGTGTGAGATATTTTGGGAATAAGAGAAACTTTTGCTTCTTCTCTGTTGTGGCATCTCACAGCCTAGGAAGAAAGAAGAAACCTGGAGGATATTGGAATTATTTGTGGGAGACAGCAAGGAACGCACTGGATAAGAACAGACTCCTTTAATACAAGGCAAGAAATAATATAGAACAGCAGAGTACGTGACAACAGATGAAGATGGACTGGCCCATCCAGTCTGCTCCGTCTTCCCGTCCACGCTGCCAAGGATCTCTCCCAGCTGCTGGCTGCAGATGCTTGGCTGCTTGCAGGATCTCCCTCCTTATCTCCGTCAGTTTTTGCAATCTTGCTCATTGGTTCTCGTGCATGCTGGGTAGATGAGAATAGGGGTTTCCAATCGTAATCCAACACCAGGTCCCCATAATGGCCTGGTGAAATCATTCAAGAAACTGCCCTATCATTCACCTTTAATAGCGTTTAAGATATAATTTATGTACATTTGGTGTGTGTGTGAGCATTAATGTCCTCCAGGCTGCTAATTACAGTAATCAGTGCAGAGTATCTGTCTAAGGCTCTCTCCGACTCCCTGTAACATCTTTTAATTGTACAGAAGCCTGGATAAGTGAGAGTTGGTCCCCGGATCAGAGTAATGCGCAGAACTTTTACATTCTGGTAATTGCACAGCCGGGCTCGTTTGTCCCTCAGATAACCTGGCAGCACCGGTTGCTGGTCCCTTTTTTCCCCCCTCATGCAGCTCATTAAAATATTATGTCTCAGTCCCGGTGTTCGTACTCTGGAAGGATTTATTGCTTCCTCTCCTCACACAGCAGGTCTGCAGTCCGATCTAATCGCGGTTGTGCTGGGTCTCAGACACCTAATGCCATGTTTAGCAGGTCACAGCTTCTGCAAATAACCAAATTAAGTTACTTGCAGAAGGGCTTCATTTGCAGTGCGTGCCTGAAAGCAGTTTCGGCTTATTTTGCAGTCCGTTTGGGTTTTACTCAGAGCCTTGAGCGTGTAACCTTCGTATGGTGGCGACCCCCAGTGACTCTTCTCTCCTCTTAACCTTGAGAATTTGGGATCCACTTCCTCTGACTGCTTGTCAGAGAGACTCGGGTTTCAGATGCTCTCTCTGTAATTCTTTTTCTTTTGTCCCAGTAGAGTTTCCAGGGCTCGGATCCAGTGCCGTGAGGGTTCATTTGCTACCAGCCAGGGATTTTTTACCCCATACGTTATCTCCCTTCCTCCCCCACCCCCAGCTCCCCTCACCCATTGGACAAAGTGACTGTCCTCATCCCAGGGCCATGCACCAGGCCTCCTTCAGGAACCCTGCAATCACAGACCCTCAATCCGGCCACTAGATGTCACTATTGTACAATGCCTGTGACCCTCATCCCCCACTGCACCCCCAGCCCCACCATCGGCCCCTAATCCAGTCACAGATAATTTGTAATCTCCTACACAGAGCTAAAGAGCTGCAGGTTCTGCCTGTAGAAGGCTCATTAGATGCTGAAAAGGTTTGATTGGGTGGAGTGGGAGTATTTATTTCATGTTTTATTTATTTATTTATTTATTTAACATTTTTTATATACCGAAATTCTAGCAACAATGTTGCTAATCATTTCGGTTTACATATAACATTGGAGTGACTAACATGTGAGTCTTACATGGAACAGGAAAATGAACTTGGAGAAAATTGAATAAATACTAATAACCAATAACATTAAAACAGCAACAGTAGTAATAGACATGTTATATACAGGCGATTAAAATGAATCAGTTATGAATAAGATATCTGCAAAATAGACAAGAGGGATAGGAAATTAATTCTTTAGTTGTTGAGCTAAGAGGTATTATATGGCATAGACCTGGAGAAGGGATTTGTGGAAAGTACTCAATCATAGGCTTGAGAGAAAAGCCAAGTTTTAAGTCTTTTTTTAAAAGTGAGGGGGCATTGTTCAAGCCTAAGATCCGAAGGTAGAGAGTTCCAGTGGATCGGACCTGCAGTGGAGAAGGCTCTTTTGTTTTAGATTTGTTTGTTTTTGGAAAATATTTTCTGCAAACAGAGCCTTAGCGTGTCTGTAGGCAATATGGGCCATGGCCATAGGCGCCGCCTCCAAAAGGCACCATAACGCTGCCATGTGCCAACAAGAGCAGTGCAGCCAGTGGGTGCTCAACAACAGAAAAAGCAGCGCAGCCCCATCAAAATCAACAGCGTAGTCAGCGCTGCTGATTCTGGAGGAGCCACACTGCTTTTCCAATTAATAAGGGCGCACTTAACACGCTGTCAGTTTTGGTGGGGCCACGCTGCTTTGGAGGAGGAGGAGCGCACCCTGCCCTGCCGGAAGTAGTCCAATGTTAGAGCTCGCTTGGCCCATGGCCAGAAGTTGTTCCCTTAGCTACGGGGGCTGAGGAAGGAGACTGCTGCTGCCTGCTTCATCAAGGAGGAAATGAGAGAAAGCATGTGTGAATGTGTGTGGGATAGTGAAAGAGAGCATGCATGTGAGAGAGAGCATGTGTGAAGGTGTGTGGGAGAGTGAGATAATGCATGTGAGACAGCATGTGAGAATGTGTGTGGGAGAGTGAAAGAGAGCATGCATGTGAGAGAAAGCATGTGTGAATGTGTGTGGGAGAGTGAGAGAACATGCATGTGAGACAGCATGTGAGAATGTGTGTGGGAGAGTGAGAGAACATGCATGTGAGAGAGAGCATGGTGAATGTGTGTGGGAAAGTGAGAGAACATGCATGTGAGACAGCATGTGAGAATGTGTGTGGGAGAGTGAGAGAACATGCATGTGAGAGAAAGCATGTGTGAATGTGTTTGTGGGAAAGTGAAAGAGAGTATGCATGTGAGAGAGAGCATGTGTGAATGTGTGTGGAAGAGTGAGAGCACATGCATGTGAGAGAGAGCATGTGTGAATGTGTGTGGGAGAGTGAACGAGAGCATGCATGTGAGAGAAAGCATGTGTGAATGTGTGTGGGAGAGTGAGAGAACATGCATGTGAGACAGCATGTGAGAATGTGTGTGGGAGAGTGAGAGAACATGCATGTGAGAGAGAGCATGGTGAATGTGTGTGGGAAAGTGAGAGAACATGCATGTGAGACAGCATGTGAGAATGTGTGTGGGAGAGTGAGAGAACATGCATGTGAGAGAAAGCATGTGTGAATGTGTGTGTGGGAAAGTGAAAGAGAGTATGCATGTGAGAGAGAGCATGTGTGAATGTGTGTGGGAGAGTGAGAGAACATGCGTGCTAGTGTGTGGAATAGTGAAAGAGAGCAAGCATGTGAGAGAGAGCATGTGTGAATGTGTGTGGGATAGTGAAAGAGAGCATGCATGTGAGAGAGCATGTGTGAATGTGTGTGAGATAGTGAAAGAGAGCATGCATGTGAGAGAGAGCATGTGTGAATGTGTGTGAGATAGTGAAAGAGAGCATGCATGTGAGAGAGAGCATGTGTGAATGTGTGTGGGATAGTGAAAGAGAGCATGTATGTGAGAGAGCATGTGTGAATGTGTGTGAGATAGTGAAAGAGAGCATGCATGTGAGAGAGAGCATGTGTGAATGTGTGTGGGAGAGTGAGAGAACATGCATGCTTGTGTGATGGATAGTGAAAGATAGCATGCATGTGAGAGAGAGCATGTGTGCTTGTGTGTGGGAGACTGAAAGAATACATTTGTGCATGTGTATGTGACAGTGGGAGAGCATGTATGTATGTAGGTGGGGGAGTCAGAGAGAGCATGTGTCTGTATGAGATGGAGCATGTGTGTGCACAACTATCCCATTTACTCTCTGCCTGCTAATCCATGGCAATTTCAGGGCATCAGGAAATCAAAAGTTCCAAGGTATGGATAACGGGGAATTTTTTAAAATCCTTATTTTAATTGTTGGGTGTTATTTGATGTGTCTGTTTTGAAATATTTTATTGAAGTTTGGAATATTTTTATGAGTTTTTAATTATTGAATGTTATTCTATTCATTAATTATTTTGAATTATTCTTTTTATTGATAAGGTTTACTAATTTTGTTTTATGAGGAATGGTAATGTTTCTGTTTTTTACTTTGTTGCAATGCACACAGAATTTGGCTTGTTGCAGTTTCCAGTTCAGTTTTTGTCTGTACATTTCTATTTATACTGTAAGGTCTCTTTATTCTGTATTTGAGGATCCGTCTGTGTTTTGCATGTGTGGCTGAAGTGAGTTATTCCATTAATGTGTAGTTTGTATGTAGGGATCTATAGCAGCTTGGCTTGTTCTGTTTTCCTTATAGGGGGGTGTATTACTACTTTAGGCCTGGTGCAATATTTGTAGAGGTAGGGTTGTTGCTGTTTGAGTGCTGGCAGTTAGTGCTATTTTTATATATATTTTTGTTTTCTCGTGACTCTCTGAGGGTAATCCACATGCCCAAGGTGCATTACAGCAGCCCTGATACCATATGAGTTCCAAGTGTCTCTTGCTTTTTTGCAGGGTTCTCTGGTTGGCACCTCAGCAGTGCATGTAAATATATAATATACACATTGTAAGTGATATTTTACCTCAGAAGACTGTGCTTTGAATGTCCTTTTTCATGTAAAATCTGTTATTATAAATGCATCGTGTTTAATTGTGTGTGAGGAGGGGGTGATGGGGTGGGGAGTGCAGGCTGTAATTAGGGCACCTAATACCCTTGCACTGATCCTGGGCATTGCTGTACAAACATTGAACAAAATGAGGTGCACTTTTGCTTTCCAGATGCCCTGAAATTGCCATGGATTAGCAGGCAGAGAGTAAATGGGATAGTTGTGCACACACATGCTCCCTCTCATGCACACACATGCTCTCTCTGACTCCCCCACCTACGTACACACATGCTCTCTCACTGTCCCACACACATGCACAAATGTATTCTTTCAGTCTCCCACACACAAGCACACATGATCTCTCTCACACGCATGCTCCCTCTCATGCAGACACATGCTCTCTCTCATACACACACATGCTCCCTCTCATACCCACACATGCTCTCTCTCATACACACACATGCTCCCTCTCATGCAGACACATGCTCTCTCTCATACACACACATGCTCCCTCTCATACACACACATGCTCCCTCTCATACACACACACATGCTCTCTCTCATACACACACATGCTCCCTCTCATGAACACACATGCTCTCTCTCATGCACACACAAGCTCCCTCTCATACACACACATGCTCTCTCTCATACACACACATGCTCCCTCTCATGAACACACATGCTCTCTCTCATGCACACACATGCTCCCTCTCATGCAGACACATGCTCCCTCTCATACACACACATGCTCTCTCTCATACACACACATGCTCCCTCTCATGAACACACATGCTCTCTCTCATACACACACATGCTTCCTCTCATGCAGACACATGCTCCCTCTCATGCAGACACATGCTCCCTCTCATACACACACATGCTCCCTCTCATGCACACACATGCTCCCTCTCATGCACACACATGCTCCCTCTCATGCAGACACATGCTCTCTCTGACTCCCGCACACCATTATCCGTAGTGTCATGTATTGTATAATGGGTGAGGGCGTAGATTTTCATTTGGCCATAGGTGCCACATTGCCTGGTTAGAGCTCTGGATATGTATGGGGTTAATGTCTCCAAATAGGTTATTTTTGTGAATCCCATGGCAGGAATGAATTTCACACATAAGCCAGGGCACATTGGACATGGGACCCAGGTTCCTGTGGATATTTGACCCCCATCACTATATTCTGTGGGTAGGCGGTAGTAAGAGTGCAGGGCTCAATGTGTTCTTATTTCACAAAGCGTGAGCTCCAGGGGGAGATGTGGACAGATGATGGCGTTAGCTGCAGGACACACATTGACACGCAATGCTTAGGTGCCATTGGAGTCAGAACACTCGAGCTCTGCTGGTTGCCGAAGCCCAGACGTGGCCTCTGTTGTGTCATGGTGGTGGAGGTTCAGGGAGACCCTCCCAGACGCGCTGCTGCGTAGTTTCCTCCTCATGGACTTATTATCCTGTGGAAGATTCAGCTTGCTAGGGATCCCGAGTGAGCACTGTTTCCACCTCTGGAGTTTTCCTGTCCTGTCGTTTTCCTCTTGCTGCCTGCCTATCACGTTTTCTCTGCTGAGGAGCCTGTGAATACTGGGGGTGGGGTTAATGTCTCCTAGTAGACTGTTAGTGCTCTGTGATTTGGACTTGTTTGGACCCACCAAGCTGTGTGAGGACATCTTTCCTTAATCCCAAGAATTGGGGAGGATGGGGGCAGAAGACAGAGTTGCAAAAGGGAACTTTGTATTTTTCCTGACCAGCTAGGGGACAGCATCACAGAAAACCTCCGAGCCAGGTCCACATCACCATCTTTTAAACCCACGTAGCGGTGCCAAGGAAGGAGACGGCCTCTCTGTGTCTGGTTTTATTTTACGTGCCCTAGCTGGGCTTACAGATAACAATCTCGGCTTCTCAGATGTACTGCAGGTGCTCTGCTTAATGCCTGCCTTGTACCAAGGAGAGCTTTCTTCTGGCCCTCACGGGATGCATATCGAGATGCACCCAGCAGAACTGACAGCGCACGTCTCTCTCCCTCTGCCACATTCCCTTGGTCTCTGACTGCATTTCTTGGTGCGTCAGGATGCTCTCTTTCTCCTTACCTTGCACAGAGCTGACACCTGTATCAGCGAATCCGTTCTTGCACCGAGCATTGTGATCACAAAGTCTTCCTTCTCTGCGGTTTTGCCAGGGTCGTGATCTCAGTGCTCTCCTGGCACAGCGATGTTTGAGTATTTACAGTCTGAGTGGATGAGCCCTGCCTCTCTGTACACAGCCCGTCGCGCCCAGCAGCGAGCCGTGTAGCCGGATACGCAGGCCCTAGTGTACACGGCTCCTAGCCACCAAGATGAGCTCCATATGCAAAAGCTATGGCTGAAATATTGAAAGCAGATTGTTTTATGGCAAGAGATGCATAATCTGACTCAGTAACTTTGGCAAGTGAGCGCTACAATTAGATGGGCAGCAACAACAATTTATTTTATGACCCATCTGCTTCCAGTCATCTTCAGCTGGATTCCTGTTCCTAGGCAGAAGCTAATTGTGCTTGGTGCTCTTTTTCTGGAAGTTGCTTATACAACTACGTCAGCAGAAGAAAGCAAAATTTGTTAAAAAGGTCACCTTGAACCTCGCCTTTCTCCATAAAATCTTGATGGAGGAAGCAGCGGCCGACGGATCCGTTCTCTGACTGGGTACTTGTCTAAAGTACGTGCAGGCGCCTACGCATTTCCCTATAATGGAGGAAGTTACGGGTGTTACTGGCAGGCCTCCTATACGTATACTTTTTAAACAATTAACCATATGCACACATGCCCACTGCCTCCCCACTCCACCACCAGACCTCTGCAACACCCACTCCCCCTCCTCTATCTCCGAAATATCTCATCTCTTTAGGGCCAAGAGTATACAGGACTTTCAAATGGCTACAAATCCATTTACTAGAATAGGGCAGATTTAGGTGGGTTAACTCTATTTTTACCTACGTAGAAGGTGTCTGAGTCTTTGAAAAGGTATTCCAGAATGTTAATTACAGAGCAAGAATCTTCTTAGTCAGTTCGCTCTATTTCTTAAAATTACATGGTCTCGGTTGTTTTTTCTAAGTCAGCGTGACTGGGGGACCTCTGCACGAAGGGGAATGATGAGCAGAGGAGACACAGCAGGAAGAAATGTTCAAACTAAAGCAGCCATAGAGTGAGTTGCAGCTTACTCCACAGAAAAGCCATTCCTGCATTACAGAAATCCCAAGCAAGGTTCACCTTGCCCTCTCTTCATCTCCAGCACCTTGCATAATCATAGCTGGGAACTCACTGGATGTGACCCAGAGACTCCAAAGACCAAAGGAATTGCCATGTCTCCAGGTCAACACTACAAATCTACCGGTGCTGCTGCTGCTCCAGAAGAGGAAGTCATCTGGGCCGGCTGGGCATGTACTGGAAGGAGCAGGAGGAGTATAGGGGCTCACCGAGTAGAAAGGTCGAGGGAGCAGCATGGTCCACATGGCAGAAAGAAAGAGAAATCCCATGGGCTGTAGGGATCTAAAGGGTGCTGCCACTGGGGGGTTCAGGTCATGGGAAGAGGGAGAGGAAGAGGTGTGTGAAAGTGGGCATGTGTATATAGGAGTGTGAGGGAATGTGTGTGTGAGTAGACATGTGGGTGAGGCAGTGATTGTGTGAATGGGCATGTCTATATAGGAGTGTGAGGGAATGTGTGTGTGAGTAGACATGTGGGTGAGGCAGTGATTGTGTGAATGGGCATGTGTATATAGGAGTGTGAGGGAATGTGTGTGGGAGTAGACATGTGGGTGAGGCAGTGATTGTGTGAATGGGCATGTGTATATAGGAGTGTGAGGGAATGTGTAGTGGGGGATGTGGTGAGTAGACATGTGGGTGAGGCAGTGATTGTGTGAATGGGCATGTGTATATAGGAGTGTGAGGGAATGTGTGTGTGAGTAGACATGTGGGTGAGGCAGTGATTGTGTGAATGGACATGTGTATATAGGAGTGTGAGGGAATGTGTGTGTGAGTAGACATGTGGGTGAGGCAGTGATTGTGTGAATGGACATGTGTATATAGGAGTGTGAGGGAATGTGTGTGTGAGTAGACATGTGGGTGAGGCAGTGATTGTGTGAATGGGCATGTGTATATAGGAGTGTGAGGGAATGTGTGTGTGAGTAGAATTGTGGGGTGAGGCAGTGATTGTGTGAATGGGCATGTGTATATAGGAGTGTGAGGGAATGTGTGTGTGAGTAGACATGTGGGTGAGGCAGTGATTGTGTGAATGGGCATGTGTATATAGGAGTGTGAGGGAATGTGTGTGTGAGTAGACATGTGGGTGAAACAGTGATTGTGCGAATGGGCATGTGTATATAGGAGTGTGAGGGAATGTGTGTGTGAGTAGACATGTGGGTGAGGGCAGTGATTGTGTGAATGGGCATGTGTATATAGGAGTGTGAGGGAATGTGTGTGTGAGTAGACATGTGGGTGAGGCAGTGATTGTGTGAATGGGCATGTGTATATAGGAGTGTGAGGGAATGTGTGTGTGGGAGTGTGAGAAGGCGAGTAAGTGGGGCGTGTGTGTGTGAGTAGACATGTGGGTGAGGCAGTGATTGTGTGAATGGGCATGTGTATATAGGAGTGTGAGGGAATGTGTGTGTGAGTAGACATGTGGGTGAGGCAGTGATTGTGTGAATGGGCATGTGTATATAGGAGTGTGAGGGAATGTGTGTGTGAGTAGACATGTGGGTGAGGCAGTGATTGTGTGAATGGACATGTGTATATAGGAGTGTGAGGGAATGTGTGTGTGAGTAGAATTGTGGGTGAGGCAGTGATTGTGTGAATGGGCATGTGTATATAGGAGTGTGAGGGAATGTGTGTGTGAGTAGACATGTGGGTGAGGCAGTGATTGTGTGAATGGACATGTGTATATAGGAGTGTGAGGGAATGTGTGTGTGAGTAGAATTGTGGGTGAGGCAGTGATTGTGTGAATGGGCATGTGTATATAGGAGTGTGAGGGAATGTGTGTGGGAGTAGACATGTGGGTGAGGCAGTGATTGTGTGAATGGGCATGTGTATATAGGAGTGTGAGGGAATGTGTGTGTGAGTAGACATGTGGGTGAGGCAGTGATTGTGTGAATGGGCATGTGTATATAGGAGTGTGAGGGAATGTGTGTGTGAGTAGACATGTGGGTGAGACAGTGATTGTGCGAATGGGCATGTATATATAGGAGTGTGAGGGAATGTGTGTGTGGGAGTGTGAGAAGGCGAGTAAGTGGGCATGTGTGTGTGAGTAGACATGTGGGTGAGGCAGTGATTGTGTGAATGGACATGTGTATATAGGAGTGTGAGGGAATGTGTGTGTGAGTAGACATGTGGGTGAGGCAGTGATTGTGTGAATGGGCATGTGTATATAGGAGTGTGAGGGAATGTGTGTGTGGGAGTGTGAGAAGGCGAGTAAGTGGGCGTGTGTGTGTGAGTAGACATGTGGGTGAGGCAGTGATTGTGTGAATGGGCATGTGTATATAGGAGTGTGAGGGAATGTGTGTGTGAGTAGACATGTGGGTGAGGCAGTGATTGTGTGAATGGACATGTGTATATAGGAGTGTGAGGGAATGTGTGTGTGAGTAGACATGTGGGTGAGGCAGTGATTGTGTGAATGGACATGTGTATATAGGAGTGTGAGGGAATGTGTGTGTGAGTAGACATGTGGGTGAGGCAGTGATTGTGTGAATGGGCATGTGTATATAGGAGTGTGAGGGAATGTGTGTGTGAGTAGACATGTGGGTGAGGCAGTGATTGTGTGAATGGACATGTGTATATAGGAGTGTGAGGGAATGTGTGTGTGAGTAGAATTGTGGGTGAGGCAGTGATTGTGTGAATGGGCATGTGTATATAGGAGTGTGAGGGAATGTGTGTGTGAGTAGACATGTGGGTGAGGCAGTTATTGTGTGAATGGGCATGTGTATATAGGAGTGTGAGGGAATGTGTGTGTGAGTAGACATGTGGGTGAGGCAGTTATTGTGTGAATGGGCATGTGTATATAGGAGTGTGAGGGAATGTGTGTGGGAGTAGACATGTGGGTGAGGCAGTGATTGTGTGAATGGGCATGTGTATATAGGAGTGTGAGGGAATGTGTGTGTGAGTAGACATGTGGGTGAGGCAGTTATTGTGTGAATGGGCATGTGTATATAGGAGTGTGAGGGAATGTGTGTGTGAGTAGACATGTGGGTGAGGCAGTGATTGTGTGAATGGGCATGTGTATATAGGAGTGTGAGGGAATGTGTGTGTGAGTAGACATGTGGGTGAGGCAGTGATTGTGTGAATGGACATGTGTATATAGGAGTGTGAGGGAATGTGTGTGTGAGTAGACATGTGGGTGAGGCAGTTATTGTGTGAATGGGCATGTGTATATAGGAGTGTGAGGGAATGTGTGTGGGAGTAGACATGTGGGTGAGGCAGTGATTGTGTGAATGGGCATGTGTATATAGGAGTGTGAGGGAATGTGTGTGTGAGTAGACATGTGGGTGAGGCAGTTATTGTGTGAATGGGCATGTGTATATAGGAGTGTGAGGGAATGTGTGTGTGAGTAGACATGTGGGTGAGGCAGTGATTGTGTGAATGGGCATGTGTATATAGGAGTGTGAGGGAATGTGTGTGTGAGTAGACATGTGGGTGAGGCAGTGATTGTGTGAATGGACATGTGTATATAGGAGTGTGAGGGAATGTGTGTGTGAGTAGACATGTGGGTGAGGCAGTGATTGTGTGAATGGGCATGTGTATATAGGAGTGTGAGGGAATGTGTGTGTGAGTAGACATGTGGGTGAGGCAGTGATTGTGTGAATGGACATGTGTATATAGGAGTGTGAGGGAATGTGTGTGTGTGTGTAGACATGTGGGTGAGGCAGTTATTGTGTGAATGGGCATGTGTATATAGGAGTGTGAGGGAATGTGTGTGTGAGTAGACATGTGGGTGAGGCAGTTATTGTGTGAATGGGCATGTGTATATAGGAGTGTGAGGGAATGTGTGTGGAAGTAGACATGTGGGTGAGGCAGTGATTGTGTGAATGGGCATGTGTATATAGGAGTGTGAGGGAATGTGTGTGGGAGTAGACATGTGGGTGAGGCAGTGATTGTGTGAATGGGCATGTGTATATAGGAGTGTGAGGGAATGTTTGTGGGAGTAGAATTGTGGGTGAGGCAGTGATTGTGTGAATGGGCATGTGTATATAGGAGTGTGAGGGAATGTGTGTGGGAGTAGACATGTGGGTGAGGCAGTGATTGTGTGAATGGGCATGTGTATATAGGAGTGTGAGGGAATGTTTGTGGGAGTAGACATGTGGGTGAGGCAGTGATTGTGTGAATGGGCATGTGTATATAGGAGTGTGAGGGAATGTGTGTGTGGGAGTGTGAGAAGGTGAGTAAGTGGGCATGTGTGTGTGAGTAGACATGTGGGTGAGGCAGTGATTGTGCGAATGGGCATGTGTATATAGGAGTGTGAGGGAATGTGTGTGGGAGTGTGAAAAGGCGAATAAGTGGGCGTGTGTGTGTGTGGAAGAAAGACGTGAGTAGGCATGTGTGTGAGTGAGCATGTGTATGAGAAGGTGTGTGTGTAGGTGGATGTGTGAGAGTGAGCATGTATGTGTGTGAGAGGGAGTGTGAACATATGTGTTAGTGTGCGTGTGTGTGTAAGAGAAGAGACAGTTTGTGTGCTACAGGAAAAGAGGGCTTGGTTTTGCTGGGGAGAGAGAGTTCACGGGTGGTGCTGGGGACGGGGGATCAGACTGTGCTGAGGTTGGACTGTGGAGGATGAGTTGGAGAGTGCTGCAGTTGGTCTGGATTCAGGTCAGGGGAGGGAAAACGGAGTAAAGTGTTCAGGATGGAGGTGACAGATTATAATGGAGGTCAGACTGGCAGCTGAGGGGAGAGGTCAGACAGTGCTGGAGACCAGCAGGGGGTAACGGCAGTGCTGACATGCCTTCTGTTGAAGGTTCAAGAGGTGTCATGACCTCTGTACAATGACCTTTATTGAAGTGGAAGGAAGGACGTGAAGCCCCCTTCTCCAACAGCAAGAAAAGCGATTCAAAGAAGGACTCAGAAAGTCCAGTCAGAACTCAAGACAAAATGGCCTCCTTCCGTGAATGTTGACCTTTGCCCCATGGACAGAGAGGTCACAGAGCATCACGGGCTGGCCTGTGCCCCTGCCATCAAGCAGTAAATCAGAAGGGATGTGCTGGGAATAAAAATCATTTTATTTTTGAGTTTTTGTTTGGGGGAAGGAAGGGGTTTATTCAAGTTTCATTTTGTTTAATGTTTATTTGGTTCATTTAATTTGTGGAACTGACATAAATATTAAATTAAAAAATCAACAGAAATGAGACAAAAGTGAATGCCCCGCCCCTCCCCTCCCCCTGGACAACACTTTTTGCCTTCCATAGGGGTCTCCAGAAAAGAAAGAGGCAGGATTGATCCCCAGTCCCTGCTGCCCCCCTGGCTCTCTATTGAAAGTGGTGCCGGCCTGATGCCATTTTGTTTGATGGACAGAGTGCATAGGGGCTGCAGGCTGGACTCTGGCTGCCCCCTCACAGAAGCGGTGCGGGACCGATGCTGGTCTCCTGCCCAGCCAACCCCCTCCCCTGCAAGCTCAGCCCCGGGAGGACTCGTCTCTTACTGAAACTCATGGAGTCAGGGGCCCTGGCAAGGACTAGAGGCAAACAGGGAATGGTGCAGGGCAGGCTGGACTGGAACTGGGGGAAGACTTGCTGGACTGGAACTGGTGCAGGACAGGCTGGACTGGAACTGGGGAAAGACTTGCTGGACTGGAACTGGTGCAGGACAGGCTGGACTGGAACTGGGGAAAGACTTGCTGGACTGGAACTGGTGCAGGACAGGCTGGACTGGAACTGGGGAAAGACTTGCTGGACTGGAACTGGTGCAGGGCAGGCTGGACTGGAACTGGGGAAAGACTTGCTGGACTGGAACTGGTGCAGGGACAGGCTGGACTGGAACTGGGGAAAGACTTGCTGGACTGGAACTGGTGCAGGGCAGGCTGGACTGGAACTGGGGAAAGACTTGCTGGACTGGAACTGGTGCAGGACAGGCTGGACTGGAACTGGGGAAAGACTTGCTGGACTGGAACTGGTGCAGGACAGGCTGGACTGGAACTGGGGAAAGACTTGCTGGACTGGAACTGGTGCAGGGCAGGCTGGACTGGAGGCAGGGGCAGGGTTAGAGAAACAAACAGGGAGTGAATTGCGCTGGGCAAGGACCTGACAGAGACTGAGCAGGGCAAGAACTGGACAAGACAAGGACAAGACATGGCAAAGAACACAGAAAGCTCGAAGGCTGCAAAGCAGGGAGCGCAAAGGCCGCAAGGGAGAGGGCCCAGAGGCTGCTAGGCAAGAGCGGGTCCAGAGGCTGCAAGGTGAGGAAGGCACAAGGCCCGGAGATGACAAGGTAAGCAAGACAGAGGTGGCCAGGACAGAGAGCCAAGGTGACTCAAGGAAGAGGCACAGAGGCATGGAGCAGGCTAGGTTACATAGGACTGAGGCTGAGGCGTTGTGTAATTGGCGAGGAATGAACTGGTTCGCTGAGGACCCCTGGTGGAGGGAGGACTGCGCAGCAGGTGAAACTCATACATGGCCATTCAGTTCTGTCAGTGAAGTGACCACTTCTGAGAGAATGAATGAATAATGAATGTCTATGTACCGAGATTCACTTTGCAGGAGGAGGCAGAGCTTCTCCTCCTTCCGCTGCAGCACAGGGAAAGTTTGGGGCTTTTAGGGGAAGCATGCCAAACTGTTTTAATTAGCTGACAGTTATCTTATTTTTGACACTGGTGGCCCTGTCATTATTTTTTAAGAGACGAGGGGGATTAGGCTGATGGATTTAAAATTATTTTGTGGGTTAGGGAGGGGCTAGAGGCGCTGCTGGAGTGACACCTTTTTTATTTTACTTACCCAGCTATCCGCTGAATGTAGCCAGTCAAGATCAAAGTTATTCCACTGCTTTCCAACACGACCAGATTTTCATGGTTAAACGTAGCCAGGTGGCTCAGATATTCAGCCCCGCCCCTGGCATGCACCTGTGTCCTCTCTTTTATCCAGGTAAGTGTTAGCTGGGTGATAACTTATCCATTCAGGGGGGGCAGGGAATTCAGAAGTTTCCCCTTAGCCAGACGGATCCCTGTGAATATCGACCTCTGCGTATCCCTGTTACCTCTCCACGCTGCTTTTACAGAAATAAATGAGAAACTGAATTGTACATAAATTAGGTACAGGTATTTACTACATAAAGGATTCATTTTCTGCAGGTTGAAAGCACAGAAAAACCGGGCTCTGCGCTTTATTCCTTTCATTAAAACTGCCTGAACAGAACTTACACAGTAAGAGACCTCTCCCACGGCACTCATTGACCCATAATTTGACTAACAGCAGGAAGACACGTGAATGTGGGCTGTAAGATACCTCGCAGAGATCCCGTGCTCCTCCAGGAGGGCTCTGACCTCTTCAAAAGCCTTCACCACGCCCGGCACAAATCCAAGGCTCCGCGATGCTTGTCTAGAAGAAGACGGAACTTGACTCCTTGGCGTGCAGTGCTCAGGGCTTCAGCACATTTTGCAGTAAATTTAATCTGTCACACAGTCCAATGTTTCACCCTCGAGCAATGCTGGCGTCAAACTGAAAAGTTCCTTGGCAGAAGGACGCGGTAACGGAGCCGGCCTAGTGAAAGGGAGCCCATGAGGCAGGGCTCCAGGCCCCACTGCCTCTCCTGCTGGAGGACAAGGCAGGAACGCTGGGGCCACTCCTGAGATCCGGCTCTCCAGCGCCAGCCCTTTGTGAAGGCAGGCACAGCACTAAAGCTCCCGCTCCCCTGCTTTAGCAACTGTAATTGTGTAATAATAATAATATTTCCCTCCCCCTCTCTCTTCTGTCCTGCACATCAGGCAGAAAATCTCATCCTCAGCACTTGCACCACAGAGGTGACCGCCCACATCTCTAAAGCCAGAGCCAGATTTAAAACATCTGCCCATAGCTACTGGGAGGGGTCCCCCTTTTCCCCCTTCCTCATGAAATCACTGGAAAATGGGGAATTCCCCCACTCTCCTACCCCCCCCCCCTCCCAGAAATCATCCCAGGGTGCAGGGCCTCCTCGGCTCATGGCTTCCTTTGTGCGTCTGCCAATGATTGCCACACCAAGAACTTGAGCTGAACTCGGCGCGGGCCCTGTGAGCCAGCGGGCACGCTCATGGACACCGCGGCAGATCAGACCCTCGCACTGGGTTTTCCTGGGAGCCACAATCCTGTGCAGGAGCAGGGGGTGGGGATGCCGCAGGGTTTGTGAGTGCTTACAGGATGCGTGGTCAGATAAAGAGGACATCCTCGGCAGGCCTGGGTGGCAGCCGTATCTGGTGGCTATCAATATTTGGTGCCGGAAGCAGTTATCTGTTTCCTATTCCTAAATCCAGGCCTATCTGGAGTATGAAACTGAAGAGCATGGGGGAATCCTATTTGCTTAAAATGTGCTACAGAAGTCCAACATGCGACCATCATGTGTCTCAAGTCATTGATCAAGAGCAAGGATGGCCAACTCCAGTTGGCAAGAGTCACGACAGGCCTGATTTTCAGGATATCCACAATGGATATGCAAGAGAGAGATTTGCATACAATGGAGCAGATATGCAGATCTATCTCATGCATATCCATTGTGGATATCCTGAAAACCTGGCCTGTTTCTGGCACTCGAGGGCCGGATCTAGAGCCTGCTTTACTGTTTTCTGGTAAAGAAAGGCCTGAAGAGTTGTTGGGTAAAGCGAGCACTTCTAGTTTTGGGGTGGAAACTTGGAAGGCAGGAAATGGTGCTTCCCTCATCAGCTTCTCTTTCTCTGTTGGGGGAGGCGGGAGCACGTCTTCTCTGCCAGAAGTTCTCCAGGTTCACGCTCTCCTGTCTCCCATTGAAAACCTTGCAATGTTTTTACCCTGGAGCCACTTTTGCACCGGAACAAGAGTTCAGTAAGTGTTCAAAGTGCTGTGAGTGAATTATCTTGGAATCCTGCCTGGGTGAAAGGATTAATGTCAATCTCCGTTCTTCCCGTCATTGTTATTTCTGCTCGGAGTGTAGGCAATCGGCTTTTCTGTAGGAACGTCACTTCCTTTTCATTTACTTAAGAAACAGAGAGATGGAGATGAAAACCATTGTAGCTTGCACAGCGCTGAAATTACGTTTGTGTAGGAGAGCAACTCATATCTGCAAAGCCTGTACAGGCGCTGAGGCCTTGTCTATGCTATGGAAGAACGTCCCTGTCACAGTCGCTCATCCTCATTCTTCCTGTTTTTACTTTTGTGGCAGAGTTAGTGGGGTTGATGCTGCTGAGCAAATGAGATTGGGTGAACCCTGATCTTGTGATTAATTTAGAGCAAGTCCAAGTGAAGAAGGAACAGGAGCCCAGACCATGAAGACTTTTGTTCTATTTAATGTAAGGATTTTTGCTATTGTTTTATTTAGGTGGGTTGCATTCAGGTACTGTGGGTATTTCCCCATCCCCAGAGGGCTTGCAACCTAAGTTTTGCTGGAGATGATGGCGGGCAGTGTGATTTGAACGCTGGGTTCCCGGGTTTATGACTGCCTGGTCTAACCACTAGGCTACTCCCCCACTCGGTTAGAGGGCAACAAGGAAGGTGTAAGAGTAGCATCAATGGATCTGTGAGTCATATCGTGAACTGGAGCCAGTGCTCGCAAATTAACCTCGTCAGGGCCGGGCCCACCTTCCCTATGTACGACCTGGCATGGTTGAAGCAATCTGTGCAGTAGGGGGACTGAGAAGTTTGGGTGCTGGAAACCAGGGTTTGCTGTTTAAAAAAATTGGCCTAAGCCCTGCCTGCAGGAAACAGCTGAAACTAAACGTATTATCTGCAGATCAAAAGCCAGGAAAATAAACATTTCATATGGGAGCAGAGCTTCCACTTTTCTGCTTTACTGAGAAAGCATTAATGAAAGGCAAGCGGCAATCCCAACAGGTGCTCGGCTCTTTGAGTGCCCAGACACTCGATGATGTATTTCAAGCAGCGAGAACCAATCAACTGATTAGGTTTGGAGTGTGCATTTTCCTCGATGTATATCCTCATCCCTGGAGCCAGTCACCGGCCAGGTTTAACATCTCCACCCCCCACCACTCATGAACTGATTTGTCAATGTCAACATATCGCCCTAGCGCGCCTCCCCACGTTCTGCCACTTTACTCCTAAGGCCACGCGTCTCTCGTGCCTCAGGGTTGGAGAAGGCATCATGTGATGTTTTCCTTCATCTTAACTCAAAAACATGTTTTTCATCCCCATAAAACAGGAGGCTGCCAGTTTTTTGCTCTTCCAGGTGCAAATCTAAATTTGACCTGCATTCCAGTCTGCAAGATTTCATCATTAGCTCATAAGACTGTAATCATAAGATTTACAGCGTGAAGCAAACTGCTCTTCCATCAGGTGACCCTTGTTTGGCTGCCTGCTTAGAGATTCAAGAAGCTCCAAGGCCCTAGATCTGAGCGACATTTCTACTGTAAATCCACAGAAACCTTAAGCGACAGCATTCCTGGATCACCCCCGCGTCCGGCAGGTGGTGACTGCAGTGCGGAGAAAGCAATGTCTTCCTTATGATGTTCTTGGTGTCATAGTGCCTGGTGATCAGAAGATGGCGAAGCAATGTGACGAGGCGATAGCTAAAACCAGAGGGATGCTGGGCTGCATAGAGAGAGGAATAACCAGTAAGAAAAAGGAGGTGATAATCCCCTTGTACAGGTCCTTGGTGAGGCCTCACCTGGAGTACTGTGCTCAGTTCTGGAGACCGAATCTCATAAGGGATAGAGACAGAATGGAGGTGATCCAGAGAAGGGCGACCAAAATGATGGGAGGTCTGTATAAGGCTGAAAGATCTGAATAAAGCCTGGAGGAGAGGAGGTGCAGGGGAGATAGGATACAGACCTTCACATACCTGAAAGATTTTAGTGATGCACAATCGACAAACCTTTTCCATTGGAAAGAAAACAATAGAACTAGGGTTCATGAAATAAAACTCCAGGGAGGACGACTCAGAACTAACATCAGGAAATATTTCTTCACGGAGAGGGTGGTGGAGGCCTGGAACGCCCTTCTGGAGGAGGTGGTGAAGACAAAAACAGTGAAGGAATTCAAAGGGGCATGGGATAAACACTGTGGATCCCTAAAGGCTGTGACACAGATGCAAACAAAAGTGTACAGAGGGGTAACCTGCAAGGAGCGGCAGTTACTGCCCTTAACAGAAAAATGGGGGTAACCTGCACGGAGCGGCAGTTACTACCCTTAACAGAAACATGGGGGTAACCTGCACGGAGCGGCAGTTACTACCCTTAACAGAAACATGGGGGTAACCTGCAAGGAGCGGCAGTTACTGCCCTTAACAGAAACATGGGGGTAACCTGCAAGGAGCGGCAGTTACTGCCCTTAACAGAAACATGGGGGTAACCTGCAAGGAGCGGCAGTTACTACCCTTAACAGAAACATGGGGATAACCTGCATGGAGAGGCAGTTACTGCCCTAACAGAAACATGGGGATAACCTGCATGGAGCGGCAGTTACTACCCTTAACAGAAACATGGGGGTAACCTGCACGGAGCGGCAGTTACTTCCCTTAACAGAAACATGGGGGTAACCTGCATGGAGCGGCAGTTACTACCCTTAACAGAAACATGGGGGTAACCTGCACGGAGCGGCAGTTACTACCCTTAACAGAAACATGGGGGTAACCTGCACGGAGCGGCAGTTACTGCCCTTAACAGAAACATGGGGGTAACCTGCAAGGAGCGGCAGTTACTGCCCTTAACAGAAACATGGGGGTAACCTGCACGGAGTGGCAGTTACTGCACTTAACATAAACATGGGGGTAACCTGCATGAAGCGGCAGTCACTGCCCTTAACAGAAACGTGGGGGTAACCTGCACAGAGCGGCAGTCACTGCCCTTAACAGAAACATGGGGGTAACCTGCACCGAGCGGCAGTTACTGCCCTTAACAGAAACATGGGGGTAACCTGCACCGAGCGGCAGTTACTACCCTTAAGAGAAACATGGGGGTAACCTGCACGGAGCGGCAGTCACTACCCTTAAGAGAAACATGGGGGTAACCTGCACGGAGCGGCAGTTACTACCCTTAAGAGAAACATGGGGGTAACCTGCACGGAGCGGCAGTTACTGCCCTTAACAGAAACATGGGGGTAACCTGCAGGGAGTGGACGTACCATGGGAAGCTTGCTGGGCAGCCTGGATGGACGATTTGGTCTTTTTCTGCCGTCATTACTGAGCATATATATTTCTTGACGCTCAGGTGTGGAGTAGCCCTTATGGTCTGGATATGCCATTGATTTTGAACATTAAACTCCTGCATTAACGCAGAAAGAATTCAGGTAATTAAAGGAAGAAGTTATCTGATAAAAGATACAAACAGATTAATTGTGCTGGGATTTTCTAGGAGATGCATTTCTTGGGCAGTGGTTGCTTACTTTCCATTTGCTTTCTCCTCCTTAGCAACATCTTCTGCATCACCCAAGAACTATTCACTCATTCCTTTCAGGGTTCATTCTTTTTCCATGTTGGCTGTGAAAGAAAAATGTTTTGTTTTCTTTTGCTGTAGGACTTGAAAGAGAGCTGAGCTGCAGAAGTGATGAGTATTTATATTTCTTTGAAATAAAAAATAATTACAGTTCTGACACACTTTAGTGCCGTGGAGCACTCAGCACATGTTGAATGGTGTGCCCACTACACCAGTGTGTGGATATGTGTGTATAGGTGTGGGTGGGTGTTTATGCATGTGTATTTGTGTGTGCGTGAGTGTATGTATGTGTAGGTGAGTGTGTCTGTGTGTGCTTGCATTTGTCTATATGTGTCTTTGCGTGTGTTTGTAAGTGTGTGGGAGTGTGTGTTTGTGTGGGTGTTTATTTGTGGTTGCGTGTGTAGGTGCAAGTGAGCGTTTGTATGTGTGGGAGCAGATGAGTGTGTGTGCACACATGTGTCTGTATGTGTGTTGGTGAGTGTGCGTGCTTTGTGCATGTACATGGGTCACTATGTGTGAGAAAGTATGAGTGTGTGTGCGTGCATGTGTTTGTGTGTATTTCTGTGTGCGTGTGTTTGTGTGTCTGTTTATGTGTGAATGGATGAAAGTCTGTGTGCATGCGTGTTTGTGTGCATGGGTCAGTGTGGGTCTGTATGTGTATGGGAAGTATGTGTGTGAGTGGAGGGGAGAAGCTTTGGCCGCGCTATTCTCAATGTCCCCAACTCTTAAGCATGGGAACCGGCGACTCCCGCCCATAATCCAACGCTCCCGTAATTAACGAGGCCTCCTCCAGCTTTTCATTGCAGGCAGGCGCGCTACATCCCTTCATGCAAAGCATTGCCCTCTCCCTGCTCCGATACTGAATATTGATCGGCGGTAATCAATAGCCACTTATCACCTCTTCAGCCCATGTTTAAAAACCAGAGGCAACATTTTTCTCTCGTATTTTGACATCCCCTTGTGCAATTGTTTTAGCAGGGGTGTCCAGCAGGAAATGTAAGCTTTGGGCCAAAAGAGTGAATAATCAGAGCCAGCATCTGGGTTAGGTCTGGCCATGTGTCTCTTTCCTTGCCGGAAGTCCTCCTCGCTTAACCACTTAAAAATAAGCAGGGCAGAGGTTGCCCCATTGACTCCACTGAGTGCTTCCTTATTAAAGGAAAACTTTCAAGCGTTGGTGCAGAGATTAGAAAGGTTGCAGACATTTGCAATCAGTCACATCACAACGGCTGAGCACTGGGCCATTATTCCTCCCCCCCCCCCCCCCCCCCCCAAAAAAAAGCTTCCCTTTACAGAAACACCAGAAATATTGCTCTGATCCAGTTAATTCTGCTGTACAGCGAGAAATAACATTTCTGAAGCATTAAATGTTTCTTTTTTTTTGCCTGGAAATAAAAAAGCCATTGTGTCGTAGGTCGGAAGGTGCATAGCCTGCAAGGTACTCTTGTACCCCAGTCTCAACAACTCCACAGTGTAGACACGGCCTGGGTTTTCTCGTGTGTGTCCAGCTCACCGTCATGCACTGGAGGAGCAACTGTGAGAGCTCTGCCCGTTACGTCCCTGTGCCCATGTGTGGCAGACAGTCAAGAACCCCATGTGGACCCTGCAGTATAACCCAGAGTGCCACTACAGTGCTGCACTAGGGGCGATGCATCACTAGACAATAACGCAGGCGAGCTGTAACTCCACTCCAATTTCTAGCTCCTTAGCTTAGATGCTGCTCCATACATGACATGACTCACCTTTCCTGAGAGCAATCTTCCTCCCACCTTCTTTAACGCGCCGGACCCATGACACCCTAACTCTTCAGTCTAATTTTGTAGCCTACGAAAAAGGACTCAATTACCTTAAGCATTTGTGAGCAACCAAGACTGTGCACTAATTAAACTTGGCTGGGTAGCATCTGGGCCTTCTAGCAGAACAGCAGACCTTGCTGAAAAGCTTTCTTACGACATTAAAGATTGTAATACAGGGAAAACTGTAGCCTTCCGCTTTCTGAATTCCCAGCACAAATCTATTTATCAGAGAAATCTCTGCTGTGCGATGCAGACCCGCATTTAACTGAGAAAGCATTTTTCTCTAATCTTACAAGAAAAAAATGATGGTTTTAGTGGTCCAGAGCAGGAACTGTTTGACAGTTCTGCACAGAATACAATGGACGTCCTTGCAGCCAGCCAAAGTCTGTGCTGGCTGGCAAGATCCAGGAAAAGGTACTGGAGAGAGGCATAGCACAGTGACAAATATGTTAAATTAGCAAAGAACATGGTGCATTTTTTCAGTACTACCTTCAGCTCACAAAACCTGTCCAGTCACATTAATACCTTTAGTCCCACAATACCTCTGTAATACACGATTTCTGACTATGCTTTCACTATTGAAATGTCAGGGGCAGGGCAGGACGGGAAGCAGGAAGCAGTCCCACCCAGGGCTCTTGGATGGGAGGATACTTGTGACAGGAGTCAAGCCCCAGGGGTGCCTGTGAACTTCATTGGGGCGGGGATTAGTGCTCCATGGTGCCACTGTGGTGGCAGAGACACAGCCGCTAGCTTGTAGCCGCTTCATCTGAGGCAGCCCCCAGTGTTTGCCTCCACTTCCAGCCTGCCTGGGGATCCTGTTGGCTGGGGATGGGCCTGGTCCCACTCCAGTCCTGTTCCCCCTCTCCCCCTTGCTGCCCCCCAGTTCTTTTTCTCTCATCCAACCCTCATCCCAGGTGAACTTTCAAATTCACACCCACACCTTCCACCAGTCCCTCTCACACACACACTCCCTTCATGAGCCTGCCCCCCCAGCTCCGGAGGGATTGGAGCCTGCTCCCCCCACCCCTGAAAGGGTTTGAGCCTCTGTGTTGCCTCAGGAAGGGTTTGGGACTGTTCTACCACCCCAAGAAGGGGGCTCCTTCGGGCCTGAGACACGGCTGAGATGCTGCCAATGGGCCGCACCGTGGCAGGGACGCCATCACTGTTGGCCTCTCCCCATCCGGGTTCTCTAGGCATGCGCGCGCGCCCCTCTCTGGTCGATTTAAAGAACCCACGGCACGCTAAGGCTGCCGGCCCTTCCTGAAAACGTCACGTGCCAGGACCTATTTAAAGCAAGCTCTAACAGCCAGAGCTTGCCTTTGCAACAGGTTCCCTCGCTCCTTGTTGCCTCCTGGTGATTCTTCAAGTTCCTGATTCCTTCTACCATTGGACTGCTTCCTCGGACACGACCTCTGCTTTGCCTGACCACGTCGTTGATCCTCTCCAAGCATTGACCTCTGCTTTGCCTGACTATGTCATTGACTCTCTCCTCGTCCAGACCTCAGCCTGTCTTGCCACTACTTCCTGATTGCCGCTGGCCCTGACTCTAGTTTGCCTTCAATGCTCCCTCAGTCTATGTCCTGGACTTGGCCTATTCAGGCTTCGGCCTGTTCTTGCTCGGGCGCCTCCTGTCTGACTCTGTTCCTATTGGCGCCCGGGTCTCCAGGACTCCACCTTGTCCAGTACAGACTTCTTCTAATGTTGCAGCCTCTTCGATCCATCCATCAACGATGACAAACGGAGGCCCACCTAAGCCCAGCCGGCCCTGGTACCCAAAGGCTCAACCCGCGGGAAACGAGGGCTGGTATTGGTGAAGCGCCAGCCGGCCTCCGTACCTTCAGTCCACTTACCATGCCGATGGTGGGGACACATAGGATCCTTCCTACGGGTAGCATCAACCCCATCTCGGCCCAGGGGTCCACCTCCAGCGCAACACACTACCAGTTTGGTTAGCTTCCCTAATTTCTCTTAGCATTTCGCTGTCCGTCTCACCATTTGGCCAGGTGAATGGTAGTATACCCCTATCACTATTCTCTTCCCAAACACACAAGGGATTTCTCCCCATAAAGATTCAGTTGTGCATTTAGTCTTTTGCAGGATCTTTATCCTGTTGGTTTCTATGCCATCCTGGACATAAAGCACCATCCTGCCACCAAGATGCTCCTCTCTGTCATTGCGATATAATTTGTTCCCCAGTATAGAACTATCCCATTGGTTATCCTCTTTCCACCAAGACTCTGAGATGCCAATTAAGTCTATGTCATCATTCACTGCTATACATTCAAATTCTCCCATCTTACTTCTTAGACTTCTGGCATTAGCATACAAATTTCAAAGTGAGTTTTTTGTTTGTATTTACAATTTGCTTTTCAGTTGACAAGGATAAATTGGAATCTTTTAGCTCAGGTGAGTTTTTAATTATAGGCAATTGGACTACTTTTCTTAATTTTGGAACCTCTCTATTGGGATGCCTTAACCCTCCCTCCGAACCATGCGCTGCTGAGCGACTGTCGGCTTTCACCTTTGATTTAGTTTAAAAGCTGCTCTATATCCTTTTTAAAGGTCAGAGCCAGCAGCTTGGTTCCATCCTGGTTAAGGTGGAGCCCATCCCTTCTGAAGAGACTCCCCCCTTCCCCAAAAGGTTCCCCAGTTCCTTACAAAATTGAATCCCTCTTCCTTGCACCATCGTCTCATCCACGCATTGAGACTCCGGAGCTCTGCCTGCCTCTGGTGACCTGCGCGTGGAACAGGGAGCATTTCAGAGAACGCTACCCTGGAGGTTCTGGATTTAAGCTTTCTACCTAAGAGCCTAAATTTGGCTTCCAGAACCTCCCTCCCAATTCATGGTCCTTTGACACTGAGGATTCCCAGGAACCTCCTCGCCACATCATCATTCCAGCCAGAATCATGGTCATTGTGGTAGTATTCATCCCACCAGGAAAGACAGTGGTTCCAAAATGCCTGTGAGAGAAAGTACTGAAATAGGCCCATGACTTCCCACTAGCAGGCCACTCGGGAGTTGCCAGGATCTTGGAACTGCTTCTCACCACTACTGGTGGCCTCAAGTAAAGTGAGATGTGCAGCACTACATGGAATCCTGTCCCAATTGTGCTATTCATGAGAGTTCCCACGCTCACCCTTGGGGGTTCTTACAGCCATTGCCAGTCCATAAGAAACCCTGGATCCATGTGGCAATGAATTTCCTCACAGAACTCTCTCTCTATAGTAGCTGTACATCTATTTGGGTAGTAGTCAACTGGTTCTCCAAGATAGCTCACATACACCACTTCCTGGACTTCCATCTGCACCAGAATTGGCTTGTCTTTTTTTCAACATGTCTTCAAGCTCTAAGAGTTATCAGAGCACATCCTCTTGGATAGGGGGGTACAATTTACAGCTTGCTTCTGGAGAAGCCTCCGCAAAAAACTTGGAATTTCTTGGATTTCTCATCCATCTACCACCCCTAAAATAATGGGCAGACAAAGAACCAACCAGACCCTCAAGAGATTTCTGAGAGCCTATGTCAAAGAATGACAGGATGATTGGACACCCTTCTCCCTTGGGCAGAATTTTGCCATAAACCAGGTTGGATATTCCTCGGGTTCAGCTTCCCTTCCAGATTGTATTTGGTAGGCATTCTCAGATATCACTGCCTATTCCAGTGACAATTCCATGTCCTTCAGCCAACATCTTGGGCCAAGATCTAGAGAAGTTTTGGCAGAAGACCCATCAATTCCTTGTATCAGCTGCCAAAAAGTATTAAAAAACAAGCAGAAAAAAGATACCACCAGGCACCCCACTTCAAACCTGGGGACCTGGAATGGTTGAGTATCCACAACCTACAACTCAAGAACCCCTCACCAATTTCTCACCATATTTCATCTGACCCTTTCCCCATCAGTCATCAGATTGTTCCAGTGCTTACCGATTAAAACTCCAACCAGCCCACAAAGTTCACAGTGTGTTCCATGTCTCCCTCCTTAAACTTCTATGCCTGTCATGGCCCTTGTGAACTCCTCCTAAACCGGCAGAAGTAACATCAGAGGAGGACGTAGATTATGAAGACCAGGAAATCCTTGACTTCAGGAGAATTCAGAACTAATTTCAATACCTCATCTATTGGAAGAGTTTTGGCCATGATGAGAACACATGGGAAAGAATTTAATTGCCACTTTCTGCAGAAGTCCAAGCCTAGAAGCCTGGAGAGGGGACTTATGGAGGGGGTTTCTGTGACAGCTCAATCAGCCATGGGAAGGCCTTTGACAGGCTGCACCTACCCCGGGATGCCACGAATCTCAACCACAGTAAGGACCTCAATGATGCTGTTATGATTGGGCACTGGTCAGGTGTAGTGAACAGCACCTGTAGGAGTGACTCAGGGTAGAGAGGAACAGGAGTTTGTGGTAGAGCCTCTGATGCTGGCTGGTGCAGGCAGGAATGTGTGGATACTGTCTGGAACTAGTGAAACTGAAGGTTATCCAGAGGATGCCTGTGGTGGTGGTGGGAGCTGGCTGGAGGGAGTCTGATACAGGCTGGAGGAATCTAATACAAGGTGCGTGGAGGTAAGGGTGAGCTTGGTACACAGGAGCAGCATGGAGGTATGTGTGGAAGTGAATGCAGGTAAAGGTGATCAGGATACTGGAGCCGGGTGCTGGTAAGGATGGACTCAGGAGAGCGTGTAGGTAAAAGTGATACTGACTGTAAGTATGAGTGACTGGACTGAGGGAACCCGGGGAACAAGACTGACAATGAATAGACAGACAAACCAGGACAGCACTAACACTGAACATAAAACACAAAAGCTCGAAGGCAGCAAATCAAGGAGACTAGAGACAATGTCCAAAGACAGCAAGGTTGGGAAGGCCATACAGCAAGGCAGAAGCCCGAAGGCAAGGCAGGAATGAGGCTAGAGCAGGGAGCCCAAACGAGCTCGATGCCAAAGCACTGAGGGATATGCTAGGCAGGGTTATAAAGAAAGTTCAGAACATAGAGTAGACAAGGAGGGCGGACTGGGCCAGCCAAGAGAGCATGCTCATGGGGGACCTCTGGTGGCGAGGAGGCTGCGTAGCAGCCATAGTCATAACAGATGCCTTCACTCCTGCTCGCATGTCTCCCCAAAGATGCACACGCGCAAGGCCACACTACTAAAGAAGGCCCCTCTGTGAGAAAATGACATCGCTAGCACTAGGATATTTAAGGGACAGTCCAGGCCTGACTCCTTGCCTCAGGAACAGGTCCTCCTACCTTGCAGTGCATGTTGCTACTTCCCGTACCTTGTCTTGCTACCACTGTGCCTGCCTTGTCTTTTGCGTGCCCTTGCCCTGTTTCCATTACCTTGCCCTGCCCGTCTTACCCCATCCTGTTCCTCAGTGTCTTGTCTCTGTCTGCCTTGGCCTGATTCTTCAGTCCGACTTCTGCCTTGGATTCTGACTTTGTCTGCTTGCTGCCTGCCCCCACCTGTGGCCTGGATATCATGTGTTCGCTCTCTGCCCTGTCCACTGTCCCTACCTGGACTTTCTCTGCCCTCTCCTTAAAGAACACTCCCCTAAACCCTGCTGGCCCCAGGAACCCAAAGGCTCAACCCGTGGGGAATGCGGCTGATACAGGTGAAGCTCCAGCTCCAGTCCCAGTAAGGGCGAGTACACCCGCTGTCGGCATGGGCCTAGTAAATTCAGCAACTAAGCTGCGTCAACCATGCCCAGCCCAAGGGCTCACATCCACAACAGTTGCCCTCTCTCATTACCCCAAGTTGATCCCCTTTTCAAAGGAGATCCCTAACACCCCCAGTCAATAACCTCTCTCACACTCCCCAACCTCTGCCAATCCTCTCTCTCAGCCCAATGATGCCTCCTCCTGCTGCTGACTGGCATTCACGGTCTCTGCAGCTCTCGGAATATCTGGCCCCACCCTTGCAGCGCACCGGCCATGGCCCCCACCTCAAAGCCACTGCAACCCTCACCACTGCCGCTGAGGCACCCTTTTCTAGCCAGCATATCTAGTGCAGCTTGCCTCTGCTAGAGCAAACACTGCTGCAGCCGGTGCAGCCTGCCTTGTCAGTAATGCAACCCCCCCGTCATCATTCACTTCCTCCAGAAGACATTAGTGGTGCTCTGGCCATCAATTTGGCCTATTTTAGTGCCACAGCCGCACAACCCAAAGCACCTGTATGGCTCTGCACGTGTGCCCTGCAGCCCAGCTCTACCTGTGCATCCATATCCAAGACAGACACCAGCTGCCTACCCTTTCTAATAATACTCACTTTTTCTCCAGGAAACAGGAGAGGCTGAGGTACCAGCAGGTCGTGTTACTCACAATGTGTCAGTGTCCTATAGGCAGTAGCAAAAGCAACCACAAGATATCAGTATTTCCCAGATACCAGCTGAGTGTTATTTATTTGAAATGTTATTATAGAGTTAGTTATTTATTTAACATTCTCACAGACCCCTTAAAGCAAATTAAATGTACTAATATTAATCTACCTTCCCCTCAGGTGCCATCTGGTTAGTCATACACACATTGTGCTTGTTTGTTTTAGACTTAATTATGAATTATGGAAGCTGGAGATGGTGTTTGCAGCTACAGTGGAAGCCCTTAGGAGCTCATCTGCTGGATGACTAAGGTGAATCCAGAACCTATTTGAATTTTTCAGATATTATGGGGTCTGGGAGGTAAAGGTGCCCTATCATGGCGCAGGATGACTGCGCTGTCTGGGCGAACCTTCCCATCTTTTTCTCTTATGTGGCTGAGGGACTTCTCCTCCCCTTCCTATACTTCAGCTCTCGGTTTGCACATCAGCTTCTTAGCCATTAACACCAGGATTCAAACAAAATACCAAACTATGTAAATCTGACAGGGAAGGCTTCCTGACTCTTCCGAGCTGCCTGTAATTGGCTCCTTACTTCCCCCCCCTGTGGCCCATGGAGTCACCCAGCGAGGAGTAAAGAACTCGGAGGTTCAGAAAAGTGGGAAAGGAGAAGACGCGATGTCTCCTGAGTTCCCATCAGCAGCTTTTTTGCTGATCTGTCAGTAATGTTGTCAAAAGAAATGTGCAGCTGCAGTTTTCTGTGCTGAGGTTAATACATAAAGAGCCAGGATATAAAGTGACTTGTACAGTGATCAGCTGACCAGTGAGGATCTGCAAGGGGCACTCTGCAGGATACGGGATAGCCACTGCTTTATGCAACTACATATTGGGTGCATAACTGGGATACGTCAAGTCTTTAGGCCAGAATTAAGGAAGGAAAAAAATACAATGTGCAAAGCATGCAGGTCAGTGGGCTTCTGCACATCTGCTGCCCCAGGATTTAAGTTTCTGCAGCTTCAGGTACGGAAAACAAATTCCACAGAAAACGTTGCGGGAACCTGCACTGAGCGGCAATCGTAGCCGGCTTTTGGGGTGTGCAACCACACAGGGCGCCGTGACGCAGGGACACCACAGCCCAGAGAAAGGCCTGGTGGGGCTGCGGTGCACCCCATCTGCCAAGGCCCGAAGAGAAGACGGAGCTCTAAGGGGCCGAGCGCACTGTATAACCCGCAGTCGGACGCGGCTTATATAGGCGCTAACTAATCCCCATAGGCAGTAAGGGGATTAGAGCCTCTACAACGCCCGTCCAACGCGGAGTGAATCTAATAGCGCTCGCTCATCACATGCAAATGCAGGTGAATGAGGCTATTAGGTATTCAGTCCCAATGCAAAAAACGTGCGTCTTAGCGATCAGAAATTAATGCTTTCCTGGAGCAGGCGTCTGTTTCCTAACCGGCGGACGGCCGACGAGCTCAGGCTCTTGTTAGCAAGGAGGCGCTAGGGGCGCGCAGGCAACCCTAGCGCCTCCTTGCTAACGCGACCCCCTAATTTAAATATTGCATGGCGCCCCTAGGAAGGCGCCTGGGGGCGTGTTAAGAAAGAGGGCGCTGACTGTTCAGCACCCATTTTCTGCACATAAATATTGCATCAGCCCCTAAGCGTGTGTGTGTGTGTGAGAGAGAGAGCCTGTGTGCATGGGTAACAGCGGGTGTGTAGCAGGATTTAGTTTGGTTATGATTCTGCTCATCTCTAGCCTCAATACTCTGTCAAACGATGACCATTTATCTTGTGTAGATAGAGTGTGTGTGTGTGAGAGAGAGAGAGCCTGTGTGCATGTGTAACAGCGGGTGTGTAGCAGGATTTAGTTTGGTTATGATTCTGCTCATCTCTAGCCTCAATACTCTGTCAAACGATGACCATTTATCTTGTGTAGATAGAGTGTGTGTGTGAGAGAGAGAGAGCCTGTGTGCATGTGTAACAGCGGGTGTGTAGCAGGATTTAGTTTGGTTATGATTCTGCTCATCTCTAGCCTCAATACTCTGTCAAACGATGACCATTTATCTTGTGTAGATAGAGTGTGTGTGTGAGAGAGAGAGAGCCTGTGTGCATGGGTAACAGCGGGTGTGTAGCAGGATTTAGTTTGGTTATGATTCTGCTCATCTCTAGCCTCAATACTCTGTCAAACGATGACCATTTATCTTGTGTAGATAGAGTGTGTGTGTGAGAGAGAGAGCCTGTGTGCATGGGTAACAGCGGGTGTGTAGCAGGATTTAGTTTGGCTATGATTCTGCTTATCTCTAGCCTCAATACTCTGTCAAACGATGACCATTTATCTTGTGTAGATAGAGTGTGTGTGTGTGAGAGAGAGAGCCTGGGTGCATGTGTAACAGCGGGTGTGTAGCAGGATTTAGTTTGGCTATGATTCTGCTTATCTCTAGCCTCAATACTCTGTCAAACGATGACCATTTATCTTGTGTAGATAGAGTGTGTGTGTGTGAGAGAGAGAGAGAGCCTGTGTGCATGGGTAACAGCGGGTGTGTAGCAGGATTTAGTTTGGTTATGATTCTGCTCATCTCTAGCCTCAATACTCTGTCAAACGATGACCATTTATCTTGTGTAGATAGAGTGTGTGTGTGAGAGAGAGAGCCTGTGTGCATGGGTAACAGCGGGTGTGTAGCAGGATTTAGTTTGGCTATGATTCTGCTTATCTCTAGCCTCAATACTCTGTCAAACGATGACCATTTATCTTGTGTAGATAGAGTGTGTGTGTGTGTGTGAGAGAGAGAGCCTGTGTGCATGGGTAACAGCGGGTGTGAAGCAGGATTTAGTTTGGCTATGATTCTGCTTATCTCTAGCCTCAATACTCTGTCAAACGATGACCATTTATCTTGTGTAGATAGAGTGTGTGTGAGAGAGAGAGAGAGAGAGCCTGTGTGCATGGGTAATAGCGGGTGTGTAGCAGGATTTAGTTTGGCTATGATTCTGCTCATCTCTAGCCTCAATACTCTGTCAAACGATGACCATTTATCTTGTGTAGAGAGGTTTTCTGTTTCTGCAATAGGGTAGGAATAAGATTTGTTGTTTCAGCATCTTGATTTTTTCTGTTAGTGCTGTTGCAAAGTCATTACATGATGTTTTTGTAAAATTAATGGTGGGAAGAAGGGTCTTTAATTAGGCTCTTAGCAGTCTCAAACAAGAGGTTTGAGTTGAATATTACTCCATGTATCTGTTTTGCGTAATGTTCTTCTTTTGATTTGTTCGTTAGTTCGGTTTTCGGACAGGTATGATTTGTAACTTCTTCGTGATTCATCTGTAGGATTTTTTCACCATCTTTTTTCTAGCTTTCTTAGTAGTTTTTTTTACTCTTTCAGTTTTTCATTATACCAGGGGTTCATTTTTCTCTGATATTCTTTATTTTTGTTTGTAATTTTTGTTTGGATTGGGTAATATTCATCTGCAATTTCTTTGATCATTTTTTCCCACGAATGAAATGCCTCATAGCAGCTGTTTAGGTTTAAATCATTAATTTTGATCTCTAATGCATTAGTTAGTGTTTCAATTTTTATTTTCTTTCTGAATGTTTGGGTGTTTATAATTTCAGAGCTTTCCGTTATTTGTCTTTCATATAATAGATCTGCTTTGATTAGAAGGTGATCAGACCATGGGATTGTCTTGTGTTTAGTGCTTATAATGTAGTAGTTAGGATTTGCGAATGAGATCAAGTGTATTGCCAGCTTTGTGGGTGGCTTCAGAGATGTTGTTGAGTCCATCCTAAGGCCTCCATTGCATCAAGGAACAGGTCGCAAGAGGGGGATCTTGGTGAATCGTTTACGTGTAGATTAATCTCTCCCCCTTCCACACTCCAGCTCCAGAAGCACCCTTCATTGTTGTGCCAGGTCGCAGACGACTTCACCCTCTCTGTCTCACCTCTTTTCTTTCTCTTTCCTCTCCTCTGGGCAAGATGGCTGCCTCCGCCTCTCCCCGCTGACCTCTCCGGTGTCCCTGGACTGGCATGGGTGATTGCGTTTGCCATTCTTACACTGAGGTCACTTAGGGGGCGCGTGCGCCACCCTCTCTTTTGAATACGTCATGGCGGGAAGCTCAGGGGCATCCCCACCGCGTGATGTCACTACCTCTAGGTACTTAGCCTCCGATCTCCGATCCAGCTACGAGTTAGCAAGGATTCCGCTCCAGCTAATTTCGACTTCCTTCAGAGACGCCTGCTCTGAGTACTTGCTCCTATCTACTCTCCAGGTTTCCCAGCTCATCAGGATCCTAGGTACCCGCTCCCGGGTGCCTTACACTCGCCTGCCTTCCTCCTGGGTTAACCTGCATCTACAGAGGATATCTTGGCTCCAGCGCTCCGGGCCTTGCATCATCTCTACCTCCGTTCTGCGGAGGCCATCTCTCCAGCAGCTACCAGGCTTTGTGAGTACCTTCTCTCTTCAGTCTCTCTGCCTTGTCTCACCACAGAATAGATTCTCGGCGCACCCCGCTCCGCAGACCACTACTGGATCTATCATTGCTGACTACGTCATCTGTGACTGGGTTCTCGGCCTACTCCGCTCCGCGGACCACTACCGGACCCTTCACTTCCAGCTTCTGGTGAGACCTTCTGTGGTCGTTACTGAAGAGTCAGCCTATTGCTGTATTTTCCCCATGGGCCCCTTCCCGTGGAAGGAGTCATCAATACAGCAACCAGGGGTCCACAAACAAGTCAAACTTACAACATTCATCCTCTCGCCCCCAGCCCCAGGATCTGGTGCATGCTGAGAAAGTGGACGGAAGTGCTTCTGCTGCCACAGGTGAGGTCCTACAAGTGTGGCTAGGCAGTTTCTTGGATGTGAAGCCGGGTCACGATGCCACAGAAAGCTATCACTGTGAGAGAGAGCGCGTGCAGGGCGCGGGAGGTAGAGGAAACAGCAGGGAGCACATTGGTAAGATCCTATTGCTCTGGCCCAGATGGATACCAGACCGGTCCAGTCCTGCCACTACCACCCCCAAAAATGTGGTGCTTTGGGCAGCCGACTAGTGCTTGAACTGGCCCCTGAGTTCCTCAGGTTTGTGAGCACTGGGCACTCACTCACTGCTCTGCCAACTGGCTGCTTGCTGACTACCCAACTGGTTGGTGCCAGCCTCACACAATAAAGAGGTTAGGGCTGTTCAGCTTGGAGAAGAGACGGCTGAGGGGGGATATGATAGAGGTCTTTAAGATCATGAGAGGTCTTGAACGAGTAGATGTGAATCGGTTATTTACACTTTCGAATAATAGAAGGACTAGGGGGCATTCCATGAAGTTAGCATGGGGCACATTTAAGACTAATCGGAGAAAATTATTTCACTCAACGCACAATAAAGCTCTGGAATTTGTTGCCAGAGGATGTGGTTAGTGCAGTTAGTGTAGCTGGGTTCAAAAAAGGTTTGGATAAGTTCTTGAAGGAGAAGTCCATTACCTGCTATTAAGTTCACTTAGAGAATAGCCACTGCCATTAGCAATGGTTACATGGAATAGACTTAGTTTTTGGGTACTTGCCAGGTTCTTATGGCCTGGATTGGCCACTGTTGGAAACAGGATGCTGGGCTTGATGGACCCTTGGTCTGACCCAGTATGGCAGGTTCTTATGTTCTTACCCCCTCCCTTTTAGAGAGTAAGCCAGCCCCTCCCTGATGCCCTAGCATACAGTATTTCTCAAGAGAAGGGGGAAAGGATTGCACCCACCCACATCAAACAGGATCCTCAGGCACCTTGGGAGGGATCATTGGAGTTTCATCGATGGAAGTTCCCAGTGAATTCATTTTATTCCACTCAGCTCCAATGCTCGATGCCATAGATAACACAAAATAGGTGAACAAGAAATCCAATCAAAGTAGCAAATCAAACAGTAAGCGTCGCCTTGCTTTTCCGGCAGCACGTTTCCTATTCTGGCTGCTATCCAGGTGGCAGGGCGCACCATTCGTGCATTTTAAATCCCGTGGCAGAAAGCTAATTTGAGCGGAATCTTGTCGATGCTGCGCTCGGAGGCGGAGGAGTTAAGAGAACATTTTAATATGATGAGACACAGATAGCATCGGATTTGGCAAAGCACTTTATTGGTTTTGGATTAAAGTTGTCATCATTCTTCTCCCTTCAAGCTCATAAAACCCCTGTAACTGTCAGAGAAGATTTTTTTGTTTGAGTCAGCAGTGTAAACTAAGTCAGGCTCAAATCATTTTTTTCCTATTGGATTCAAAGCAGAAAAGAGCAATGCATTACTTATCTTCTGAAGTAATGACTTTAGCAAATGATCGCAAACAGGGACTTTTGTTCCTTTCTTCAGCGCAGAAAATCTGATTTTGACGTCTAGTTCTCTGATGAATCCAGAAAGGCTGGCCCTTTTGTAAGGGTTTTGTTTTTTAAGAGTGTCCTGGTGCCCTCCTGCCAGGGATAGATGCAGGGTTTTATGCTGGCTCCCTCCTGCCAGGGATAGATGCAGGGTTTTATGCTGGCTCCCTCCTGCCAGGTGCCAAGGGGCAAAGGAATACCCAGGCTGGAATGAGCTTGAATTCCTGGGTTTTCCTTGCTTCACCTCGCCAGACATTGCCACCCTGCTAGACAGCTACCTGGCACCTTGATTCTAGCCCTGGGTAACCTTGCATGGGGGTCACAGCAATGTTTCGTACACTCAAAGTGAAATGTTCCTCTATTGCCTAAGAAAAATGCCAGGCGATACACATAGTGAAACGTACATAATAAATAGAAACGCAAGTATAATAGCAAAGGAACATACAAATGTAAAGACATAAAACAATATTGCAATAACATAAAAAACATCAACCCACCTGATGGAGTTACAATAAATACAATACAATAAAATAAATACAAGTAACATAGTATTTTAGAATCAAAGCAGCTTGATAAAAAGCTGAACATTGAAAGAGCTCAGCAAAGGCCTGCTTGGACAGCAATGACTGCAGTGTTTTAAAGCAGCTTGATTTCTGCTGGCAATGGACTGCAAAACGTTGGAGCAGCCACAGAAAAAGCGCCTGACCTGCTGGAGATAACTGCAGGTACCCTCTTCCCTGTGATCTCAACACCCGTGTTGGGCAATGGAGCCTGACTAAGGCATTTGCCCAAGGGGATGTATGGGATGAGATGCGTTTACAAGCCAGCACTGCAGATTTGTACAATTGGTAAGCAATGTAATTTAGCTGGAAGAGGAGCAATGGCGTCTCCATGCTCGGCTCCAGTAATAAGTCTAGCGCAGGGTCCCGTTACACTTGAACTGGCCTTGAAGAAGAGGGCGGCAGACCTAGAGAAACGATACAGCTACAGTAATAGCAATGGAAGAAGAGAAGCTGGAACCACTTCTCAGCTGGCAGGGCAATCCTCGGGCTCTCTCCGCTGGCACCAAACCGTGCAAGCAGGTCCAGGAAGGATGCAGGGCACCAGCAATGTGAGCAAGGCAGGGCCTGACAGCTGCACAGGCTTCAAAGACGGCTTCACGCCCACCATGTGCCAGAGTAGCAGCTGCACCAGGCACGGCTTTTCTCCTCCTTTCTTTATTTTACACATTTGTTAAGACATTTGCCAGCTTTGGGTCTACACCTCCTACAGGCTGGGGACATTACTCAGCTCGGCACAGCTCCAGGGCGTAGGGAGCCAGGATAACTTCCCATCTGCAGAGGGAGGGATAGAGAGTTTTAACCTGCAGATAATTTCCTCTCCCCCCCCCTCCCTGTAACCTTCCTCCCTGCTGGGAGACCCTAACTGCAGCTCCTTTCCTTCTCCCTCCCTCCCTCCCTGTAACCTTCCTCCCTGCTGGGAGTCCCTAACTGCAGCTCCTTTCCTTCTCCCTCCCTCCCTCCCTGTAACCTTCCTCTCTGCTGGGAGTCCCTAACTGCAGCTCCTTTCCTTCTCCCCCTCCCTCCCTATAACCTTCCTCCCTGCTGGGAGTCCCTAACTGCATCTCCTTTCCTTCTCCCTTCTCCCTCCCTCCCTGTAACCTTCCTCCTTTCTGGGAGTCCCTAACTGCAGCTCCTTTCCTTCTCTCCCCCCCCCCCCCTCCCTGTAACCTTCCTCCCTGCTGGGAGTCCCTAACTGCAGCTCCTTTCCTTCTCTCCCCCCCCCCCTCCCTGTAACCTTCCTCTCTGCTGGGAGTCCCTAACTGCAGCTCCTTTCCTTCTCCCTTCCCCCTCCCTCCCTGTAACCTTCCTCCCTGCTGGGAGTCCCTAACTGCAGCTCCTTTCCTTCTCTCCCCCCCCCCCCCTCCCTGTAACCTTCCTCTCTGCTGGGAGTCCCTAACTGCAGCTCCTTTCCTTCTCCCTTCCCCCTCCCTCCCTGTAACCTTCCTCCCTGCTGGGAGTCCCTAACTGCAGCTCCTTTCCTTCTCTCCCCCCCCTCCCTGTAACCTTCCTCCCTGCTGGGAGTCCCTAACTGCAGCTCCTTTCCTTCTCCTGCAGGCATTGGGATTATTTGTTGTTTTCTTAAATCTCCTGCTGAAGCCTGAGAAACACAGACTGCTGCAGACTCGGGCTGGGAGAGGGGAGACAGCTAGAAACTGTTGATTGCAGAGGATGAGAGACAGCTAGTGCAGGGCTGGAAGAAGGGAAGCAGACATAAGACTGGGAGTGTGAGAGATCTGTTAGTGCTGACAGGGTAAGAGAAAGTTTAAAAAATGCCCTCTTTTGACTGGAGAATTCTAGGCTATTTTATTTGCCTTTTAAAATCATTTTTTATGTTTTATATGTATTAACTGACACTAGATATATTTATTTATTTATTTGTAGACTTTTCTATACCGATATTAGTAGAGACATCATATCAGTTTACAGCAGAACTATAGTATGGAAATTACAATGAACAGATATTGGGGGAGGGATTACAGAGGAACAAAGAAAAAGCAAAGAGATAAAAAGAAAGAAACGCTTGGGGCTGCTTGATATAACATTAAGAGCCCGTAAACAGTAAGATACTGAAATAACCAGTGTAACAAAATTATGTACAAGAGTTCAGTTAAATGCTGGCTTGGAAGGAGGAAGGGGGGACAGCCACAGGGAGAGCGGGAGGTGGGGGGCTATTGAGGATAAGCCTGTTTGAAGAGCCAAGTCTTTAAATTGGCTCTGAATTTAGAAGTGCATGTCTCAAGCCGCAGGTTGGTGGGTAAGGAGCTCCAGTGTGAGGGCCCAGCAATGGAAAGGGCGCGGTCCCTCGTGGGGGTGGAGTGCTTTACTCATGTTTGCACCATGTTCTGCAGTATTTAGTAAAATTATTTTGGGCCTGAAGGAGGGTGATGTGTACACTGGGAAGCCAAGGTTCAAATCCCACTTCTCCCACCAATGCTCCTTATGTCCTTGAGCAAGTCACTTCACCTTCCATTGCCTCAGGTACAAACTTAGGGCCTGATTTGCTAAACGTTTTCCCCTTAGACACAGAATGGGAGAAAAGCCTTAGTAAACCTTGTCCTTAGACTGTAAGCCCTTTGGGGCAGGGACCTACCAACCTACTGTATCTGAATGTAACTCACCTTGAGCTCAGGTTTGGAAAGGCGAATAATCGAATCTAACCCTGCCCCCTGTCATCTCAGCTGCCCAACTTTCTAAAGTTCAAACTGCAAACCTGGGCTGTCCGCAACACAGCAACCTGGACTCCTACAACTCTCGAGTCCAAGCTTCACCTGCCCTTACCCTCTGGCAGGATGTGAGGTGCTGGTCTCTTGCTCTCTTGTCCATTGGCTGTCAAAATGTCAGTGGCTCAGCGTTTTACACTTAGCCAGCCTGATGTACAATAAGTAACTTCTCCTTCTGTCTGCAGAGTGGCTTGGGGGTGAGGTGGGCATCCAGGGGTTCTCTCTCATGAAGGTGGGGGTCAGCCTTCTTGTACTGGCCGAAGTGGATGGGATTTGCTAAAGAAGATAAAACACTGAGGCCGTGGTGCTTTTTTCCCTCCGCCCTCCCCCTGCCAGAATTATTAATTTCCTCTCAGCTATGTGGCCGTGAAAACGTTAACACGTTTATGTATAAAAAAAATGTATAAGCACGACCATTAAAGATAGTTTATAAACTTTAAGTATTAAAAAAACTAAGACCCCTCCTCCACTCAACCGACTTCAGAACTGCTCTCCAAGCCCTCATCTTTTCAAAAATTGATTACTGTAATGCCATACTTTCTGACCCCTTCAATTACTACAGAACGCTACTGACCAACACCCGGAAAAGTGATCCCATAACACCTGTCTTGAAGGAATTCCATTGGCTTCCAATATGACATAGGATTCTTTACAAAAGTTTAACTTTAATCCATAAAACATTATACAACGACAATGTAGAATGGCTCAGTGCAGTCCTCCATTCTCACCCCCACTCCGGATCACACGCTCAGCCAACAATGGTGCCCTACCAATACCATCTCCGAAACTAGCTCATCTCATCTCAGTGAGAGAGCGAGCCTTAGCGTTACTAGGGATGTGAATCAAAGTTCTGACAATTGAAAATATCGTACAATATTTTCAAAATCATCAGAAATCGGGGGCTCCCTGAAGCCGATAGGAAAACCCCAAGAAATTGTTTGTGGGGTTCTCATCGTTTTGGGGGAGGGCGGGAAATACGGGCACACAAAAACATAGAAACATAGAAACATAGAAATGACGGCAGAAGAAGACCAAATGGCCCATCTAGTCTGCCCAGCAAGCTTCACACACATTTTCTCTCATACTTATCTGTTTCTCCTAGCTCTTGGTTCTATTTCCCTTCCACCCCCACCTTTAATGTAGAGAGCAGTGATGGAGCTGCATCCAAGTGAAACATCTAGCCCGATCCGTCAGGGGCAGTAGCCGCCGCAACAAGCAAGCTGCACCCATGCTCATTTGTTTTACCCAGACTATGTTATTAGCCCTTATTGGTTGTTTTTCTTCTCCCCTGCCGTTGAAGCAGGGAGCTATGCTGGATATGCGTGACGTATAAGTCTTCTCCCATGCCGCTGAAGCAGAGAGCCATGCTGGATGTGCATCGAAAGTGAAGTATCAGGCACATTTGGTTTGGGGTAGTAACCGCCGTAACAAGCCAGCTACTCCCCGCTTTGTGAGTGCGAACCCTCTTTTCTTCTCCCCTGCCGTTGAAGCAGAGAGCTCTGCTGGATGTGTGAAGTATCAGTTTTTCTTCTCCCCTGCCGTTGAATCAGAGAACTTTGCTGTATATGCATTGAAAGTGAAGTATCAGGCTTATTTGATTTGGGGTAGTAACCGCCGTAACAAGCCAGCTACTCCCCTCTTTGTGAGTGTGAATCCTTTTTTCCACATTTCCTCTTGCTGTTGAAGCTTAGAGCGATGTTGGAGTCACCGTAAGCCTGTGTATGTTTATTTAATAAGGGTATTGACTCCAGGCAGTAGCCATCATTCTGGCGAGTCACCCACTCTTCATTGGCAGCCTCTTGACTTTATGGATCCACAGTGTTTATCCCACGCCCCTTTGAAGTCCTTCACAGTTCTGGTCTTCACCACATCCTCCGGAAGGGCATTCCAGGCATCCACCACCCTCTCCGTGAAGAAATACTTCCTGACATTGGTTCTGAATCTTCCTCCCTGGAGCTTCAAATCGTGACCCCTGGTTCTGCTGATTTTTTTCCTTCGGAAAAGGTTTGTCGTTGTCTTTTGATCATTAACACCTTTCAAGTATCTGAAAGTCTGTATCATATCACCTCTGCTCCTCCTTTCCTCCAGGGTGTACATATTTAGATTCTTCAATCTCTCCTCGTACGTCATCCGATGAAGATCCTCCACCTTCCTGGTCGCCCTTCTCTGTACCGCCTCCATCTTGTCTTTGTCTTTTTGAAGGTACGGTCTCCAGAACTGAACACAGTACTCCAGGTGAGGCCTCACCAAGGACCTGTACAAGGGAATAATCACTTCCCTTTTCTTACTCGATATTCTTCTCTCTATGCAGCCCAGCATTCTTCTGGCTTTAGCTATCGCCTTGTCGCATTGTTTCGCCGACTTCAGATCATTAGACACCATCACCCCAAGGTCCCTCTCCTGCTCCGTGCACATCAGCCTTTCCCCCCCCATCGAGTACAGTTCATTCGGATTTCCACTCCCCATATGCATGACTTTGCACTTCTTGGCATTGAATCTCAGCTGCCATATCTTCGACCACTCTTCCAGTTTCCTTAGATCCCGTCTCATTCTCTCCACTCCTTCCGGCGTGTCCACTCTGTTGCAGATCTTAGTGTCATCCGCAAAAAGACAAACCTTACCTTCTATCCCGTCCGCAATGTCGCTCACAAAGATATTGAACAGGACCGGTCCCAACACCGATCCTTGCGGTACACCACTTAAAACCGCTCTCTCTTCAGAGAAGGTTCCATTTACCATCACACGTTGTCTTCTGTCCGTCAACCAATTTGCAATCCAGGTCACCACCTCGGCACTCACTCCCAAGCTTCTCGTTTTATTCACCAGTCTCCTGTGTGGAACCGTATCAAAAGCTTTGCTGAAATCCAAGTATATGATATCGAGTGCTCTTCCTCTATCCAATTCCTTGGTTACCCAGTCAAAAAAGTCAATCAGATTTGTCTGACAGGATCTTCCTCTGGTGAATCCATGCTGCCTCTGGTCCATCAATTCTCCGGACTGTAGATAGTTCACTATTCTCTCTTTCGACAGTGACTCCATTACTTTTCCCACCACTGAAGTGAGGCTAACTGGTCTGTAGTTACCAGCCTCCTCTCTGTTCCCACTCTTGTGAAGAGGGACCACCACCGCTCTTCTCCAATCACTCGGCACCACTCCCGTTTCTAGGGACCTATTGAACAGGTCGCACAGCGGTCCCGCCAGCACATCTCTGAGCTCCCTCAGTATCCTTGGATGAATCCCATCAGGCCCCATGGCTTTGTCCACTTTCAGATTCTTTAGCTCTTCCCATACATTATCTACTGTAAATGGATTTTCCTCTGTTCCGCTTCCCTCCAGTTTCTTGTTGTGTAGAGATGGTCCTTCTCCAGGGTCTTCTTTAGTGAACACAGAGCTGAAGTATTCGTTTAATATTTCTGCCATTTCTTCGTCTCCCTCCACACATTGATCATTTCCACCTTTCAATTTCACTATACCACTTTGGACTTTTCTCTTTTCGCTGATGTATCTGAAAAATGTTTTGTCACCATATTTTATCTCCTTGGCAATCCTCTCTTCTGCTTGACTTTTTGCCAACTTGATTAATTTCTTAGTCTCCCTCAGTTGAATCAGATATTCTTCTTTGTGCTCCTCCCTTTGGGATCTTTTGTATTTCTTGTATGCAGTTCTTTTAGCTTTAATTTTGTCAGCCACCTCCTTTGAGAACCAGATAGGTTTCATTTTTCTTTTGCTTTTCTTTACATTTCTAACATATAGAGCATTTCTAACATATAGAGCCGATAAACAACCTCCCCCCGACCCCCCCCCCCCAAAACGTTTTAAAATTACTTGGTGGTCCAGTGGGGGTCCCGGGAGCGATCTCCCGCTCTCGGGCCGTCGGCTGCCACTAATAAAAATGGCGCCAATGGCCCTTTGCCCTTACCATGTGACAGGGTATCCATGCCATTGGCCGGCCCCTGTCACATGGTAGGTAGGAGCACTGGATTGCCCGCGCCATTTTTAAAGATGGCGCCAGCCATCCATTACTCCATCCATTACAAACAACCCCTAAACCCACCCTGACCCTTTAAAACAGCTCCCTTAGCTTTCCCCACCCTCCCAACCCCCCCCCCCCAAAACGTTTTAAAATTACTTGGTGATCCAGTGGGGGTCCCGGAAGCGATCTCCCGCTCTCGGGCCGTCGGCTGCCACTAATAAAAATGGCGCCAATGGCCCTTTGCCCTTACCATGTGACAGGGTATCCGTGCCATTGGCCGGCCCCTGTCACATGGTAGGAGTAATGGATGGCTGGCGCCATCTTTAAAAATGGCGCGGGCAATCCAGTGCTCCTACCTACCATCAAGCCCATCAAGCCCAGCATCCTGTTTCCAACAGTGGCCAAGCCAGGCTACAAGTACCTGGCAAGTACCCAAACATTAGACAGATCTCATGTTACTAATGCTTATTAATTAATAGCAGTTTATGGACTTCTCCTCCAGGAACTTATCCAAACCTTTTTTAAACCCAGTTACACTAACTGCTGTAACCACATCCTCTGGCAATGAATTACAGAGCTTAACTATGTGCTGAGTGAAAAATAATTCTTTGATTTGTTTTAAATGAGCTACTTGCTAACTTCAAGGAGTGCCCCCTGATCCTTCTATTATCTGAGAGAGTAAATAACCGATTTACATTAACTTGTTCACACCCTTTCATGATTTTGTAGATTTCTATCATATCCTCCCCTCAGTTGTCTCTTCTCCAGATATAATATCCCAGTACAGGCCAAAAACAGTTTCCGGGGGGGAGACCAAGATGGCCACCGTGTAGTGAGCACGCGTCCTAGGCATCTCTGGTCTACCGTAATTACCACTCTGGAAAGTTTCCTCTTTTTCTTGAAAATTTACTCTGAAAATGCCTCACACTAAGAGGAAAGCTAGAGTTAGAGATGTTACCTCGACTCCAATCATAGAATCAAGACAGCCGCGGATTGAAGCCATGTTTGCGAGGACACCGCCAGTACCGCCGGGAAGAGAGGTCACTGGGGATGCCGGTGAGGAGCAGTTAATTTTTGGCGACCAGAGAAGAGCGGAGGGAACATCTAGCTCTTCAGTGAACCTGGAAGTGCAAGGTTCCAGGAGTTAAAAATGGAGAGGCACCACAACGCCGAGACGATCCTGGAAAGGCTCCAGTGGAGGTAGGAACGGATGGTCATAAAATAAGAGTTTTGTGCAATTTTCCACTTTACTCTAGAGGAAATTGGGAAAATGCTGATTGCTCTGCACAAATCTATAAATAACCTAACTACCACGGTTCAAGAGGCTTTGAATAAAACTCAGATTCTGGAAAGTAAAGTGGAAAATATGGATAAAGCAGTAAAAGTAATAGAGGGGAAAATAGAAGGCTTAGAAAAAATTCAAACCAACCTTATAAAATATGAAAAAATTCAAATGGATAAAATGGAAAAGTTAGAAAATCAGCTAAGAAGGGCAAATCGTAGGATATTAAACTTGCCAAAGACGAAGTTGATTTCAGCGAATGATTTATTCAAGAGATATCTTATAAATATAATGAAATATCCAGATACTGCGCTGCCTGCAATATCTAAAATATATTATTTGCCTCAACCTTTTAAAGAAGCTTCCCCAGGGCAAGAAAATCTGCCAGACTTAAATGTGGATCTATCTGAGTTCTTGGAGAAATCTTACGAAATGGCCATTGAAACAAGAGCTACTCTTTCAGTACAATTTTCCTTTGCGACGGAAAGAGACTCTGTTCTCAGATTGTTTTTCCGCTATCAAAAATTGAATTTCTGTGGTCAGCAGATTAGAATATTTCCAGACATAGCAAGGAATACTCAACTCAGAGGGAGAAAGTTTATGTCGATGAGGGAGGGGGCAAAGCTTGTATTGCGATTTCCATGTCGTTGTATGATTATGTATCAAGAATCTAAATATGTATTCAATGAACCCGAACAACTACGCTCTTATTTAGATTCTCATTCCTAAGACCCTCCACTGAGTTGGTATATTTAAGTTTAGTGGGGTTAACTACACTGCATTTGAATATTAGTTTTTTTTATTTACTTTTATATAACTGCTTCTTATACATCTTGGTCTCACCTATTTTCCCTTAATGTAATGGTCAATATTTACAGAATATTATGTTTTCATATTTTGGAATAATTGCAAGAATGTATATTTCTGTTCTGAATATATTGTATACTTCATAATATGTAAAAGTCAATAAAAACAAATAAAAACAAAAACTGTTTCCAACTCCCTCACAGCCTCATTTCCCATCTGCTTAGGCACAGGTTTAGAGTGGATTTATTGCCATTAAATTTGCATAGTCATGAATATTTAGCATGTACAAGAATCCACATCATTTACCAAGGCAATATCAATTAGTCATGCATAAACAGTATAAAATATTTCAGTCTGAGATGGCAGCTCTTTTGTTGCCCTGTACGTCTGGGTGTGTGTTTGCATGTTCCAGGCTGTGCGTTCCTTCGCAGTTATTGACTTACAGTTCAGCAGCACTCCCCTTCTCTAGGCTTCCATCTCTACCCTGGGCCTCTTTTCCCTTCTCTGGCCTGGCTAGTTATTCCCAAGCCCAGGATCCTTGGCTGCTATAGCATTAGGATGGACCGGGCCAGCTCTCTGGAGTCGGTCCTTTAAGGTGTTCTGGGATTTTCTCCTGAATACCCCTTCACTTCCCTCCCTGTCAACTCAAAATTATCAGGTTGAACCCTTGCCCTTACTAGGAATAATACTCCTGAGAAAGCCAATGCTCCCATGTGCCTTCCCCATCCTACGCTGGGGCTGTCTAACCCTTCTGGGTTTGCTCTTCCCCATCCATTCTGGGGAGCCAGTCCAGGGTTCTCGGGCTGCCTGTTGTTTCTGGTTTTTCACAGTAGGTTCCTCTACTTTGTCTTAGAATTCCCCACTTCCCTTTGGAGGTATTGCCATCGGAATCAGAGTATCCCAGCGGTCCATGACCTGACCCCAGACGGTTTCAGAGCAGGGACAGTTGCACCCTGAGACCACCAGATACGGGAACTCGGTAAGTATTCCCACTTCCATAATGGTTTGCCATGCTGGAACCCGACGAGTTGGATACTGCTGTTGGTTGCTGTGTATATAGGCAAGCGTTGCCATCTTCTTGTAAATTAATCTTCCCTCCTCTGGCCTGCCTGGCTATTCCCATTCCCCCCGGGAACTGCCCCAAACACAAGATTCCCTGCTTCTATAGTGTTAAGGTGCCCTGGGGTTTTCTCCTGTATACTCCTTCACACCCTCCCAAAACCACTGGAACAAAATAACTTCTCCAATCTCACAAACTGATTCTCTCTTCTCCTCTGTCCCATCTCTGCAGAGGACCAGGATCCAAAAAGAAAACTCTTCTAAAAAATGAGCAACTTTCTCAAAAGCTCCTATTCCACTTTTACCACACCCTCCCGTCTAGACCTGGGGGCTACTGGCCTGAGATAAGTCTCTTCCCCTTAATCAGGCTATGAGGCCTAACATGGGGACCACTACGAATGACTCCCTTCTCTCAAAACCTCCACCTCTCTCCTCATGCGTTGCTGATTTCAAGGAGACATTGACCCATCCAGGCATTGCCTTCCTGGAGGTGCCCCTAAGGGATGGTCAGTGAGGGATACTTACACTAATATAAAAGACCTCCTCTCTAACGCTAAACCCAGCCACTGTATCCTGCACTCAGGCCCCGCTCAGCTTGTCAACAGTGCATGGATTACCTCCTACATTCCCTGATTCACATTCTAAACAGTTCACTTCAACTTGTAAATCAATCTGAGCCTACAGAAAACCCAATCATTAAGAGACTGGTAGTAAAAGCCAGTCCAAGGATGAGCAAATAATGGAAGTGCTTAATGCATGCTGAGCTCATGTGTACTGTGGGACACTAGAGAGTAGAGAGAGAGATGGGCGGGGTTGCAGAGTACAGCCAGAGAGAGGGGCGGAGCTGAGTTGCCATATGTGGTAGTAGAGAGTGGATTGGACAGTACATAGAGAGGGGCGGAGCTGAGTTGCCATATGTGGTAGTAGAGAATGGATTGGACAGTACATAGAGAGGGGCGGAGCTGAGTTGCCATTCTCATTCCAAGTTCAATTTTCCTTGTTACATGTAACTGCTATTTCCGCACTATTGTTCAAGTTTAAGTTTATTTTGCACTCCTGTTTCATGTGAACCAGCATGATGGGACTATTGTCTTGAATGTTGGTATATAAAAAACTTAAATAAATAAATAAATAAATAAATAAATATGTGGTAGTAGAGAGTGGATTGGATAGTACAGAGAGAGGGGCGGAGCTGAAGAGTAAAGGAAAAGAAAGGGATGGTGCCCAATTCCCATACACTGAGAAGGGGGTGGAGCTGGAGATATGGGTGGAGCTAGAGAGTACAAGGAGGGAGGGGCCACAGCTCAATTTACATACTGGCTAGGCGGGGGGGGGCACTTTCCTCTTTATTATAGTTAGATAGATGCATGCAATTAGCGTATTTGCAGGTCTATCCAGTAAAGTGCGGCCGCGTTTACCCCGCTCCTAATCCGCGTTAGCCCTTCCTGCGATCCCGAATCCCCTTTAACCTATTCCTACCGCGTCCTAAAATCCCCGGGCAACCCCTTCCGCACGCGGCATGGATATTGCATGCAAACGAGCGAATTAGCTATTCCCTAGCATCCCGTAACCCGCACCCCGACTATCGCTAGTTTTCCCTGCCGTTTGTCGCGCGTTTAACCTGCTAACTTACCGCCTACCCTGACCCCTGCAGTAGAGGCAGGGGTAAGGGTAGGTGGCAAGCTTTCCCCCAGCCCCCGCTCACCTGCCCCGGCTGCGATCATGGGTGCCGGTCTCCTTGGCAGCCCCAGTCCTCTCCCCTCCTCCCGAAGCAAAAAAAAACCAAAAAACGTAAAAGCAAAAAGTAAGTTGCTTCGCCGCTTCACACTGTCAGTGTCCCTTCTTCCCTCCTCCCGGAGCAAGGCTGCTTTTCGCGCCCTGCTTCGGGAGGAGGGGAGGGGGACTGGCAGTCCCGACTTCCTGGTATCTGTCATTTCAAATGACATTTGAAATGACAGATACCAGCGTGGCGTGAAGCGTTAGGCCCGCGCACCCAGGATACTGTATAGGCGCTCTATCCAGTAAAATGGGTTGCGCGGGCCTAACGCTTCACGGACGCGGTTTACATTTACATAAAATTATTGTTCAGGATCGAGCGGTAGTGAGCTGCACTGTGCGTGCGGCAACCGCGGGTGCCGCAGGCACTAACGCAGCTCTTCCTACCGCTCGGTACTGGATAGACCTGTATGTGAGCTTAGCCTCAGCGTAAGAGACAGAGAGAGAGAGAGAGAGAGAGAATGGGGCAGAAATGGTGGAAGGGAGACACATGCAGAAGGCAGTTCCGCTGTGGGGAAAAAGGACTTTGTGCTTTGGGACTGTAGGACAGTAAACAAAGTTTTACCAAGACTGGGAAGATCAGACTGAAGAGGTTCCCCATACTGAGTCGCTATTTGACCTTTCTGGTTTTCTTGGAAATTCAGATGAAGAAATCAAAGACCGGCCGGCGTTACTCATTTTTTCACAGGAGAACTACAAACAATGGACTTTGAAACTCTTTTTTTCGATTTAAGAATTTGTTGTTTTGGGGGTAAAAAAATCTTTATTTTTCCAGATGTGGTCAGGGAGACCCAAATTCGTAGGAACGTTTTTCTTCTTAAAAGACGTGCGACCTGTGGGTTGAAATTCCCCTGCAAGTCCTTAATTAAATGTGCGGGAGCTAATTGTGTCCTCCTTCACCCTGTACAGTTGGAGGTTTCCTTCACATTAAGTCCGCTCCACTTACTCTGCTAATTGATGCTGGGTGCACTCAGTGACTTGGCTGAACATTTTCTTTATTGATTATTTCCTTCTCTTTTGTTCCCTCCCCTGGACGCGGCTGGGTTTATTATCAGTTGGTTTTGTACAGCTTCCTTATGTTCTACCGCATGCGGAAATTTGCCTTTTCAGCTGATTGTATTGCCTGACTCAAGATACATCTTGAATTTAATTAAAAAACGTAATAAAGATAAGATCTGAAGAAAAGAAAAAGAACAGGGACAATGAAAAGACAGGAAATACCAATTCACAGCAAAAAAAAAAAAAAATCAAGAATACAAAAACACAAACTCAAGTGCAGAAAAAAAAGAGTTAGAGCCAGCGATGCCAAAGCAAAGCACCAGCAAGGATGAGAAGGAGTCAGCAAATGACTGCCCTATGGGCCAGTTCCTAAAACGCCCTCCCGTGAAGCTTTAAGACTCTTTGTTAAAGGTCTTTGTCTACTTCTTAAGACAGATAAACCTTGGCTTTTCTGACCTAACAGAACCATGGGTGTGTGAGACCTCCTGATCACTCTGTGGATCATTAAAAAGACAAAACTAAACCACAGCCTGCTGGTTGGAAGCTGAATGGAAGGGGACTGATGGGCAGATCTAGTTGAAATTGTGCATATATGATATGTACATTTTCTATGATATGATATGATATGTACATTTTATATGAGCGGACTAAACCTTATTTCAAGAATCCTCACTCCAACTTACCATACCCCTCAAACCACACTCCTCTGCAAGACCCACCAGATCTGCATATAGAGATTCCCTCCAGGTTCCCCCCAAAAAATCCGTTCTTCACAACTCTATTGAAAAACGAGCGCTATCAATTGCTGGACCGCATCACTGGAACTCCCTCCCGCCAGATCTCCGCCAGGAACATTGCCATATCACGTTCAGAAAAAAACTAAAAACTTGGCTGTTTGCCCAAGCATAACCCTGAAAAGCCTCAGGGTCACCCACACAGTCTCTTACCCCACAGATGCGCCCATTTCCGCAACTCAAAGGAACTGTTGTCCGACTAATTGCACTATTTTATAACTTGCTTAATTCATATACACTATGTAAATATGTACATAATTCTTATCCTGTAAGCACCCTCTCCTGCTTTTGCCCTTCTCTCCAGTTAGAAATAGTTTAACCTATCTTTTCTCTAAGAGCCTAGTTCCAAGTTCCCTGTTATAATGTAACTTTTGTTAGCTCTGTTAACTGGTTCTCCCTAGTTTAATGTAAACCGGTACGATAAGACCTGGTCTTGAGTATCGGTATAGTAAAAGAATTTAAATAAATAAATAAATGATAGTAGCAGGCTCCCCTCTGTGGTCTCCTGGGCTGGAGCGGTAATGGCTTGTCCTCGGGTGCCTGCAATGAGTATCCTGAAGAAACAGCCTTTAGTATCTTGTCCTCTTGTCCCCAAAGTGACGTTAGCCTCTCCCTCCAAGGAAAAAAAACCCTTCCAACAATGTCAGTGCCCTCTCTAAGCCTGGGCCCTGGCCTATCCTTTCCAAACCTAGGCGAGGTCACCGACCCAAAACAATGCAGCGGGTAAGCTGCTGCCCCAATGCAACCCCCAGTCACCAGGGAAAAACCAGCAAACCTTCAGGGGGTAACTAGGAAGCACTGGCAAGCCCTGAAAGAAAGATAAATAAGTGCGTAAACCTTGCAAAACCCCAATGACTGCTACAGCTTCCAGTCCCCAAAATGAGAACCTGCGGGCAGCCAGGTCCCTGCTCACTTGCCACAGCTGTCATAGCAAACCCAGGTGAGGGCTGTCCCTTTCCGTCTCTATAGGTAAAACAAAAATAAATCTCCTTACAAAGGCTCTCTGGCCACGCTGGGCGTTTCGTTTTCTTTTTAACATCCCATGGCAGTAATACGGCAACTTCTCCTCAGCAGCACCTGCTCCCTCCTTCAGCCCTGCTGGGGATCTCAACCTCCCTCTCCTCCCCAGAAATCCACTTTGCTGCAGTCCTCGGCTCCCTGTTTTCTTCCGTTTTACGTTTGAAAGAGCTTTGTACTAATCCCCCAGCTGGGGCCTAGCTCCTCTAAAAGTATCATGAGGTGCCCATGAGTTCAGGGCTGTCCTGGGACTCCTCTCTTTCTTCAATCTCCATAGGTTCTGCATCCCAAAGCTCTGCTACCTGTGTGGCAGACCTTACCCCTCCCTGCCGGCTCTCCAGGAACCCAGGGCCTTTGGCCTTGATCCCGCCCCCCTGCCTCAGCGCCGGGGAACCTGGGACTTGTAGTACTGAAGGGCTGTTCCTGATTCCTAGGTTTCCTCTGTCTCTGCCTTGCTCTTTGCCTTTGCCCCAGTGAGGGAGTAGGTATTTCCACCACAATGATATATATTTGTTAGTTCCCATTTACATTTTGTTTATAATGTACTATCAATACTGTGAATACATTTTATTTTAAGTGAATGTGTTGAAGACTACTAAGATTGATTAATATTCTTACCCTTAGGTTCTCATTATAAAGGTTTTGACGTAGAAGTCCTACCAAGAGCTCTCACTGACTGGGGAAGCATCACAAGCGAGAATTAGAGGTTTCCGCTCATCATAGTGCCTTAGTCAGGTGACTAAATTCACTTTACATCACTGAAAATGTAGTCATTCCTGGACATCCGCTTCCACTCTGCACGTGTCAAAAAAATCAATGCAACGCGTCTGCTATGGAGGCCTAGTGACAGAGGAAGGTGAAATCAAAATTCAGAAGAGCCAGGAAAGCCTGACCTTCAGAGCTGCGAATGGTTCATTGGTTGCCCAGAGAGCTTTGCAGATGTTGGTCAAGTGCCAATGGCATCAGTAATGTACTCAAAAAATGCAACTTTTCAACCACATCTTGCTATGTCGATTTGATTGTAACCTTGTTTTTAATTGTTTTTTTCAGTAATTGCACTTTTATGTATGTTCTCTTGTTCCCTTCTTCAGGGGATAAACTTAATTTCTCTCCGGCGGGTCAGATTGAAAAGTTTCATGCTTCTTAACTCTTCTCCTCTACTGCTCAAGCTGGCCCGCCGGACAGAAGTTAAATTTATCCCCTGAAGAAGGACACTGTTTTGAAATCTGGCCACATTGGGTTGCTGTGGCGGTATCCGGAAAGCTAGGTGTGACTGGACGGTGTGAAAGCAAGACTTTCAAATGCAGTTTGTTTAGAAAGCTAAGTGCCATTGGTACGGTGTGACAGCAAACATTTTCAAAGTGGTTTGAGGCATTAAGTGTCTGAGTACGAGGTGGGTTGGTGGCAGTTAATGGTTACATCAAGGCCGCGGTAACATGGACTGGTGCCGGAGTTGCCAGGGATGAAACTCCCAGCTTCCACCATACAATATTTTTCAGCAGTTAACGTGTTTCAGCGAGGATTAAGGAGTGCCGGTAGCATTCCTTCTCCGGAGATTGTAGTTACTGGGGTTTGCTACATATGCTGAAGGTAGGCATGACCAAAAGCCAGAATCTCTTCATTTCTCTATGGAAAAAGCTGAGAGAAAAGAAGAATACGGAGATGTTAAAAAAAAAGAAAAAAAAACAGAACAAAAGTTCATATTTTTGGTTTAGTATGAAAGACATTTGAAGTCTTGACTAACAAAGGGGGAAGGGGGTAATGAATGTCTGCATGGCGGGACTAGGGGTCACCTGGAGTAGCTTGGAGGGATTTTCCCTCCTTCCTCCTCTTGCCATATTCAAAGCTACAGCAAAATGTTTTATTCCTCAAAAACCGTGCTTTCACTGTGTTGGCTGGTGTGACATATTTAGCACATTCCTGCATCCGGGCAATAAAAACACTCGTCAGAACAACTGCTCGTCTAAATATTTACTTACATTGCAAATTTGAAATCAACACAGATCAGTCCTTAGGAAACTGTATAAACACTAGAAACTGTAAATGGAGCACAGGACCAGGATACATTATATTCGTTGCTACACTTCAGCGTAAAAAGCATGGGTCAACTTTTGCCTCACAGTCCTCCCACGCAGACTGAAGGGCGACCACGTCAACTCTCGTTCATTTACAAACATCTACTCTAAGACCTCCTATTCTGCCTAGATCCTTATCGTGCAAAGTTCAAGTGAACTTCTAACACTGAAGTCCTCTTTACTTCATCTAACAAAGGGAAATATTTCATACTTACCTATTTTTGTGGTGACGCTGGAATCACTTACTATCTTCTGGAGAGTTCCATGCATTGTGCTGACAGTTTCCTACCTTGGGGGTCACATTACCTTGCCGTCCCCTGTGACACCTCGCGCTTGCTTTTCATCTGCGCGTTAGCTGACATGATACGAGGCCACCAAGCACCTAAGAACGTCGAGGCTGTGGTAATGGCAGAGCCAAACATGGCGAGGACCCTGCGACTTTGAGAAAGGATGCAGCGTAATGGAAGGAGTAAGGCATGCAATAGAGAGCGTGGGCCAAAGGAGCCTTTAGAGACACCAGAGGGGATGAGAACAACGCTGTCCTACAAAATACGCACATTCTACCCACTTTAGCCATTGCCATACCCTCAGGAGTTAATGTCAAGTGAGGGAAGCAATCTTTCTGTTTCCATGTGCAGGTTGTGATTCTCTCGGCCTACTGGTTCTTTATTTGGCTCTTCTAGACGCTCAGCACTAGTCAGCAGTGATTTAAGCACATCTTGAGGCTCACTGTTTCTCGCAAGGTTTTATTGCTGCTCTGTGACTTTTCTCCCCTTTCATCACATTCCTTCCAACCTTTTTTTTACCCGTTTGATAGTCTCCGCACATCTCTCTCTGTATGGATGGTACTAGTGACTTTTTTTCCTGACTTACAATGCAGTGGATCAAGTCACCATGCCTGAGCTAAATAGACTTCACTGGCCTGAGAACTCATTAAACTGCATAAATTGAGCTCCATTAAAAAGTCCTAGAAGCAGCGTCTTAAGCGAGTCCACGAGAGAGCCCATCATGCTGCACATCCATCTCCAACGGTACATTTCATAGCATGTAACCCAATTACTAGAGAGGAGAGACAGAGAATTAACAAGCTAATTACTTTTCCCTTTCTCTGATGGCAATGCATCTTAGTCTAGCTCTGTCCTGATGTTTTGTGATACGTTTACTGAAAAACTGAATTATGGCCCATACGAGCTATTCTGTTTTTTTCAGGCCCCATGGTGCTACATGAGTTTCACGTCTTCAGCACACGGGAACACACGAAGACTGAAACCTCCATGCAGTCAGCCTGTTTCCCTTACCTGCTGTCCCTTCATTTCATGAAATCTAATGCAGCTCTAGTTAGGGCAAATAAAATGTTGAGAGGGTCTGACACTGTTGGTTCAGTAATTTGGGTCAGCAGATGATGAAGTGGACCCGGGCTACAGGCAGTAGGATTGGTGGCTCCTCTTGGGCTGGACAGGGAGACCCCCTCTGTGAACCCTGACCTCTCTTTGTCTCTCTGGATCCTCGTCGCTGGCAGCCCAAGGCGTGTGCCAAATCACCAGTCCACACCAAGCTATAATGCAAAGCATGAACTCTTTATTTTCTGGGGTTACCAGCCAGCATTATATCAATAATACAGTGGGCAGAACTAGATTACTGAAGAACTCAGCCAAGGTAAGGTTATATCATCACTTAAACTGTACCACGGGGCTCATGATACCATCTCCAACAAAATATATCCCCTTAATTCCATTCTTCCCTCTTTCCTCCTCCCAAACCTACGCTCCACAGGAATGCGGAGTTCACATCCCTAACTTTCTCCCATTTACTCCTTGAACCAACTTTCAGCAGCTACGTATGGTCTTCATCCCTACAGCACAGCTCACTCCTCCTCCTGATTCACAAGTGGGACATGGGACTCCCATCCATAAATTACTCCTCAGGGTCACTAACACTCCCCACACATCTTACACTCCTTTCTCTGCTGCTACTCGCACTCCATGAGCTCCTCTAATGGAGGAACTCGCACTCCAGGAACCACCAGGAGTCTCAGCAGCAACGTGTGGCCTCCATCCCTACAGCACAGCTCACTCCTTCTCCTGATTCACAAGTGGGACATGGAACTCCCATCCATAAATTACTCCTCAGGGTCACTAACACTCCCCACACATCTTACACTCCTTTCTCTGCTGATACTCACACTCCATGAGCTCCTCTAATGGAGGAACTCGCACTCCAGGAACCACCAGGAGCCTCAGCAGCAACGTATGACCCCCATCCCTACAGCACAGCTCACTCCTTCTCCTGATTCACAAGTGGGACATGGGACTCCCATCCATAAATTACTCCTCAGGGTCACTACACTCCCCACACATCTTACACTCCTTTCTCTGCTGCTACTCGCACTCCATGAGCTCCTCTAATGGAGGAACTCGCACTCCAGGAACCACCAGGAGCCTCAGCAGCAACGTGTGGCCTCCATCCCTACAGCACAGCTCACTCCTCCTCCTGATTCACAAGTGGGACATGGAACTCCCATCCATAAATTACTCCTCAGGGTCACTAACACTCCCCACACATCTTACACTCCTTTCTCTGCTGCTACTCACACTCCATGAGCTCCTCTAATGGAGGAACTCGCACTCCAGGAACCACCAGGAGTCTCAGCAGCAACGTGTGGCCTCCATCCCTACAGCACAGCTCACTCCTTCTCCTGATTCACAAGTGGGACATGGGACTCCCATCCATAAATTACTCCTCAGGGTCACTAACACTCCCCACACATCTTACACTCCTTTCTCTGCTGATACTCACACTCCATGAGCTCCTCTAATGGAGGAACTCGCACTCCAGGAACCACCAGGAGCCTCAGCAGCAACGTGTGGCCTCCATCCCTACAGCACAGCTCACTCCTTCTCCTGATTCACAAGTGGGACATGGGACTCCCATCCATAAATTACTCCTCAGGGTCACTAACACTCCCCACACATCTTACACTCCTTTCTCTGCTGCTACTCACACTCCATGAGCTCCTCTAATGAGGGAACTCGCACTCCAGGAACCACCAGGAGCCTGAGCAGCAACGTGTGGCCTCCATCCCTACAGCACAGCTCACTCCTTCTCCTGATTCACAAGTGGGACATGGGACTCCCATCCATAAATTACTCCTCAGGGTCACTAACACTCCCCACACATTTTACACTCCTTTCTCTGCAGCTACTCACACTCCATGAGCTCCTCTAATGGAGGAACTCGCA